>NW_024704742.1:68121498-68289179 GCF_018977255.1 Callorhinchus milii
TGCCCCCATCCCCCAGTCACTCTGCCTCACCCCCCCTTAGCCTCCTTCAAGTCCCACCTCAAGACCCTCCTCTTCGACCATGCCATGGGTCACCCCCCCTTCCCCTCCCCTCCCCCTCCCTGACCCCAGCTCGTGTCTGAAATGCTGTACACTGTCCAGCGCCTTGGGACGTCCTCCGGACGTGAAAGGCGCTATACAAATGTAATCTTGTTGTTGTTGTAGTGAGATAGACCGGTTGCAGACCCCTGGCCTAGATCATGTACTCAAATCTGGGCGAGGGTGAGAACCAACATTCCCCTGAGACAGAAGAGCGAAGAGTTTACCAAACCTGGGGAACCAGAGAAAGTATATGTTCATTTGCTAAATTTTTTAAAAAAGAAAATTAATTGTCTAAGGCTGCAGTAGATCTGCAACCACTGGCTGCAGCAGTCATCAATTTTTTTGGTCAGCCACTCATTCTGATACATGTGGAAACCCATCACCATGCTGAAGAGTATCCAAACCAAACTTGAGAATTCCATGCATCCCACCTACACGTGGAAATCCCAGAGACAGATGGTTGGAATGGAATGTGCGCTCTCTCGCTTGCGGGGGAAACATTCTGTTTACCTAATTCCGGAAAGTATTAGTTGATTTTTTGGGCAAGTCACCTGGCCAGACACATTGGAAAACACATCAACATAAATCTTTGCATTTCTATTGGAAAATCTAATTTGCATGTAGACATGCAATGGAAAGGACACAATTGTGATCTTAACAGGTTTTTATTCCCATCAGTAACTTATACAAAATGAAATGTGATCTCAGCTCAAGCTTTGTATTGTGACCTTCAAATCCCTTTGTGATCTCCCCCTCCTGCTCACCCATCCACTAACCCTCTTGCTCATGCCTCGGCAACCTCTGATTCTGGTCTACTGTTGTGAAGTCCCGTGGCATAGGGGTTAGCGTGCTCGCCTTGCAAGTGGTTTGCTTTGATTGGTAATAATCCCTCTGAAGAAAATGTGGTATGGATAGCTCTTTAAAGAGCCGGCACAGACACGATGGGCCGAATGGCCTCCTTCTGTGCTGTAGGATTCTATGATTCCATGAAACAAAAGTGTAGTTTTAATCCATTACATTAAGGCTTTTTGGCTGTTTGAGCATTTCCATAGATACATCATTTTACTTTCTAATTTTCTCCGGTACCTTGTTATCAGTTGTCCTCAGGTACCAACCTTCCTCCAGTACTTATGCTCAAGTGACCAAATGTAATGTGTGAGTCTTATCAGCAAGTATCAATAGGCTACAACACTCCCCACTCCCCCAACTCCCTCCCCAACCCCCACCCACTGCCCCCCTCCCCCACCCCCTCCCCACCCCCTCCCTCAACTTCCTGCCCCCTAACCCCCCCCCCTCCCCTCTAGGAAGTGTTCACATGTGTTATTGCTCAAGTTGCATTATTTGGGTGACTCGGGATTTGGGTCCTTTTTATGTTTCTTTTGTCTCCACTTTCCAAAGGAAAAAAATATCCATTTCCTGCCCCCCCCACCCCCCCCCACCCCCCCCCTCAACCTCCCCCCCCAACAATTCAACCCTCCCCCCCCCCCCATAGACAATTGGCCCCTCACTCACTTCATGGCTGTTTGTGGGACAACAACAGCAGCAATGAATTACAGTTGTATAGTGCCTTTCACATCCCAGGACTGGCGAATGTTGCAATCCATCCCAGGCAGAGGTCTTTGGACCTGAGCTGGGAGTTGGGGTCAGGAGTGGTGGAGGGTGGGGGTCGGGGGTCGGGGGGTGGCTGAAGGCACGGTCGAAGACCAAGGTCTTTAGATGGGACTTGAAGGAGGCGAGAGTGGGGGTGAGGCAGAGGGATTGAGAAATAGTGTATGTGACCATTTTTTCCCCTCTCATTTTGGGGGTTGGCTGCTGAGTGAATGTTGCAAGCAGACTCCGGGAAGAATTATTAAAAATTATTAAATATTGGATGGGGGGTAAGTAAAGTGTCATCAGTTTATCTCCCAGGAACGTCTGTGTGCCCCGACCTCCCTTAAAACACACCAGGAAAGCAACACAGTAAACAGTACAGTAAACTCCCAATAATCTCCGTCTTAATTTAACAATAATAATAATCCTTGTATTTGATATAGCTCCTTATCACATCGTTGAGACGTCTCAGAGCGCTTCACAGAATGTACTGTGAAATGAAACTGTGTATATTTGTGAGCAAAATGCGGCAGGCAGATTTGCACAAATTCATTTTCATGGCTGTTTGTGGGACGGAGTGGCTTACGTGGTGCGTCTGCAGGGCAACGTCTCAGCACAATTGTGCTCCCGCATTTGCCTACAAATGCACACTCCCATTTCACAGTAAATCCTGTGAAGCACTTTGAGACTTCCTTCCGACATGATCAGGCCCGATACCAAATGCAAGGATTATTATTTTTTGATAACCTTTGCTTTCAAGAGTATTGATCATTGTTTATTTGGCAGAACTTTATCCTTAAACTTAGCATAAACTATTAGGGGCACATGATCCTGTTTCCAGAGTTCCTTTTCTCAAGTGTTGTCTCTGGTAAAGGACAGTGTTGCCCTTTGTTGACAGACACAGACTGCTTTCAGAAGCCTAATGGAGATTTAATCTAATACAGATATACAGGGTTTTATGATGTGACCCTTTTGCAAAAAAAAAGCTCAAATCAGATTTAGGTTCATTGAATTATCTAAGTTTACAATTAAGAAGTATTATTCATGGTGCCCGCCCCGAGAGGTAACAGAAACATATTCCTGAGAAAATTTACAAGGAGTCTCTTTTTATTTGTATGAGTAGAGTTTTAGATTTGGAAAGGGGAGGAAAAACTTAAAAGAGTTTAGATTTTTATAGGGCCTAAACATTGATAAGCGCTTCACAATAATTACTGTCACGTGCAGTGATTTTATTTTTCTGACAGCAAATATGGAAGGCATTTTACACACACCAAAGTCCTGCAAACAGCCATACAGTGAATGACCAATTTACCTGGAGGAGTTTTGACCAGGATGCCAGGAGAAATTCAATTCTCTTTTCAATTAGTTTTTGATAACCTTTGCTTTCAAGGGTATTGATCATTGTTTCTTTGGCAGAACTTTGTCCTTAAACTTAGCATAAACTATTCGGGGCACATGATCCTACTTCAGTTTTCATTTTCTCAAGAGTTGTCTATTAATAAAAATAATAATAATCCTTGCATTTGACATAGTGCTTTTCATGTCTTCTAGATGTCTCAAAGCGCTTCACAGAATATACTGTAAAGTGAATTGACTGTATATTTATGCGAGAACGCGGCAGCCAATTGCGCACAGCAGTGTCCCACAAACAGTCATGGATTGAAAATGACCAATTTATTTTTGTTTTGGAGGGATTATTATTAAAGCACAGTATATACAACAACAACAACTTGAATTTATATAGCGCCCTCCACGCCGGACCGCGACTCAGAGCGCTTCACGATAACGGATCCCGGGGATATTATATTGGCATAATACTGATAATCCTCCATTTGATACAGCTCCTTATTACAATGTTGAGATGTCTCAAAGTGCTCCACAAAATATACAACAACAACCAAATGACATTTGTGTAGCACCTTTCACCTCGGGAGGATGTCACAGTATACTGCAAAGTGAATTGACTGTGTGTTTTGTGGGCGAAACATGGCAGCCAATTGTGCACAGCAGTGTCCCGCAAACAGTCATGGATTGAGTGACCAAATTATTTTTTTTTAAAAGGGATTATTACCCCCGGAAAAACGATCTGCCAATCGACTAACAACCAGTTCCTACTTACTGCTTTGTAAATTAAGAATTGTGAAGTAAGGAAACTTGCCTAAGGTGTTTCCCTGCCCAGGAATTGAATCCGAATCCTCTCGCTTGCAAGTTGAGTGCTCTAACCAATATGCTACAGGACGCCACACAAAATGGGTTGAAGCTAAATGTATGTAATATCAATTCTCACCTGCTTTACTCATGTATGGTACAGAGAAACCTATTAAACAAGTTGTTTTTTTGCAGATTCACATTCTGTGCTGAACCCCAAAGGACTGAGCCTTCTTGTGGTGATGGCTTCATGCTGTTATGTTGGAATATTAACGGGATTTGGAGCTTTCATTCTGAGCTTTTTAGGATCGAGACAAGCCAATCTGTTTAAGATACCGACTGTATTGCATTTTGTAACAGGTAATGTTTGTAAATTTTCTTTTACAAATCACTTAATGCCCTTGCATCTCCCTACCCCTATTGCCTGCTCGAACCACACATCTCTACCGCCCCCCTCCCCACCTTCGCTTAGCTGCACGTGCCTCAAACCCTCCGCTCGACCATCGGCGGCCGTGCTTTCAGCTATAATGCCCAAACCTCTGGAAGTCCCTGACTCAATCCCTCTGCCTTGCCTTTCGTTGCCCGTCTAGTTGAAGGTTAAAGACTTAAGATCTATGATTTTAAAGGAGCTAGATAATGTAGACCATGATAAGTTGCTTTATCTTGTAGCTGAACAGTAGAACCAGAGGACATGGCCTGTGATTGAAAGGGGTAAATTCAGAACAAATTTGCGGAGACTACTTCAGTGAACGAATATTATATGTATGGAACAGGCTCCCTAGGGAGACGATGGAACCAGAATGTGTTGATTCTTTTGAGAACAAATTAGATAGTTTTCTGTTAGGAAATAATATCTCAGGATACAATATATAGTTAGGGACACGAATGTCAAGCGACTGCGAGGATGGTGGAAGGAGATCTAGATGGAACTTGGTCTTCTTTTGCCTGGCAAATTTTTATGATCTGTTCACACCTGAAGACTTTCCTTATCAATCGTGTCTACGGTCACCTCCCATTTCTCCCTGGTTTGACGTCAAGCTATGCCATTATTAAGCACTCTGACAAGTTCCCCCAGCTGAATGGGTTGAGAAGGGAAAGATGATCAAAAAAGTGGTCAAAGAGGTAAGTCTTGAGTTCTTATGGGCCAGTGAGATATGGAAAGAGTCCGATTTTATGTCCCAACTCTGTTGTGCGTGGTTTTGGGCAGAATCACAGTAATTCTAGGAATTAGACCTCGTAAATTATCATGGGAGACCTTGTCCCTCAGCTCAGTTACCTTCTCAATGAGATTAAGGAGCTTTGTGAGGCTTATTTAACCGTTCCGTTGCTCCGCCCTGCCTCTGTGACCTCCTAAAACTAGCAACTTGTCCGCTCCCTCTGTTCGGAGGGCACTGGCCCGCTCCACCATCGGTTGAGCCTTCAGCCTTTCTGCTCCCACCCTCTGGAACGCCATCCCAGAACCCCTCTGCCTCGCTACCTTTCTTGCCTCCTCCAAAGTCCGTCTCAAGACCTTCCTCTTCAACTTAATGTTTTAAATTTTGCTCTGTCCTCCAGTCCACAAGTACAGCTCGAGGGTTTAAGAAGCTCCTGCAATATTAATCAGAACCTGACTTATTTCCTCTCACTAGGCTCTATCCATCTGGCCATCATGCCTTCGAGGCATCTAGTTCCTTATAACACACGCTCTTCTGATGTCTACTTGTGTTAAAGATTTCTGAGCCAAAATGACTGGTCACCAGAGCACGGCTTGATTCCCTCGCTGCCATTATGGGATTTTTTTTTATATAGTAAAAAAGAGTTGCACTAAAAATGTTAAAAACTTTTACAGAAACAATCTCCAGCCCTCTTCTTTCCTGGCCATACCTTTTGCTCTTCCATCTAGTCCCTCCAAAATATTGGCCTTTTACTTGATTTGTGGGCTGTTGCTGTGCGCAAATTGGCTGTGTGTTCACCTACAAATACACAATCACTACAAACTCTGAAGCACTTTGAAACATCCTACCAACTTATAATTAGTTGTATCAAATAATAACAATCCTTGCACTTGATATAGCACCTTTCACATTGTCGCGACGTCTCAAAGCTCTACACAGAATATACTGTAAACTGGATTGATTGTGTATTTTGTGGATAAACATGGCAGCCAATTTGCACACAGCAGTGCCCCACAAAAATTCTTTTGAGACATTTTTCTGTAATGGGTGCCATGACAAATGCAAGGATATTATCAGGGTCTTGTAACAATGCAGTTTTACAATTCCCCCACCAGGGATCCTCAGTTAGCTATGCAAATAAAATATCTTTTCTCGGCAGAGAATCAATATGATAACATGTAATAACAACATTGCATTTGATTTACGCTTTCTCACGTTGTCCAGACGTCTCAAAGCACTTCACAGGATTTCACAGTGAATTATAGTGATTGAGTATTTGTACGTGAATGTGGCAACCAGTTAGCGCAGGGCAACATCCCACAAACAGCTCTTGAGTGAGTGATCAATTTTTACCTGGAGGATTGTTGGCCCGGACACTATGAGAGACTTCCTTCTCTTTTCAAATAGCGCTTTGAACATAATGCTTGAACGGGCCGGGATCTTGTTCATAACACTTTTAAGGTCTCATCTGTAGATGAAACGCTCGTCAGTGTGGTATTTTAGTGTTATCTTAGACTGTGAGAACACAGCCCCGATGTGGGTCTTGAATTCCCAATCTTCTGGCTCGGAGAAGATGTGGCTTCCATCTGAGCCAGGCTGACAGCCGATTTGACTGTGGAGCCCTGTAGGGAATTGGTTGGAGCACTTGCTTTGCAAGTGAGAGGACCCAGGTTTAATTCCCAGGCAGGGGAAACTTTAGGCAAATTTTCTTATTCTAAATGCCTATGTTTACCTAGTAGTTTGTTGCTTTCCAGGGTAATAATCCCCTAAAAAAATTAAAATAATAATTTGGTCACTCAATCCACAAAATATACCGTCACTCCACTTTACAGTGTATTCTGTGGAGCTCTTTGAGACGTCTCAACGATGTGATAAGGCTCTATATCAAATGGAAGGATTATTACTTTTATTGAATTCAACAATAAGATGGGGCTGGCAACTTCCACGGTGAGATTGCTGCTGATGTCAGCTCGAAACAGAGCCATGCTCAGACTGTGGGGAAAACCTTCCTTTAGAATTAATTCAAGATAACATTTCAATAAAAGGTGTTCACAGTGAGACCCATCAGCACCTTTCTAACTGACAGCACACATATAGTTTTGCATCTGTCAGGCTTGTCATCAAACTTTAAAAGCTTCTGAAAATCTCACCTAGTTAATAATATAATAGTAGTGCTCTTGTGCAACACTCTGACTCGTTGATTCAATCAACCAAGTTTCTGGGTTTTTTCTCTGTCTGACACATGCAGAAACTCATTGCCGTGTTAAAGAGAGAATCATGCATGCAACCTATGCACGGAAATGTCCCCGTGAAATTGTTGGTTGTTCCTCAGTAAACTCTTCGAGATTAATATGATAATCATAAAACTAATCATAAAAACTGATAATCATAAAAACTGATACAGTGCCTTTCATGTCAGGAAGGTTTTACTGCAAAGTATTTAAGTTTATTTTTAGGTGAAAGCAGCAACCAGTTTGCGCACAGTAATATTGCACAAACTGCCATGAAGTGATTGACTGGGGGGAAATGGTTGGGAAATGGAACATAGGGTGATGATAATCCCTGAATTATATCTATACTATATATGTATAATATCAAAACATCTCACAGCAGTTTAGGTAAATGTTATCAAGTGCAGTGACTGTGTGTTTCTTCTCACATAGAACCATAGAAATGTACAGCACCGAAGAAGCGCATTCGGCCCATCTTGCCTGTGCTGGCTCTTTTAAAGAGCAATCATTTCAGTTCCCTTTACCAAATAAAATGTGCTGTTTGTGGGACACTGACTGTGTGTATCAAATTGGGTGCTGCCTTTACCCACAAAATATACAGTCTCTTTACAGTATATCCTGTGAAGCGCTTTGGGAAGTGCTCGATGAACTGAACTGTAACAAATGTAACGATTATTATTATATAGCGCCTTATCGTGTCATTTAGGCGGCTCAAAACATTTCACATGATTTACTGTAAAGTGGACTGACTGTGTATTTTGTGGGGAAAACGCAGCAGCCAATTGCGCTCAGAAATGTCCCATAAACAGCCATGGAGTGAGTGACTAATTTTATTTGGGGGATTGTTGGCCAGGACAGCAGGAGAGAGAAATGCCCTTCTATTTTCAAATAGTGCCATGGGATTTAACATTCACCTGAACAGGCAGATGGGACCTCGGTTTAACGTCTCATCTGAAGGGGAACACCTCAGACAACGTAACCCCCCCCCCAGTCCCGCATTGGAGTTTCAGCTTAGACAATGACTATGTCAACCCACAACTTTCTGACTCAGAGACGAGAGCGATACCACTGAACCAGGCTGACACTCAAATATCATGATATTATGATTATTTCCCCCCTCCATACCCATCGTTTACTTTCTTCTCTGCTCTCTCCTCTTGGCAGCCTTCCTGTACGGTGGGCCCTGGTCCTGTGCGTGTACCTGTTCACTCAGGTGAAGACCAAGCTCCTCAAGAAGCAGTTCCAGGCGGCTCAGGTGTGGGTGCTGGTGGGGGAGAGCTTCACTATGGCTGTGTTTGCCGTGTTCTTCTCCCTGGCCTCCTCCGTGCTCAGTCTGCTGCACCCCAACATTAGGAACCCCAGGTACATCCAAATAACAGATGAGGAGTGTGCCACCCTCATCAACCAGCAGATACGTGAGAAGTAGAAGATCGTCCACTAGGTGTGGGCGGGGAATGTTTGGGGAGGAAGGGGAGAGAGGGGGTGTTCGGCGGAGGAGCGAGGTTTGACCACCAACCAACCCAGACCCTGCTGGAGGTAATTGAAGTGTGCACCACCATCATCCTCCATCCACCAATGGTGCTGATTCTCTTTGTTACTTACCCAAGATAGAGACTGTCTTAAACAAGTCTTTTACTTGTTACAGAGATCTTGACCCTCAGGGAAATAAATGAGGACAATTTTTGAATCTTTCGTTTTTAATGCCCCTGCCCCCCCCCCAAAAAAAATGTTTGACCTCAAGTCTGTTGATGTGGCACGAGGGAGGGGCAGTGTGTTGTGTGGCGATTTCCCCAGCCCCCCTCTCTCTCTCCCCCCCACTCCTCCCACCGCACATGCACACACGCACTCTGTGGTCGGGGGTTGCAGAATGCAGTTGTTGAAGGTTTGTCATCATCGTTCTTGAAAGGCGACGTCTCAGAGGGCATGTGAAGAGAGGCATATAATATTTTCAATTGGGTTGAGAAGATAAACTCAGAGAAATACTGTAAGATATTACAGCATATCATATATCAATAGAACAAGTGGACAAAGAGTTGAAGTTGAAAAGGACAATTTCAGGAGAGGCACCAAGAGGTATTTCTTCACCCAGCGGGTAATTGATGACTGGATCAATTTACCAGGAAAGGTGGTTGAGGCCAGGACACTGGGACACATTTAAAAAGCAGCTCGATACTGTGATGGGAGAACAGTAGGATGGGTGTTCTGGAGGGAAGAGATCTAATTGGTGAGACAATACTTAGAGCACTGTGTACAGTTCTGGTCGCCGCAGTACGAAAAGGATATGGGAGAAATCGAGAAGATACAGAGGAGTGCAACCAAAATGGTTGAGGGAATGGAGGGACTGGACTATGAGGAGCGACTAAGTAAATTGGGCATGTTCACGCTGGAAAAGAGTAGATTGAGAGGCGATAAGATTGCTGTGTTTAAGATTGTAAAGGGGCAAGATCATGACAGGCAGTTTCAACTTGTCCAGAATAGTAAAACCAGAGGACACGGCCTGCGATTGAAGGAGGATAATTCAGAACCAATCTATGCAAATATTATTTCAGGGAGCGAATAGTGAACCTGTGGAACAAGTTCCCTCAGAAAATGGTTGAAGCAGGAAGTGTTCATTACTTCAAACACAGATTAGATAGTTTTCTTTTAGGAAATAACATCATGGGATATAGATATAGGTAGCTCAGGACATATGTGCATGCGACCACCAGGAAGGTGGAAGGCGAACTAGATGGGCCTTGGGCTTTTTTCGTCTCGCATTTCTTATGTTCTTAATGGGCCCAAGGTCTTTCTTCATCCAAACCTATCTTGTAATCTTGTGAATTGTGGAATGTTCCAGGGGTGCGATAAAGACCCCGTCACTCAAGCTGTTTGGAAAACGAAAGGAGTTTTTCCCACTCTTCTGGCTGATTATCTTCTGGTAAAAAATTGGCTGTTGGTTCGCACACAGGTGCACAAATTTGGAAACACAACAGTAGTTGACAGCAATTTCCTGAGAAGCACTTTGATGTTATAGTATATCATATTATAATTATAGTTATAATATTGTCAAGTTCTCTGGGATGCTACCCTACATATATACATTTATATATAAAATATATATACTGCATGAGGGGTGCTATATAAATGCAAGTTGTTGTTGTTACAGCTGCAATATCAGATATGAACCAGATTACATAAATATATAACTGTTGCTGAGCGTTTACTTTAGGCTTCAGTGTAACACTCTGTTTGACTGTTCTACTTTTTTCTCCTTTACGCCCCCTTTCCTTCTTCCCCGAGGCATTGCCTCAGGCTGTAGTGCTGTTCCACGAGCCACTTACTGTCAGCAGGTTATTTGCTGTTTGGGGGGTGGGGGCTGAGAGGGGGGATTGCACAAACCAACCACTTCACACACTTGCAGGCAGCGGTCACTGGTCCTGTGAGGAGTGGCGAACTGCAGACAGGTAACAAACAGCAATAAAGGTCACACCCTCTGCCTGTTCTATGTCACTGTCTTTATCTGTATTTTCTGTGTACCCCTCTGCAGCAATAAGCTTTGTGTGTTTTTTTTGCGTGGGTGTGTGGAGCTCTGTGTGGGTGTGTGGGTCTGCATGTGTGGAGAACTCTGTGTGTGTGTGTGTGTGGGGGGGTCTGCGTGTGTGTGGAGCTCAGTGTGTGTATGTGTGTGCGCGATGCTCAGTGTGGTGATTATTGTGTAAGCAGTACTCAGTGTGTGTGCAATGCAATGTGTGTGTGTGTGTGTCTGTGATTCACTGTGTGTGTGTGTATGTGTCTGTGACACACAGTGTGTGTGGTGCGCAGTGTGTGGTGTTTATTGTGTATGCAGTGCTCAGTGTGTGTGCAACGCAGTATGTGTGTGTCTGTGATGCACTGTGTGTGTGTGTGCATGTCGCTCAATGTATGTATCTGTGTGGTCCTCAGAGTGTGTCGTGATCAGTGTGTGTGATGCTCAGTGTATGTATATGTGTGGTCCTCAGTGTGTATGGTGCTCAGTGCATTTTAATCAGTATTTTAATAGGTGTTTATCTAAGTTATAATCAGCCTCTTGTTAATTTTTAAAAAATGTTTTTATGTCAATGACCTTTTCCACTGCAAAAATATGTGCCTTTGAACTGGTGTGTTTACCATGCACTTTGTAATAGATACAGGTATTTTACTTCAGAAAAATAAAACGATAGTCAAACGAATAACCCTCTGTGCGTGTCTGACTGAAGTAGAACTGTGGAGCGTTGATTATTTTGTGGCCCAGTTGTAACGAGCCAGTCCCGAGTTTACTGGGATGGGTTTATGGAATCCCGTAGTGTAGTGGTTAGCTCGCTTCGCTAGCGGGAGGACCCGAATTCGGTTCCCGGCAGAGCGAAATCTTAGGCAACTTTCCTTACTCCACACCTATTTATCTAGCAGTAAGTAGGAACCCTGTTGTCAGTTGATTAATGGATCACTTTCCGGGGGTAATATTCCCTAAAAAAAATCCATGACTGTTTGTGGGACACTGCTGTGCACAATTAGCTGCCACGTTTTGCCCACAAATACACAGTCAATTCACTTTACAATATGTTCTGTGAAGCACCCTGAGGCATCTGAATGACGTGATAAGGTGCTATATCAAATGCAAGGATTGTATTATGTTCCCGTTTGACTGGAGAAGGGAGTGTCACCCTTGAAAAGCGACGTTAATTTCCTCATGGAAACATTGCAAATTGCCAATGATTCTGCAGAGGTCGTTCTTTTTACAGATGCACTACAATGTCGTGAATTCCTCTGGTGCACAGACTGGGACTGGAGCGTAGGATTGGGACTCCCTGAGCACTGTGCCGTGAAGGTGGTGGACTCGTAAGATTTCTGAGCTCACACAGGCAATGTATCATTACAATACAACATTGATATTGCATTTATATATGACAACAACAACTTGCATTTGTATAGCGCTCTTCACTCAGGACAGCATCCCAGAGTGCTTGACAGTGGTGGAGGCTGACGCCGAACCGGGAGGGCAGAGGAGGTCGTAAGCACCGTCAAAGAGGAAGAACTTCAGGCGTGATCTGAAAATGGGGAGGGAGGGGGCAAGACGGAGGGATTAAGGGAGAGCATTCCAGAGTTTTGGAGCACAGTAGCTGAAAGCACGGCCACAGATGGTAGAGCGGAGGCGACTGGGGACAAGGAGGAGGCCAGAGCCAGCGGAGGCGGAGGCGGAGGGTGGTGGAGTGGAGAATAAGAAACTGGTTTAATTGTTAATTAATTAAAGTTAATGAATACCCAGGTTTAGGTACAACAACCAAGACATTACAAAGGTGGTGAAAGGGGGTCATAGGCGTGTTGAAAGAGAGAAGATTTGAATGAAAGTGTGTTGGGCATTGAGTGAGAGAGACACACTGACCAGGACACGGCAGAGCCTGAGGGGGGCAGCACAGCACAGAGCAACATGGCTCCTCTTTGTGCTGTCACCACAGCAACAGCAGCCGAGGGACCGATGCTACAGAGGACAGACTCAAGGTCAGAGGAGGATTCAGAGAACATACGCACATACATACATACATACACATACATACACACATACATACATACATACACACATACACACATACATACACATACATACATACACACATACACACACACATACATACATACACATACACACACAGACATATACACACACACACACACAAACGCACAGACATACACATACATACACACTGACATACACACAGACATACACACATACACACACACATACATACATACACATACACACACAGACATATACACACACACAAACACACAGACATACACATACATACACACAGACATACACACACACAGACACACACATACACACACACACACAAACACACAGACATACACACACATAAACACACACACAGACATACACACACATAGACACACACACAGACATACACACAAACACATGTGGAGTCCTGTAGCTCAGTGGTTAGAGCACTCGCTTTGCAAGTGAGAGACCTGAGTTCAATTCCAGGCAGAGGGCGAAACCTTGGGCAAGTTTCCTTACTCCACATAGAGCCTAATAATAATCCCTCCAAAACCAAAAACAATAATAAATTGGTCATTTTCAATCTACGACTGTTTGTGGGACATTGCTGTGTGCAATTGGCTGCCGCGTTCGCCCACAAATATACAGTCAATTCACTTTACAGTCTATTCTGTGAAGCGCTTTGAAATGTCGAGAAGACGTGAAAAGCGCTATATCAAATTCAAGGATTATTATTAAGACCCTCCTCTTTGACCATGACTTTGGGCGCCCTCCTACCCCTACCCTCCCTGCCCTCTACCCCCTCCGATCCCCACCCCCAGCTTGGGCCCAAATTCCTGACTGTCCCGTACCCGATGTGAAAGGCACTACACAAATTTAATTTTTGTTGTTACACTGAGAAATGGCTTCATTGTCACCAAGAGTCACTGGTGCTTCATTAATGACAATTCTTAATAATAAACTAATTAATCCTTACATTTGACACAGGGCCTTTCACGTTGGGAGCACATCTCAAAGCGCTTCACGGATTATTATTATTACACACACACACACATACATACATACACACACACACATACATACACATACACACACACACACATACATATATGCATACACACATACATACACACACATAAATACACACACACATACACACACACACACCCACCCCTCTATGCCTCTCCTCCCACCCCCCTCAATCCGCTACTCCCCCTCTGTCCTTCTCTCCCACCGCCCTCCCCGCCTTCTCTCTCTCTGCTCGACCCCATCACCACTTCCCTCTGCTCCAGCCTGGGCATCCTCCACCGGGCCCATCGTGGCTCCCGGCACTGGCTGTCCCAGAGCAGCAACCCCACGTGTCCCATCAGTCACTCCCTCTGCTAAACCGCCTCCTTAAGGCAAACCCAACTTCCCCCTTCCTCATACGTACCCTCCCCAACTCTCCACTCACACCGCTCTCCACAACCATCTCTCCTGTACACTCCAAAATCCTCTCCACACCACTCTCTCCTCCCTCCCCTCCCTCCAGCAGACCCACCCGCATTTCCCTCCAAAATGTCCGCTCCCTCTCAAATAAAGCCCTCACCATCCACGACCTCATCCTGGACAAACACCTTGACATTCTTGGGCTCACCGAAACCTGGCTTCCCCCAATGACCCAGTTCCCCTAGTGGAAGCCTCCCCTCCAGGCTACACCTTCCACCACACCCCCCCGTCCAAACCAACGTGGTGGCAGGGTGGCCCTCATTTCCAAAGCCTCCCTTGGTCTCAGCCCCTACTCCTCTGGCTGCTTCCCCTCATTCGAGCACCTCACCCTCTTCCACCCCTCTCTCCCTTTGAAAATCCTCCTTGTCTACCGCCCCCCCTAAGCCCCCCGGCTCCTTCCACACAGACATCTCTACCCTCCTCTCTTCCCTGTCCCTCTGCTCCGAGCGCCTACTCATAATGGGCGATTTCAACCTCCACCTGAACTCCCCCAGCACCACTTCTGCCGATTTCACTGCCCTCCCTCCCCTCCCTACACCTCGCCCTTCACATAAACTCACCCACCCACAACCATGGTCATGCACTTGACCACGTCATTACCCACGGCCTTGACATTTCCGACCTCAGCATAGTGGACAAGGCCATCTCGGACCACTTTTTCATCTCCTTCTCCTCTCACATCCCTCTCTCCTCCACCAAGCCCTCAACCATCCTCTACCGCCCTTGCAAAAGGCTACACCCTGAGACGCTCACAAAGGCCCTCTCATCATCAAACATCCTATCCCTCTGGCCTTCCCCCCGCGGAGATCCTGAAGCAGCCGTCCAGCTGCTCCATGATCGCCTCTCCTCCACCTTCAACTCCCTCGTCCCCCTAAAATCCAGGACCATCTCCAAACCCACCCGAGCCCCTGGTACAACAACCATCTCCACCGCCAAAAAACCCAAATCCGTCTGCTCAAGCGCAGATGGCAGAAAACTGGCCTGACAGTTCACCACCAACTGTGGCTCGAGCATCTCCACAGCTACCGCTGTTCTTTGACGTGCAAAAATGGCCTTCTACTCCAACATCATCTTGGAGGCTAAACACAACCCAAAAATCCTTTTTTCCACCACCCACTACCTCCTCTGTGCCCCCCTCAGGCCTCCTCAATCTTTGTATCAAATGCCAAGTGCGAGGAGGTCATGGACTTCTTTTCATCTAAAATACTTAACATCCGCCAGGCAGCCTCATCCACCTGCCCCTTGTCACCCACCACCACGCCCTCTTTGTCCCCTTCACCTTCCTCATCATCTGCTCCTACCACCACCCCCATTCTACATTCCTTCCTCCCCATCTCTTCCTCCTCCCTCTCACCCACCATCACCTCCATGAAACCCACCACCTGCTGCCTCGACCCCCTCCCCACCAACTTACTGGTCACCAGCTCCCCTTCCTCTGCCCACTACTGGCTGACATCATCAACCAGTCCCTCTCCTCCGGATCAGTTCCTACCTCCCTCAAAACTCCTGTCATTACCCCCCTCCTGAAAATACCCTCCCTAGATCCCTCAAACCCCACCCACTACCGCCCTATTTCTAATATGCCCTTCCTCTCAAAAGTTCTGGAACGCGTTGTTGCAAATCAACTTCGCACACACCTCTCCTCCCACTCCCTCTTCGAACCCCTCCAGTCCGGTTTCCGCTCTGCCCACAGTACAGAGACTGCACTTGTGAAAGTAACAAACGACATCCTCTCTATCTGTGACCAGGGCTTCCTCTGCCTCCTTGTCCTCCTGGACCTCTCCGCCGCATTCAACACAGTTGATCACGCCATCCTCCTCCACCGCCTTTCCTCCGTCATCCACCTCAGTGGGACCGCACTCGCCTGGTTCGAGTCCTACCTCACAAACCGCCAGCAGTACATCTGCTCAAACGGCTTCTCCTCTCGCTCTCACCCGGTTACCTGTGGGGTACCCCAAGGATCCATCCTTGGCCCCCTCCTCTTTCTGATCTACATGCTCCCTCTTGGAGATGTCATCCGTAGACATGGGGTACACTTCCACATGTATGCGGACGACACCTAACTCTATTTTTCCATCTCTCTTTGCGACCCTCAGTCCCCTGATGTTCGGTCAGTCTGCCTGTCAGACCTCAGGGGTTGGATGAACGCAAATTTCCTTCAATTGAACGTCGACAAGACGGAAGCCATATTCTTTAGCTCTCGTCAACATCTAAAATCTCACGGCTCTCACCTCCTCCACCTACCCGACCTCCCCCTAAAACTCCCCGAACCCATACGCAACCTAGCCGTCAGGTTCGACCCCCAATTATCCTTCCTCCACACATCCAGTCACTCACCAGCACCGCCTTCTACTACTTCCGACGCATCGCCCGTCTACGCCAATACCTCTCCCCAAAAGCCGCTGAAACCCTGTTCCATGCCTTTGTCACCACTTGGTTGGACTACACCATCGCTCTCCTCACCGGTCTCCCATCCTCTACCATCCATAAAATCAACATCATTCAAAATTCTGCTGCTCGCATTCTCACCCATATGAAACTCTGCTCCCCGATCACCCCAGTCCTTGCCAAACTGCACTGGCTGCCTATCCCAGAGAGGATCGATTTCAAGATCCTCACCCTTGTATTCGAATCCCTCCACTCCTCTGCAGCCCCCTACCTCTCTGACCTCCTCTCTTCTCAAAACAGTACCCATTGCCTTCGTTCCTCCGGGTCTGGCCTCCTCCTTGTCTCCCGAGTCCTCTGCTCCACCGTCAGAGGCCATGCTTTCAGCCACTATGCCCCGAGGCTCTGGAATTCCCTTCCTCACTCCCTTCATCTCGCTCCCTTCCTTCCCATTTTCAGGTCTCTGCTGAAGAGCTTTCTTTTTCGACCGTGACTTTGGTCACCTTCCTCCCCCTTCCCCTGGCTTGGTCCCGGGACCGTTACTGTAAAGCACTCTGAGACGCCATCTGGCGTGGAGGGTGCTATATAAATCCAACTTGTTGTTGTTGTTGCCGTTGTTGTTGTTGGGACTTTGAGCTCACAGACTAAGCTGATGCTCCAATGCAGTGCTGGGGGAGAGCTGCATTGTCGGAAGTGGAAACAAAGGTGTGGGAGTGGGTGGGGGCTGTTGAGAGACAGCAGCAAGACAACAGGGCTTGTGACAAGTTCTTCTGTGCATCATGTAGGAGAGTATAAATCATTTCCTGGACTTTAATAATAATAATAATAATAATCCTTGCATTTGATATAGCGCTTTTCACGTCGGGAGGACGTCCCAAAGCGCTTAGCTAGCTACACTGCGCTCAAACTCCCACCATCAAAAATCAAATGTTTAATGGCTGAAATCTGCTCAAGTCATTGGGTTAATAATCCTAACGCTCGCATTTGATACAGACGCCTTTCACGTCGGGAGGGCGTCTCATAATGCTTCACAGGGTTTAACTATAAATTGTAGTGTCTATGTATTTTGCAGAATTACTGCAGAAAGGTCACAGAGCACAGTGTTTACCAACAAATACACAGTTATTTATAGAGAGAAATTTACAGACACCAGTTTCAATATTACAACAACTAATTTTACACAGTGCCCTTCAGCTTGGGGTAGTGTCTCAGAACATAGACCTGTATCTAGGGATTTACCAAATTCTGGACTGCCTGAAATAATAATAATAATAATGATAAGAAATTAGAAAAATAAGGAACAAGAGAAAATCGGGAAATATATCAATCTACAAATTGAATGCAGACGTATGTATGTTGCAATGTAAAACAAACTGGAACTGTTAATAAGACTATTCTGAAATGGCTTGACAAAATACCTGGTGAACAAAATATCAATCTCCTGCAAAAAGTAGCTAGTTCAGGAAACTCAAATATATTAAGAAAAGTAACATCCATTCATATGTAATGTGGCAGTGTTATTAGTCTGGCTGACCATCGCTGAAAAGCATTTAGAAATTACCTCTGCAGAACGATTTAAACTGTAATAACATAATAATAATAGCAACAAAATTACATTTGTATAGCGCCTTTCAAGTCGGGAGGATGTCCCAATAATAATAATAATAATAATCCTTGCATTTGATATAGCACCTTATTAAGCCAGTCCCCAAGCCTTGGCTCTTGCCAACCTGCGCCTAATACTTTCTGGAATTAGGTAAGCAGGATGTGTCCCTCCAGGGAGAGAGTGCGCATTTCATTCCAACAATCTGGGATGCATGGAGGTGGGATGCATGGAAATGTCAGCTTGGTTTGGATACTCTTAAGAATGAGGATGGGTTTCTGCATGTGTCCACTGATCAAAAAAAATTATCACGTCATCGCAGTGTATCCTGTGAATCTCAAAGCGGTTCACAGGATACACTGTAAAGTGGATTGACTGTATTTTGTGGGAGAAATGCTATGTAAATAAAAGTAAATTGAGACCCAGATAGAATTCCAGCCCAAATCCGACACCTCAAGGAGTGAAGGGTAGGAAACTGCTGGAGATTTTGAAGGGTGAGGAGCTGCTAGTCAAGACACAGGAAGCAGCCTGAGTGGCAGGAATCACAATAAGACTTCAATTTCCTACCTACCTCACAGCCAGCAATTCACAGCTGTCAGACATAATGCTGAAAATATAAATTGCCTGACGGCTCAAAGGGTGATATTTCTTTAAACAGGAGGATTGTACTCACAGAATAGCTCTCCTGAGTCAGTGAAACAAATCTTACCCACCTCAACAACACCCACCATTCCCCCAATACTGACACACACTCACACACACATTCATTCACATTCAACAACAACAACAATAACAAAATTACATTTATAGAGCGCCTTTCACGTTGGGAGGACGTCCCAAAGCGCTGAACAGTCAGGTGTCGGGGCCCGAGCATTGGGACGAGGTGGTGAAGGGGTGAGGGAAGGCAGAGAGGTGGGAGGGTGACCAAAGGCACGATCGAAGAGAAGAGTCTTGAGACCGGCTTGAAGGAGGCAAGGGAGGAAGCGAGGCGAAGGGACCGTGGGATGGAGTTCCAGAGTGTGGGGGCAGAGAGGCTGAAAGCCCGACCACTCACTCACTCACACTCACTCACACGCACTCGCACACACTCACACTCGCACAGGTTCTAAACCATCTATACCAGAAAACCGGACTCCATTCAGCACTTGAGCCGAGGTGACATATATAGAGTAACAACAACAATTTAAAATCACACAGCAAGTCTCAGAGCTGGCAGGGCGTCTGAACTGGTATGGGTGGGGGAGTTGAGTAGAAGAGTGGAAACGGGGGTGGGGGGCAGTGCGGAAGTGGCTGTAAAGGTCTTAAGGTAGGTTTAACCTAAGTCCTGATTGCCTGTTCAGGTGGATGTTAAAGATCCTCTTGGACTAATCGGAAAATAGTTTGTCCTCGTGTCCTGGCTGGCAAACCCCAGATTATATTGGTCACAAGCTTAATGGGACATCGCAAATTGGCTGCTGCATTCGCCTACAAAATACACAGTCACTGCACTTTACAGTAAATTTTGTGAAACGCTTTGAGACTTATTCCCAACGTGAAAGGTGGTAAATCAAGTGCAAAAACACGATCAAAGAGGAAAGTCTTGAGACGGACCTTGAAGGAGGTGAGGGAGGAGGCGAGGCAGACGGGCTCCGGAATGGAGTTCCAGAGGGTGGGAGCGGAATAGCTGAACGCCCAACTGCCGATGGTGGAGCGGGCAGGGCTGGGGACATGAAGCAGGCTCGCGCCCGCTGTGTGGGGGAGTTGGTACGGTGTTAACAGGTTGCAGAGGTAGGGAGGAGCAAGATCATGGAGGGCTTTAAAAGGGAAACTCCCTTCTCTTTTTCCAAGTATTGTCAGGGGAGGGAGGGGAAACGCAGAGCCGGGGAGAAATCAAAGGACAACAGACGAAAGCTTACCTCTGAGAGACCACCTCGTACCAATAACCGTGTCTGCGCACTCTCATAGAACATGTGAGAGATTATGTGAATATGTCACAGAATATGGCTCAGCGCCTCGCTTCCCCTCATTTGCAAATATTAGAACCTGTTGTGACAGATCGGCATTTCTCACACAACAACAATAATAATAATGGTAATAATAATAATTAATGATGACAATATAATAATAATCATAATGTGGGGTTTTCTTTGCACAAGTCTCCAAACAAGATGTATTTCGATTAGAAGAAGAATCTCAAGAGTTCCTTAAAAATCCACAGGATTCCCACACCCGCTTCGCCACCTAAAAAAAATATTTTTATGACCCAAAATTATTGATTGGCCCAACATTGTTGCTACGGCAACCTTTTTGAAGTGTGTTAATTCTCTCTCTTTTTTTACTCTCTTCTTTCGCTCTTGTCGGGGCCTGCCCTCTTACCCCTCCCTCCCTCCCTCCCTCCCTCCCTTCCCCGCAGTTTCTTCCCCCTTCTCACCCCTCCCACCCCATCCCTTGGTGGGTTCCATAAGCTGGATGGAGTTTGAGCAAAGCAGGAGGAGACTAAAACCTTGATCAGTGGAAGGGAATTGAAGAGACTTGAGAGAGCTCACTGCTGCCTGTGCCTGTGTGTGTGCTCCTGTGTTGCTGTGAGCACCTGAGGAGAACGGTTTCAGTGCTGAGCTGGTGAGTTGCCTGTCAATATTTATTACCGAGCTGCCCTTTTGGGTTGTTGCCATGTGATGTAATGCTGCCCGAAAACAGAACTGTTCACCCACAAAATGTGCAGTCAATTCACTTTACAGTATATTCTGTGAAGCTCTTTGAGATGGCTCAATAATATAAGACGCTGTATCAAATGCAAGGATTATTATTATTATTAACAGAACTGAAAGCCTCTTTGCAGGTTGGCGATCTCGGAATGTTGACAGATTCACTGCCGCTCGCTCACCTTCATCTGACATTCAGCCCCTTCGCAGCTCTGACTCCAGCAGATTGTATCCCCAATACCACTCCCACCTTTATCGCTGACTGGACTTGAAATAGGCAGCTTTAACCTGTGCTGTCACAGTGAGCTCCTCTCACTAGAGTCAATCCACTTTACAGTATATTCTGACAAGCGCTTTGAGAGGTCTTGAAGATGTAATAAGATGCTATATCAAATGCAAGGATTATTATCATTATTATGTTATTACAATTTAAATCGCTCTGTAGAGATAATTTCTAAATGCTTTTCAGTGATGGTCAGCCAGACCAATAACACTGCCACGTTACATTATGAATGAATGTTACTTTTAATATATTTGAGCTTCCTAAAATAGCTATTTTTTACAGGAGATTGATATTTTGTTCACCAGGTATCTTGTTAAGCCATTTCTGAATAGTCTTATTGACAGTCCCAGTTGGACCGATGATTATAGGAACTATATTTGTTTGACATTACCAATTATGTCCTCATTCAATTTTTAGATCAATATATTTCCTTATTTTCTCTTGTTCCTTATTTTTCACATTGCAATCACTTGGGCACAGCCACATCAATAATACTACATGTACAATATAGCTGATTCTTTCTGATAATATCTGTGTGTTACAGCTGATTGTCCTGTCTGTATTTACAGTACGTGTGATTCTCAGATTATCGAGATGTTTCTCCATGTCAGTTTTGCTGGTTATTATTATTGCAGCCTTGTTTCCTCTATCCTTCTATCTCTCACTCTCCCTCCCTCCCTCCCTCTGTCCCTTCTTCCATCCCTCATTTCCCTCCACCCCACACTTTATCCGTCAGGATACAGCGAAGAGATTCTAAATAACAGCAGTAATTGACGAATATAATGTATAGGTGCAGAGTGAGCATTCCTTGTTAGTCTAATTGGGGAGTGACATACAACAGGTCACAAGAGCACAAGATTGGTTGGGATGAAGCAAGTTCTTTGGCGCATCTCATCTCATCCCTCCAAAACACCCACCCTACCATCCTCCTCATCACAGCATCAAACTGCTTTTTTAAAATGCTTCTGGCCTCTACCACTCCTTCTGGTAACTTCTGAGTGAAGAAAAGCTCCCTGGTGTTTGTTTCGAAATTTCCCTTTACAACTCTGAACCTGTATCCTCTTGTTCTTTTGTCATGATAAAGTATTGATCTGGATTCACTTTTTCAAACCAATTTAAAATGTTGTACACCTCTATCAGTTCCCCTCTGACTTATCTTCTCTCAAGACTGAAGAGCCCGAGCTTGTCCAGTCATTACTCACAGTTCATTCATCTAAAACTGGGGATCATCCTCATTGGTCTGCACTGCCTCTAAGGCCTGGGCAACCCCCTATGTCACGTTGACCAGGACTGTGTGCAGTATTTAATGGTGGGCTGGCTCCCCGAAAGAGCTCGGGATTATCATGTAAAATGGGAGTGGAGATTTGTGGGGATGGGTGAGGGGCGTTGGTTTGTGGAAGGGCTCTGATTAATGTGGGGGGGAGGGATGTCAAGAAGCATTAGAACATCTGTGTGATCAAAATTGCTTTCAGGCTTAAATGGAAGTTTTGAAGTTGCACGGGCAGTGGAGTGTTGGGATGGGGGGTAAGCCAATTCATGGGGGCATTTGTGCTGGTCCAGTTTCCTGTGTTCCCAGCCCGCCCCTGGCAGTAATCAAGGTGTGATCTGACCAGGGTACTGAATGATTTATCAGTGCTCTAACAACTCCCCCGGCTGGCTGGATCAATGGGGGGACATCCGCTCCGGTGAGCTGGAATTTCCAGCTACATCTAATTACAATGTTGTGTAATTACAATGTTGTGATTGTTTGAATCTTGCGAGCAGCAAAGTCAGAAAATAATCTGTCTTCTACCTGCGGGATTCAAACAATCGCAACTGAGTACTTAAGGACTCAGGTTCAATTTCCAGGCAGGGAGAAATCTGAGGCAAGTTTCCTTACTCCACATGCCTAGCAGTAAGTAGGAACCCGGTTGTTAGTTGATTGGTAGATAACTTTCCCGGGGTGATAATCCCTTCAAACAATAATTTTTTTTTCACTCAATCCACTGAGGGATTCAAACCGAGTCAAAGTCGATATCCCAGGACAGATTTTGCTGAGCGCAAATTGCCTGCTGTGTACACCTACAAATACACAGTTACTACATTTCGTAGTACTGTAATAGCTGGTGAAGTGCTTTGAGTTGTCTCGATGACTTGATAAGGCAC
This sequence comes from Callorhinchus milii, assembly GCF_018977255.1. Lineage (NCBI taxonomy): Eukaryota > Metazoa > Chordata > Chondrichthyes > Chimaeriformes > Callorhinchidae > Callorhinchus > Callorhinchus milii. The sequence goes on from NW_024704742.1 coordinate 68,144,818, forward strand.
CAAATCACATTTTTAAAATGATGTATTTTATATAAACTGCCTCGAAGCGGTGACCAGAGTCCACCTTCTGCCTGCAGTGTAACCAGGTCATTATTTACCGTGCATCAAACATTAAAAGCCTGGGGTAGATTGGAGTAGAATGCCAGACCGAGTGGAGTGGGCAGTTAAGTGTGACAAGCTAGAGAAAGGCAGCTCCTGGCCTGACAGACAAGAATCTGTTGCCTCGAATTAATCCCAGCATCTGAAGCCCGTGATGCATTTGAGAAGACTTCAAACCAAAGTCATTGCATGAGCAGGCGTGTTCAGGTGGGGAGCTTGTGAGGGTGAAACAGGGGAAATGGGGAATGTGAACCTGGCCACATTGTTGACAGGATGAGGATAAGCAGCCCTGCGGTTGATTCTAATTGAACTCCCCGGTTATCCCTTACCTGTTTGTTATTCTGATTACCCTCACATACTGTCAGACAAGCCAACTCACTCGATGCCCCTTTCACATCTCTGGCTTATGTCCCAATGACCTAGCTTCTGATTTGCTGAGACCCCACAGAGCATCATTTGTTCAGGCAAGGCCTTTGAGAGCAGCATGTCTTGGCTCTCCTGCTATGAATTGTGCTGTGTAATATAAAAGGGGTGTGAATGTGCATTCATGTTTGTTTTTAGTGGGGGCGGAATTATATATTGTACAAGACTTTTTAAGAATCCTGTGGAACATTCCCAGAGGGATATAAGCACATTTGCCGATGTTAGGCTGTCTCAACTTCAGCACCCTGGATTAGAAGTTTCAACAACAACTATTACTACTATTACTAGTAGTAATAATAATCCTTGCATTTGATGTAATGCTTTATCACATGTTGCGATGTCTCAAAGCACTTCACAGAATATACTGTAAAGAGAACTAAGTATGTATTCTGTGGGTGAAACGCAGCAGCCAATTGTGCACAGAGGGGTAGTGGCGGAGATTGACACCGAGCCAGGGAGAGATGGGAGGTGACGGTAGGCATGGTCCAAGAGGGAAGTCTTCTTGGGTTTCACACCCAAGATTGGGGTTTTCAATTCAGAGTCCAGGCTGACCCTCCTGTGGAGCGTTATATTGTTGGAGGATCCGTCCTCACACCGAGGACTCGCCCGGCTGCTCAGGTGGTACATTAAAAACCCTGGTGGTGCTAACTGAAAAGAGAAGGGAATTCTCCTGGTGTTCAACAGTTCCCGAGATGAAATTGATCATTTGCCTCATGGCTGTTTCTGGGACATTGAGGTTTTACAATATATTATATATAATGTAATATATTTGAGACTTTACAATATATTCTGTGAAGCCCTTTGAGAGGTCTCAATGACGTGATAAGACAAATGCAAACGCAAGGATTAGTATTATTGTTATTGCCGAGTGTAAAATTGGCTTCCGCGTTTTCCAGCAGTTATTTCCCTTTGCAGCAATTGCCTGAGAAGTGTGTTGAAGTTATTGGCTCCTCATCAAATGCAAAAATTGTTATTATTGTTCATTATGATGTGATTTTAAATGACATTAATGCATTTATTATACTGCGGGAGGTGAAGTGCTATTGCTTCCAGCAGTTCCTCCCCATGTGAAAGGCACTATATTAATGTCATTTGTTGTTGTTGTAAAGCGATTGTGAACTGAGAGCCCAGGTTCCTTCTGCTGCCAGTGGTACTGAGGGGAGTTCATTGTATTTGCAACTAAATGGGTGGCTCTGATACTGGGGTTCAGCTTCCTTTTACTGTTACTGCAACGTGACTACAGCGTTATGTTTCTTCAATGCTAATGAGTATATGAAGATAAACATAAAAGGATATGAGCAAAAAGGGCAGGTGGAGCACAGCTCAACTCCTACATTGCTCCTACAGAGAACCAACATAGCTTCCATGGCCAGGCCTCCATCTGTCCCATGAAGTTCCCTGATGAAAGATAATAATAGTACTTACATTTGATATAGTGTCTTTCACATTGGGAGGAAGCTTCACAGGATATACTGTAAAGTGCAGTGACTGTGTTTAGTGGGTAACTTTGGCAGCCAGTTTGCACACAGCAATGTCTTATAAACAGTTATGGATTGAGTGACCAATCTATTTGGGGATTGTTGGCCAGGATACTAAGATAAGCTCCCTTTTTTTTCTTCTAATAGTGGCATGTGATCTTTAACATCCACCTGAACAGGCAGACAGGACCTTGGTTTAACGTCTGTTGGGCCGAGGATTAAGTGAACAGAGATCTCTATTTTAGCAGGTGGTGTAAGCCCAAGTAGCGCAAGTGGGTTAATTAGGTAAACAGGGAAAAGGCTGGTTTCAATGAGTCTGTGAGTGAAACTCTGGTGGGTTAGTTCTAGTGGCGCCAATTAGCCCGTCGTTGTGTAGGAGCTGCATTATTTTCAAAGAGATTATCAAAGGGGGAAAATTGTTAATGGGAATTAGAAAGGCAATCTAGCCTCCAAAGATATTTCAGGAAAATGACGTCCTATTGCACAGTGAAAGATAAAAGTCTAATCTCTCCCATGGTTATTGTAAGTTGCTCATATCCGTGGGTTCTGCACTGATTTATGATATTAATACTTCCATTTCATAGCACCTGATAATGTCAAAATATCTTCAAAGCATTTGCAGGTTTAATTGCTATTAAGTATAGTGACTGACTTGTAGGCAAATGCGGCAAAATGTACAACCATTTTGTGTTAGACTTTTCAAGTTAACTGAGAACTGTGGAAAATTCCTTGTTTCAGCCTTAAATTTAAGCTGTTTTTTCATCACAATGGTGGGGAAAAAACGGCTTCCAAGTTGAGACAAAATTTTAAGGTAAAGTGGTCTCATGGGCTAAGAGTGGATGGAATTTCAAACCTACAACAACAACAACAAGGAATTGCATTCATACAGCATCTTTCATGTCGGGAGGACCAACAATGAAGGTTGGTGGCTCAACCTTTCAGTTCATGCCTTGTCTCCGATAGACGGTATTAAATTGTGTACTCTTGCTTTTCCAATGCCTTCCACAGCTCCACTGTCCACAAACTAGTAACTGATTCAGAACTCTGCCGCCCAGATGCTCACCCACACTGAGCTCCATATCCCCATGACACCAGTCCTCACCAGGCTCCACTGGCTCCTTATCACAGAACAAATGGATTTCAACTCGTCTACAAATCCCTTCCTGCCCTGGCACCTCACTACATTTCCTACCTGCTTTCTCCCCACTCCACCACCCACTGCTTCCGCTCCAGTATCAGCGGCCTCGCTTTCAGCCACTACCTTGGGACTTGAGGGACTCGGGTGTCCTTGTACACCAATCACAGAGAGTTAGTCTGCAGGTGCAGCAGCAATTAGGAAGGCGAACGGTATGTTAGCATTCATTATGAAAGGATTAGAGTATAAGAGTAGGGAAGTCTTGCTGCAACTGTATAGGGCCCTGGTGAGACCACACCTGGAATACTGTGTGCAGTTTTGGTCTCCTTATTTAAGGAAAGATGTCCTTGCCTTGGAGGGGCTGCAGCGTAGATTTACTAGGTTAGTGCCAGGGATGAAGGGGATGAGTTATGAGGATAGGCTGACCAATTTGAGCCTATATTCTCTAGAATACAGAAGAATTAGAGGGGATCTTATAGAAACCTATAAGATCATCAAAGGGTATGATAAAGTAGATAGTGGGAGATTGTTTCTACTGGTTGGAGAAACTAAAACCAGGGGACACAATCTTAAAATCAAAGGCCAGCCCTTTCGCACTGAGTTGAGGAAGAAGTTCTTCACTCAAAGGGGGGTGCATGTATGGAACTCACTATGCCAAAGGGCTGTTGACGCTCAGTCCTTGAACATATTCACGACTGAGATAGATAGATTTCTTATGAAAGGGATTAAGGGATATGGGGATAAGGCAGGGTCAGATTATTAGCTGGAGTTAGATTAGAAGATCAGCCATGATTGAATGGCGGGGCAGGCTCGAAGGGCCAAATGGCCTACTCCTGCTCCTACTTTATGTTATGTTACCTCTAAAGCTTTGGAGCCCTTTCCCTCAGTCCTTCCTTCTTGCCCACTTCCTTCCCTCTTTTAGATCATGACTAAAGAGTTTCCTTTTCGACCGTGCTCATGGTCACCTCCTCCCTCTCTCCGACTCACCATCAGGCTTCTCGCACTGTGCACCACTCTGAGACACTACCCCAAGTAAAGGGCGCTATATAAATGCAAGTTGTTGTTGTTGGTTTCTTGATCGGGGACAGATAACAGCTTGAGACCAGACCACGTCACCCAAGAGAAATCTCGTAAGTCACTTAGTGAAAGATGCTCTAAAGACAGGATTTCTCAACCCACAGATCACCATCTAAAATTAGGTTCTCAGAATGTGTCAAAGGGTCGCAAACAGATTTTGAAAATTCATGCATTTTGTTTTTTTTAACAATCAATGAATGCCACTGCATGTTAATGATGTGCGTGAGCTTCCACCTCAAGCACTGCTGCTTCTAAATTCTCAATGTTCAACAACAACCAGCTGATGACAGCACAGCCCGGCCTGGCTCATCGGCAGGACCTGGAAGGGCAGACCAGTCACTGGGGACAGAGAGTCATCCCACTCAGCTCCTGTTAACCCTGCAAGTCAAAGCCCTAACAGGTGATCCTAGATGGGCAAATAGCATGAAAGCTTGTTAGACAGCAATATCAGTGGCAAGCTACGTGGTTTTACAATAACGACAACAAATTACATTTGTAAAGTCCCTTTCACATCGGGAGAACGTCCCAAAGTACTGAACAGTCAGGGATCTGGACTCGAGCAGGTAGTTGGGATCAGGGGATGTGGAGGGCAGGGAAGGTGGGGGTAGAAGGGTGGCCAAAGGCGTGGTCGAAGGAGGGTCTTGAGATGTGCCTTGAAGGAGGCAAGGGAGGAACAAAGTGAAGGGACTGTGGGTTGGAGTTCCAAAAGGTGCTGACAGTGAGACTGAAGGCCCGACTGCCGATGGTGGAGCGGGCCAGGCGGGGGGACATGGAGCAGGTCACAGCCTGCTGAGTGGAGGGAGCAGACAGGTTGATATGGCGTTAGCAGGTCAGAGAGCTAGGAAACAGCAAGGCCATAGAAGACCTTGAAGGCGAGGATGAGGATTTTGAACTCTATTCTCTGGGGGATGGGGAGCCAGTGGAGCCAGGCCAGGGTGGGGTGAAAGGATCATGGAGCCTGGTGCAGGAGAGGACATGAGCTGCAGAGTTCTGGATGATCTGCAGCTTGTGGAGTGAAGAGATGGGAAGGCCGCCAAGCAGGGAGTTAGCGTAGTCGAGCCTGGATGTAATAAATGCGCAAATGAGGGTTTTGGCAGCCTAAGGGGAGGGGCAGTGGCGGACCAGGTGTTGTTGCGAAGGTCAGGTCACTGCATAGCAATTTGAGATCACTGCATGGTGATGTGAAGTCATACATAGCGACGAGAAACTATCCTTCTTACATTCCCAAATGGGTACATTTGAAATGTAACTGTGTATGTGTGCATATTGCAGTCCTATCTTTCAGTTGACCGCGAGATTTTCATTGTGAGCACACTAAAACCCCTAGTTATTTCTTATTGTGTAATGTAATGTGCTCGTGCAATTTCAACTCAGTCCAGCTTTGTCGTCCGTAAAATGGGACTACGGCAGGTGGAGTCTGTGAAGTGCTGGATTCAACTCGTGCCGTTGACGTCACCAGGTTCCTGGCCCTTTGCTCACATCAGCAGCAGGAAAAAATATCAGGACTCAATATGCTCAATGAGCTCTCAGCATTTTTGCACATCCTGCTCGCTGCTTTCCTGAAGCACTGTGGAGCATGCTGGTTCCTCACCCAGTGTGGAGTTTATCTCTCAGCACAGAAGAGTAACAGCTGAGCCTGGAAAGGGGGGAACAGCCGAGGGAAGAGGAATCAAATCAAAGGACACCCAGAGGCAACAGCTATTAGGAAGGTAAAAGCTTTTCCGTGCGTGAGTGAGTTTGTGTACGGTCGGTGGATTTGGTAGCATTGCTTACATAAACCCTATTTGTTACATAAACGGCAGCAAGTTCATTAAAACCATTAACTGTACCGCTTGATTTCAGAGATAATTACCACTGTGTCTGTCCACCCCCACAACCCATCCCACCTTCCTCAACCTTCCCTTCCCCTTTGCTCTTTCTTTTTGCATAAAAGTCTAGAATTATCTTGTTAGTGGACGGAAGTCAATTTCCACGGCAGCTGCAATTGGTTTCCTTTTTCGGCTTAATTACCACATCCTTGGGGTTTCCAATCAGCATTAATGGCTGCCAGTTACAGTGAAAGTACATTGGCAACCAATTAAACAGTAACTTTGAACGCACAGTCCAGGTTGACACTTGAATGCAGTGCTGTGGGGAAAAGCTCTGCATTGTCAGGGGTGTGGTCCTTAGGATGAAATGTTAAACCGGGTACAGTCTGTCTGTTCAGGTGGATGTTAAAGATCCCATGGCACTATTAGAAAAGAGGAGGGAATTTCTCTCTCCTGGTGTCCTAGCTAACAGTCCCCCAGATAAAATTGGTGACTCACATCACTGCTCTTTGTGAATAGCTGACTTCAGAAGCATACCAAGCAGCAACAACAACAAATTCCACAAATTACAGAGCCTTTAATGTCAGGAGGTTGTCGCAAGCAGCTGGACAATGGGGGTTTGTACCTGAGCTCTGGTTGAGACCAGAGCGGGGTGGAGGGCAAGTGGGGATGGTGGAGGAGAGCAGATGATCATAGAAAACCCTGGGATCCCAGCAACCCCAGTGAAGACACTCGTGAGAATGGTTGCCAGTTACCTAGTTACATTACATGGTTCATTGATATCTTCGGTGATGTTGCTGCCAAACTAGAAGTGATGATCTGCAATTGCTATATAATGCGACCTGTAAGAACATAGAGCTCAAACCACTGCAGTACGATGGGGTTCTCTGAAACTCCATCCCACAGTCCCTCGCCCCCTCCCTTGCTTCCTTCAATTTGGTACAGGTCCTTTTACATCAGGAGGACGTCCCAAAGTGTTTCACAGGATTTACTGTAAAGTGACTATGTGATTTGTAGACGAATGTGGCAGCCAATTTGCATATGGCAATGTCCCTCAATCAGCTGCAAAGTAAATAACAATTTTATGTGATAAGACAGATTAATAGATATGTTCACAACATGATTAATATCTATATGTCGTAGAAACATAGATTTATTTTGAATTCTGATGAAGGGTCGTGGACCCGAAACGTTGACTTACTTTCCTTTCTCCATAGATGCTGCCTGACCTGCTGAGTGTTCCCAGCGACTTCTGATTTTGTTATAGATTTATTTTATTTTATTGCATTTGCCTTCAAGGCTGGTCTCAAGACCCTTCTCTTCGACTGTGCCTTTGGTCACCCTCCCACCTTTCTACCTTCCCTGCCCCCCCACACCACCCCCACTCCCCCATGCTCGAGCCCCAACACCTGACTGTTCAGCGCTTTGGGACGTCCTCCCGACATGAAAGGCGCTCTGTAAATGTAATTTTGTTTTTGTTTGTTGTTGTTACCAACTTGCGCCTGATATAAGGTAACCAAAAAGTCGTGATATCATTACAATGGCTAATAAGTCTGAAAGAAATGCTGATTTTTTTTAGATAATAGGGTAGTTATCATGATAGTTAGTACAGGTCACCCTGTACTAACCTGAATTATCTCCAGGGGAGATAGTGTCCATTCCATTCCAGACACAGGGTAAGTGTAGATGGAGTACATAGATGAAACTCTCAGTCTGGTTTGGATACTCTCAAGCATGGCGATGGATTTCCATTTGTGTCAGACATCCGCTGACCAAAACAAAAGATTTATTTTAAGCAAAGGTTCAATGCACAAAATAAATAATTCACCCTTTTATCCTGGGAGAAGAAGAGGAGGAGAGGGGTGCAGAGTGACATATCTGGGTCACCAGCACCAGCCTGTTCTCAATAACAAGAATCTCTGAGATGGTCACTTCAATCCACGACTGTTTGTGGGACACTGCTGTGCTCAATTGGCTGCCGTGTTTCTCCCACACAATACACAGTCAATTCACTTTATAGTATACTCTGTCAAGCGCTTTGAGACGTCTCGAAGACGTGATAAAACGCTATATCAAATGCAAGGATTATTATTATCACTGCTGGGCATCCCAGCCTGATTGCACTTGCGTGGAAATGGAGCGGAAATCCTTGAATCAAACAGATGGGGCCCTCCATGCAATCGCCAGCTTCAGGTCCAAGCTACAGGGTTTTCAGGGGCAGGGGAGGGATGGGGGATCTTTGTTGAATTGAATAAATATATCACTTACACAGACAACAAGGCTACTTTGGCTCCAGACCAACAAGGCTGCCACTACCACCCATGTGTCCCATGGAACCTCTGCCAAGTATCTTTGGAGGGAAGTCCAATCCAGATGCTCTGCTATTTCCAGAAAAGCAATCCCAGGCAGGGAGCACAATATTACGTTTGACCTAGCAGCAGCAACAGCAATGGAAGTCTGAATACACTAGCCCTGTAGATTGATCTCAAAAAGCAACTACTACAGTAGAGGCCATGGCATGCGACCAAAGGGGATATTTTGAAGCACTTTTTAAATAAAAGAGAAACTCAGGAGGTACTATAAAATAGATTCCAGTTGCATGAAAATGTGGGAAGTTTGCTGTCCATGGTTCTAGTTATATTTATATTTCTGGAGTGCAATTTGTGTAATTTTTAATTGTGATAACATCTGCCGATGTAGCCATTACTACTAAAGAAATCTCAATTTCTGATCTTGTGATAATAACTATTTCACGGATTTCATCCCATACCTTATAATAATAATAATCCTTGCATTTGATATAGCTCTTTTCAAGTCTTCTAGAAGTCTCAATGTGCTTCACAGTATATCCTGTAAAGTGAATTGACTGTATATTTGTGGGCGAAACACGGCAGCCAATTGCGCACAGCAGTGTCCCACAAGGCGAGTGCTCTAACCACTGAGCTACAGGACTCCTCCAACTTCACCCATATTCTGCAACCTCCTATCACCTCGGCTACTCTGTCCTCTCAACAAACACCGCCCTACTTCAATTCCACTGCCCAACTCACCGCACCATTTGCTCTGGATTCCCCCAACAGAGGAAATAGTTTCTCTGTAGCTACCTATCGAATCCCTTTATTATTTTGAATGTTATCTCATGGCTGTTGGCAGACCTTGCTGTTGCAAATGGCTGCTGCATGTGCCTACTGCAATTGATGGTAGTTAATTGTGATGCACTTGAGACGTTGGAACGTGATAAGGGTCTGTAAAAAAACATGGCCTTTCTTCTCTTTCATTCTAGTCAAAACTCCTATGATTACACTAAATGTTACAGAAATGGCAATAATAGCCAGCAATATAACATATAATATGACAGTCTCTGTCACATGTCATATCTGCTTATTTCAGAAGAGATACATTACTGGACTGGCTTGTGCACCTAGCTTTTCATTATCTTGGACAGCAGCTTGCTTGATCTGAAAAGAAATGGGTTGGATTTGTTGGTTTTGCAGTCAAAATTGGAAGGACTCTTTGCATTCTAACCCACATGTCTTCTTGATCACAGGAAGGCAGCTTTCCTTTGAATAGAATCTACGCTTGTGAGCTTCCTATTACCTGTCCCAAAAGTGGGAATTGGTTGTCATCCCAACTGACTGTCAACGAGCAAGGTTGACTGTGTATCCTAGAAATATCTGATATATTCTGAATTTATGAATAGTGTAATGCATTTTCTCTCGCCTGTGATGGTGAATCAGTATCAAGAGAATAACATAGCAGTATGAATTTACTAAGCTTTGAGGATGGTGTGTCCTGTCGGAGGCATCAGCAGATCAGTAGAAAGAACGTCAGGAAGTGTGCAACAAGACATTCAGTTTGCCAATAAATAAAGTCACCGAACTTCACAGTAAAGTCCCATGAAGCGCTTTGAGATGTTTGGATGACATGATAAGGCACAATATCAAATGCAAGGGTTATCCGCAAAGGATATTATTATCTACCTTCACATCTGTTGAAACAAAGCAGTGCGTCGAAGCAATGCACTGGAATTTCAGGTTCGATGGTGAACTTGAGCCCAAGGTGTGAACCTGCATAACCTTGGAATTTCCCATCTAATACCATGTTTGGTGAAAGAACCAACTCTTATCAGGACCACAGTGGTTTAAGGAGAAAGTTCCATAAGTGTTAGACTCCCAGCTGACCAAAAAAAATTGTAGGCTGAGAGAGAAGGAGAAAGAGACAATTGTTCTGAGTTTATAATGAAGCACTCTAAATGCACCCGTGACAGATGTTCTGCTGTGTGAATGCAAACAGAGTGCCTGTAAGCTGCTTAAACTATCTCACTGCTGTTTGATCTGGAGAGAATTGGGGGAAAGGGACTCAAAGGCCAGCTGATGTGGTGGCATCTTATTGATGCATTCCAGCACTGGCAGCTGTGGCAGGGTGGGTGAGAGAAAAAACAGCAGTGATTAAATGTGTGTAAATTATAATGATTTAAAATTAGCCTCAAGAAAACCCACTGGGTTTTAGATGAGCACTGGTTTTCCTTCATAAGTGCTTCACTACTGCAGAATATTAATGTTTCTATTTATTTACCCTCCGAGAGAAGAAATGTCTTCTAACCTCACTTTTCTTGTATCTGCTCATGATTGTGCTGCCTTGACATTGATTCTCCAATGAAAGTAAATAGTATTTCCCTACCTAAACTATCATTAGTATTTTAAACACTGCTGTCATGTTTTTTATTTGGACAGCAGGATGTCTGACACACGTGGAAACCCATCACAGTGCTTGCTCCACAATCCAGACTGTGAGTTTCACACGTGTATGGAAATTTTTGTTTTCTTAATCTGCTTGGCTTCAGTGGAAAAAACCTCAGTTTAGCCAGCTTCTCTGTATGTTGCCTCATACTCCAGTTCTGGGGGTATCGCTGGATTGTCAGAGGTGCCGTTCTTCAGATGATACGTTAAACTGAGATAATAAAAAAAACCTTGCATTTGATACAGCGCTTTTCAAGTCTTTGAGACTCTCAAAGCACTTCACAGAATATACTATAAAGTGAATTGTCTGTATATTTGTGGGCGAAATGCGGCAGCCAATTGAGCATAGCAGTGTCCCACGAACAGTCATGGATTCAGTGACCCAATTATTATTGTTTTTTTTGTTTGGTTGTTTTTCTTGAGGGATTATTATCAGGCGTGTGAAGTTTCTCCCTGTGTTCTGGCCAACAATCCTGCAGATAATATTGATCATTTTATGGCAGTTTGTTGGACATTGCTGTGCATAAATTGGCTGACTCCATTTGCCTTCAAATGTACAGTCACTGTCACTTTACAGTAAATCTAGTGCAGTGGTTTGAGACATCATCTCAGCTTGAATGGCTGTATCAAATGCTTTTCGATTGCTATAGGATTTATGTGTCCCGTAGCATGGTGGTTAGAGCACTCGCCTCACAAGCGAGAGGACCCAGGTTTGATTCCCGGGCAGGGCAAAAGCTTGGACAAGTTTCCTTGCTCCACATGCCTCTGTTTACCTAGCGATAAATAGGAACTCATTTGTTGGTGGATCGCTTTCCAGGGTAATATTCCCTCAAAAAGAGATTTTGATCACTCAATCCACGACTGTTTGTGGGATGTTGCTGTGTGCAATTGGCTGTCGCCCACAAAATACACAGTCAATTTACTTTACAGGATATCCTGTGAAGCGCTTATCCAACTGAGACATCTCACTTATGTGATAAGGCGCTATATCAAATGCAAGGATTATTATCATGATTATTATTATTTATTATCGTCCTAGTCTTATAAGTTTTAAAGTTGACCTGATGATCCAACCATCAGTTGTCTCTCGATCCTAGTGCTCCCTCGATCCAGTTTGTTTCAACAACTGAAGATAATTTCTAATTTGTTGCTTCAATTAAATAATTATTGCTGCTCTGATCACTATAATCATCCAATCTTTTCTGCCATAACATGATTGACGGCTCACTCACCACTGACCAAAAGGACAAAATTGCAGCACAAGCAATGCATAATTGTCTAATGAGAATCCTGCTGCTGTAGCTAATGAGACTATAGTAGCTATAGATAATGACATCTGGGAGAATAATAATAATAACCCTTGCATTTGATATAGCGCCTTATAATGTTATTGAGACGTCTCAAAGCACTTTACAGAATATACTGTAAAGTGGATTGACTGTGCATTTTGTGAGCGAAATGCGGCAGCCAGTGTTGTCTTCATTACATCGAGGCTTGACTATTCAAACTCACTGCTTATCGACCTCCCCAACTCCTCCCTCCATAGGCTGCAGATCATCCAGAACTCTGCAGCCCGTGTCCTCTCCTGTACTAGGCTTCGTGACCCTATCACCCCCATCCTCACCCAACTCCACTGGCTTCCCATCACACAGAGGATACAGTTCAAGATCCTGGTCCTCACCTTCAAAGCCCTCCACGGTCTTGCTCCCCCATACCACTGCGACCTCCTAACCCCCTACCACACTGTTTGCTCCCTCCGCTCAGTGTGCTCCGGCCTGCTTTTCGTCCCCCACCTTGCTCACCCCACTATCGGCGGGCAGGTCTTCCACCACTCTGCACCCACACTCTGGAACTCAATCCCGCAGTCCCTCCATCTCACCCCCTCCCTCGCCACCTTCAAGACCCACCTCAAACCCTCCTCTTCGACCGTGCTTTCGATCTCCCTGCTTCCCCCCTGCCATCCACCCTCCCCCACCCCGACTCTCAGATCGGGTCCATAACTCTCTCTGTCCAGCGCCTTGGGACATCCTCCCAACGTGAAAGGCACTATACAAATGTAATTTTGTTGTTGTTGTTGTTGTTGTTGCACAAATAGGCATGAAGTGAGTGACCCAATTTATTTGGGCGATTGTAGCTTGGACATCATGGGATCTTGACACCCACCTGAACAGGCAGATGGGACCTTGGTTTAGCATTTCATCTGAAGGATGGCACCTCCGACAATGCAACACTCCCCAGCACCGCAGTATTACCTTAAACTATATGATTCCAAGTCCCGATGTGGGGCTTCATCCCACAACCTTCTGATTCAGACATGGGAGCGCTCCCACTGTGCCAGGCTGACACACATTTCATCAGAGTATCTAAAAGTTCTCAAACAACAGGTTACTTTGAAGAGCAGTGACTGTTATGCAGATAAATGTAGCAGCTAATCTGCATCTGCAGCATGCCCCACACAGCAGTGGGAGGAATGACCAATGAATCAGTGTTTCTTTTGTAAATATGCATGAGGGAGGAATGTTGACCAGCACGCTGGAAAAACATCTCTTTTCTCTTTCCACATAGTGGCAATGAACCTTTAAAGTCCACATGAAGGAAACATCTTATCAGAAGGATGGCACCTCTGACAATTCAGTCAACCCCCCAGACCTGTCCTGTAGACTGAAGTCCCAGCCTACACGGTGAATAAACACAAAATCACAAGAGAGGTTTGGATGAAGGCCCATTGCTCCATTTGAAGCTATCCTTTTTTATCTGATGCAACAACAACAACAATCTTGCATTTGGTATAGTGCCTTTCACGTAGGGAGGATGTCCCAAAGTGCTTTACAGGATACACTGTAAAGTGGAGTGATTGTGTATTTGTGGGTGAATAATTACTCACCCTATTGTTCTCCCATTACAGCAACAAGCTGTTTTTCAAAAGAGTCCAGTGACCTTACCTCAAAAACCTTTCCTGGTAACCTGTTCGAGTTGTTAATTACCCTCCAAGTAAAGAAATACTTACTGGTTTCTGTCCTGAAATTGCCCTTTGCAACCCTGACCCTGTGCTCTCTTATCCTGCTGCCTTAGCAGATTTCAAACTATTGTTTTTGATTTACCTTCACAATGTCATTTAAATCTTATACATCTTTACAAGGGCTCCTGTAAAACATCTATTTCTATGTTGAAGAGCCCTAAGTTCTCTAATCATTGTTCATAGCTCCTTCTTCTAAGACTAGGGATCAGGCAAGTTGGAATCATCCTTCTTTGGAGAGAGCGCGCATTCCATTCCAACAATCTGTCTCTGGGATTTCCATGTGTAGATGGGATACTTGGAATTCTCAGCTTGGTTTGGATACTCTTAAGCACAGTGATGGATTTCCACATGTGTCAGACACCTGGCTCCAGGGCTTGGGTAGCATCCTTTATGTCACAGTGACCAGAACTATACACAGTCTCCAGGTGTGGCCTGACCAGAGGATGGCTACAACCTCTGGCAAAATAGCCCAGCATCCTATTTGCCTTGTTTAATGATCAAAGTATTGTTTGAGATCACAGAAAAGTCCAAGCTCTGGATAAAGCTTTGTGCATGTGAAAGCGGAAAGAACAAAGACCGAAAGTGTAAAATGTTCAGATTAATCAAAATCTCTGAAGACTGATCACTAAATTAGTAATTTAGTAGAACAGGTGCTTGGCCTTCAATGAAGCAAAAATTAATCCAATATAGATGGCTCCAATTGTCTGTTACTGTAATTAAACTCTGATTCTCTGAGGTACAGATAGCTGTAAAGACATGTATGCCCTTATTCACTAACATTGGTGATGTGCTAAACTCACAACTTTTCTGCAACATTCCATCCTTTGGATGAGACGTTAAACCAAGGCTAATAACAATAATCCTTGCATTTAATATAGGACCTTTCACATTGGAATGACCTGAAGCTGGTGATTGCATGGAGGGCTCCATCTGTTTGATTTGAGTATTTGCGCTCCATTTCCCGGCCAGTGCATTCAGGCTGCGATCCCCAGCAGGAATAATAATAATAATCCTTGATTTGATTTAGTGCCTTATCATGTCTTTGAGACTACTCAAAGCGCATCACAAAATATACTGTAAAGTGAAATGACTGTATATTTTGTGGGAGAAACGAGGCAGCCAACTGAGCACAGCAGTGTCCCACAAACACTTGAGGATTGAAGTGACCAATTTATTATTTTTTTAAAGAAGAAATTATTATTGCCGGTTAACAACCGGGTTCCTACTTACTCATAGGTAAACAGAGGCGTGTGGAGTAAGGAAACTTACCCAACATTTCACCCTGCCAGGAATTGAACCCAGGTATCTCACTTGCAAAGTGAGTGCTCTAACCACTGAGCTACAGGACTCCCCATTTAAAACAGTTCACAGGATTTACTGTAAAGTGTAGTCACTGTGTATTTTGTAGGTGAATATGGTAGCTAATTTGAGAACAATAAACAGCCATGTTCCCTGAACAGCCATGAAGTGAATGACCAATTTTTGATATTGATATTGTGCTTGTCCCACAAACAGTGGTGGATTGAGCGACCAATTTTTTTTTAAGGGATTATTACGTTATAAAAAAGAAAGTGATTTGCCAATCAATTAACAACCAGGTTTCTATTTACTGTGAGTAAACAGAGGCTTGTGGAGTAGAGAAACTTGCCTAAGGTTTTGCCCTGCCCTTCGATTGAATCCTGGTCCTCCCACTTGCTATGCGAGTGCTCTAATCAGTATAATATAGTGCCTTATCATAAAACAGAAGTCTCTGGGAACACTCAGCAGGTCAGGCAGTATCTATGGAGAAAGGAAACAAAAGTCCTCTACCCCATTTTCTCTTTTGTCTTCTTTGACCTGCCTCCCCCTTCTCCGTTAGCCCTTAAAAGCCTTTCCCTCCCAACGTGACTCAGTTCTGATGGAGGGTCACGGACCCGAAATGTTGACTCACTTTCCTTTCTCCATAGATGCTGCCTGACCTGCTGAGTGTTCCCAGCGACTTCTGTTTTTGTTTCAGATTTCCAGCATCTGCAGTATTTTGTGTTTAGTGCCTTATCATGTTGTCAAGACGTCCCAAAACACTTCACAGGATTTTACTGATTTTACAGGATCCCTTGTTTGGTTTTATTTGAAGGGATTATTATTCCCAGAAAGCGACTTGCTAATCAAATATCAACCAGGTTCCTATGTAGGGAAACTTGCCTAAGGTTTTGCTCTGCCCGGGGATTGAACCCCGGTCCTCTCACTTGCTAAGCGAATGATCTAACCAATATAATATAGTGCCTTATCATGTTGTTGAGGTGTCCCAAAACACTTCACAGGATCTTACTGTGAATTGTAGTGACCAATTTACACATGACAGGATCTCACAAACAGTCATGAAGTGAATGACCAGTTTTAATTGGAGGATTGTTATCTGTTTTCAAATAGTACTGGGAGCTTTTTAAAGTCCACCTGAATAGAAAGACTTTAACGTCTCATTCTAACGATGGCAACGCCCACAATTCAGTGCTCCTCCAGCATTGCACTGTGTTGTCAGCCCAGACTCTGAACTTGCTGTAAATATATTAGCTGTTGCTTTGACCTACAAAATACAGTCACTACCTATTACTGCGAAAGCTGTGAAGTGTTTTGAGTCCTCACAGTGTGAAAGGCCCTACATCAAATACAAGGATCCTGAATTATTATTTTGCTGATAGTCCATATCTGTATCTTATTCCTGTAGTAGAGTCCTGTAGTATAGTTGTTACAGCACTCGCCTCACAAGTGAGAGGATCCGGGTTCAATTCCCAGGCAGGTCGAAACCTAAGGCAAGTGTCCTTACTCCACAAGTCTCTGTTTCCATATCAGTAAGTGGGAATCTGGTTGTTAGTTGATTGGGGGATTGCTTTCCAGGGATAATAATCCCTTAAAATGTAATAATTTGGTCACTGTTTGTGGGACACTGTTGTACACAATTGGCTGCCCTGTTTCGCCCTAAATATACAGTCTATTCACTTACAGTATATTCTGTGAAGTACTTTGCGACATCTCAATGTCGTGATAAGCCTCTATATCAAATACAATGATCATGATTATTATTATTGACAGCCTCTGAAACCATCTCAGCTCCAATTTTGATAGCTTCTCTTCGTAAATAAATAGCTTTTCCCTGCACGGTGGCTAGCTTGCAGCTTCTCATCATATATTTGGTTTCCAGCATATGTTGAATGAATGTTAATTGTAAGTGGGAACTAAATTAATGCAATGATGGTCATGGGGAGGGTTCCGGTGACAGTTCTATTAATTCCTCCCCCATATTCCGGTCTCACCTTCACTTTTGACGTCATCTCTTTATGAGTTACAGAGCAATCCTGGGGCCGGACCACATGGACTGAGGTATTATTAGCCCTTGTCTAACTGAAGGTAGCATCAACACGTGGCTTAGGTTCCGCTCACAGCAACGAGGCAGCAACTGGTGAGTGTGAGTCACCAGCCTCCTCCCACCCTCAACAAGAATAGAATCCACTGGCTTTGATTAACGCCTTCTCTCCTGAGATCTTCAGAACAAACACTGCATTTAGAAATGCAAAGAAATTTTAGTATTTAACTAACTTGACCACAAAATGGTCTGTTTAGACACTCACTCCTGCCTCGCATCTCCGAGTCTGCTTCACAGTTCCCCACCAGTTTCCATTGCGTACACTTCCGATCCTCTCAATGCCAATTAGGATCAAGGGGTCAAGTTTGTGGTGTTTCACAATAACAATCCTTGGAGTTGATGTAGTCCTGCAACTTATTGGTTGAGCACTCGCCCTCAAGCAAGAAAACCTGTGTTTGATTCCCGGACAGGGCAAAACATTAGGCAACAACAACAATAACAAAATTACATTTGTATAACGCTTTTCACTTCGGGAGGATGTCCCAAGGTGCTGGACAGTCAGTGTTTCAAACCCGAGCTGGCGGTCGGGATTGGGTAGGGTGGAGGGCAGTGGGGGAAGCAGGGTAATCGAAGGGAGCGGGTGGGTTGTTGGGGGTCAGGAAGTCACAGAGGTAGGGGGCCGCAAGACCATGGAGGGCCAGGATCTTGAACTGTATCCTCTTATCCTCTGTGTGATGGGAACCCAGTGGAGTTGGGCGAGGATGGGGGTGATAGGTTCACGAAGCCTGGTGCGGGAGAAGACACAGACTGCAGAATTCTGGATGGTTTGCAGCCTATGGAGGGAGGAGTTGGGGAGACCGACAAGCAAGGAATTCGCATAGTCAAGCCTGGATGTTGTGAATGTGTGTATGAGGGTTTTGGCGACCTGCGGTGTGAGAGAGTGGTGGAGCTGGCCATGTGATGTTGCGGAGGTGGGGGAAGGCAGGGCGAGTCATGGCATGGTAGAAAGGATAGTTGAGGGTCAAGGAAGATGCCAAGGTTCTGGACTGGCTTAGTAAGGAGGAGTGTGCAACCATGGATGGTGATGCTATCAGTGCCTGAGGTGTGGAGGCGTTGACAGGAGCCAATTAGGAGAGCATCAGTTTTGTGGACGTTCACCTGGAAAAAGTTAGTTCTCATCCAGGACTTGATGTTCATCAGACATTCAGTCAGGACAGCAGTGGTCCTTAAGTCGAAGGTGGAGGCAGAGAGATAGAGTTGCTTGTCATTGCATACATGTGGAAGTTGACCCCATGTCTGCGGATGATGTTGTCAAAAGGGAGTATATAGATTTTGAAGAGGAGGGGACGAAAGACAGAGCCCTGAGGAACTCCGCACGAGATGGTGCGGGGGCTAGAGGAGAAATCGTTTGTGGAGATGAAGCGGAGACGGTGTGAGGGGTAGGATCTGAACCATTCAAAGACAGAACCATGAATAGAGTGGTCAGCGGTATTGAAGGCAGCAGAGAGGTCAAGGAGGACGAGCAGGCAGGGAAGCCCTGGTCACAAATGGTCACAGATAGGCACGTTTCTTTACTCCACATGCCTCTGTTTACCTAGCAGTAAGTAGGAAACTGGTTGTTAGTTGATTAGAGGATCGCTTTCCGGGGATAATAATAATCCCTTCAAAAAAAATAATAATAATAATAATAATAATCCTTGCATTTGATATAGCGCTTTTCACGTCAGGAGGACGTCCCAAAGCGCTTCACAGAACACACTGTAAAGTGAATTGACTGTATATTTGTGGGCGAACGCGGCAGCCAATTGCGCACAGCAATGTCCCACAAACAGTCGTAGATTGAAAATGACCAATTTAATTATTGTTTTTTGGTTTTTTGGAGGGATTATTATTAGGCTCTGTGTGGAGTAAGGAAACTTGCCCAAGGTTTCGCCCTGCCTGGAATTGAACTCAGGTCTCTCACTTGCAAAGCGAGTGCTCTAACCACTGAGCTACAGGACTCCACAGTGATTTGATCACTCAATTCATGACTGTGTGGGACACTGCTGTGCACAATTGGCTGCCACATTTTATTATTATTATTATTGTCTCAATGACGTGATAAGGCGCTATAACAAATGCAAGGATTATTATTATTATGTAATGCCCTATCACGTCTCCAAGCTGTCTCAAAGGATTTTACAGTTGGCTCTTCAAGATGCTATCCTGGGGATAGGGTCCTATATAACTGCAAGTTATTGTTGTAAAGTGTAGTGACTGTATGTGATGGTGAAGGCAGCCACCAATTTCACACAGCAATGTCCCACAAACAGTGATAAAGTTAATGAATGATTTTTTTAAAATTTGGGGTATTGTTGGTCAGGACACTGGGACAAACTCCCTTCTCTTTTTGAATGGTGCCAAAGGGTCTTTAACATGCACCTGGACAGGCAGATGGGACCTCGGTTTAACGCCTCATTCAACGATAACCCCCAGCACTGCATCTGAGAGTATGTGATCCCAACTCCTGACTCAGAAGCGATAGTTCTATCTTCTGAGCCAGGCAAAACTGTCTAAAGCATTAAATTATTTTAAACAATAATAATAATAATCCTAATCATGGAGTCTTGTAGCTCAGTGGTTAGAGCACTCTCCTCGCAAGCGAGGGTTTGGTTCCCGGCAGGGTGAAATGTTGAGTAAGATTCCTTACTCCACACGCCTCTGTTTACCTAGCAGCAGTAATAATCCCTCCAAAAAAACAAAACAATAATAAATTGGTCATTTTCAATCCACGACTGTTTGTGGGACGTTGCTGTGCGCAATTGACTGCCGCATTCGCCCGCAAATATAGTCAATTCACTTTACAGTATATTCTGTGAAGCGCTTTGGGACGTCTAGAAGACGTGAAAAGCAATATATCAAATAAAAGGATTATTATTATTATTATAAGTAGGAACTCAGTTGTTAGTTGATTCGTGGATCGCTTTTACAGGGGTAACAATTCCTTCAAAAAAAAATTGGTCAATTCAATCCACAACTGTTTGTGAGACACTGCTGTGTGCAATTGGCTGCTGCGTTTCTCCCACAAAGCATACAGTTAATTCACTTTACAGGATGTACTGTGAAGCGCTTTGGGACGTCTCAAAGACTTAATAAGGCGCTACATCAAATGCAAGGTTATTATTATTGTTTGATATAGCAGCTTATCACATTGCTGGGACAGCTCAAAGGTCTTCAAAGAATATAATAATAATAATCCTTGCATTTGATATAGCGCTTTTCACATCTTCTAGATAATAATAATAATCCTTGCATTTGATATAGCGCTTTTCACGTCGGGAGGACGTCCCAAAGCGCTTCACAGAACATACTGTAAAGTGAATTGACTGTATATTTGTGGGCGAACGCGGCAGCCAATTGCGCACAGCAATGTCCCACAAACAGTCGTAGATTGAAAATGACCAATTTAATTATTGTTTTTGGTTTTTTGGAGGGATTATTAGGCTCTGTGTGGAGTAAGGAAACTTGCCCAAGGTTTCGCCCAGCCTGGAATTGAACTGTCTCAAAGCGCTTCACAGAATAGACTGTAAAGTGAATTGACTGTATATTTGTGGGCGAAATGTGACAGCAATGTCCCACAAACAGTTGTGGATTGAAATGATCAAGTTATTATTGTGTGCAGAGAGGAAACTTGCCCAAAGTTTCGCCCTGCCGGGAATCGAACCCAGGTCTTTCGCTTGCAAAACGAGTGCTCTAACCACTGAGCTACAGGACTCCACATATATTGTAAAGTGGATTGACTGTGTAATCTGTAGGTGAAACACGGCAGCCAATTGCCCACAGCAGTGTCCCACAATATTTTTATATTTTATATTGAGTGACTACCAATATTTTTTTTGTGGTGGAGAGGGATTATTGTCCCCAGAAAGCGATCCGCTAATCAACTAACAACTGGATTCCTTCTTACTACAAGGTAAACGACAACAACAACAACTTGGATTTATATAGCGCCCTCCACGCCGGATGGCGTCTCAGAGAGCTTTACAGTAACGGATCCCGGGGCTGAGCTGGGGGAGGGGGAGGAAGGTGACCAAAGGCGCAGTCAAAAAGAAAGGTCTTCAGCCGAGACCTGAAAATAGAAAGAGAGAAGGCAATGGGTACTGTTGTGGGGAGAGAGGAGATCAGAGAGGTAGAGGGGTGCAGAGGAGTGGAGGGATTTGAAGACAAGGGTGAGGATCTTGAAGTCGATCCTCTCTGGATCAGTCAGCCAGTGCAGTCTGGCAAGGACTGGGGTAATCGGGGAGCGGAGTTGGGTGAGGGTGAGAATGCGGGCGGCAGAGTTTTGAATAATCTGGATTTTATGGATGGTAGTTAAGGGGAGACCTGTGAGGAGGGCATTTGAATAGTCCAGCCGAGAGGTGACAAAGGCATGGACCACGGTTTCAGCGGCTTTTGGAGAGAGGTATTGGCGGAGACGGGCAATGTATTGGAAGTGGAAGAAAGCGGTGCTGGTGAGAGACCGGATGTGGGGGAGGAAGGATAATTGGGGGTCGAAACTGACGCCTGGGTTGTGTATGGGTTCGGAGAGTTTTAGGGGGAGGTCGGGTAGGTGGAGGAGGTGAGAACCGTGAAATTTTAGACATTGACAAGAGCCAAAGAGTATGGCTTCCGTCTTGTCAATGTTCAGCTGAAGGAAATTCGCGCTCATGCAGCCCCTGAGGTCTGACAAGCAGGCTGACAAAACATCAGGGGACTGGGGGTCGCAAAGTGAGGTGGAAAAATAGAGTGGGTGTCGTCCGCATACATGTGGAAATGTACCCCATGTCTGCGGATGACATCCCCAAGAGGGAGCATACAGATCAGAAAGAGGAGGGGACCAAGGATGGATCCTTGAGGTACCCCACAGGTAACCGGGTAAGAGCGGGAGGAGAAGCCGTTTGAGCAGATGTACTGCTGGCGGTTTATGAGGTAGGACTCAAACCAGGCGAGTGCGGCCCCACTGAGATGGATGACAGAGGAAAGGCGGTGGAGGAGGATGGTGTGATCGACTGTGTTGAACGCCGTGGAGAGGTCCAGGAGGACAAGGAGGCAGAGGAAGCCCTGGTCACAGATAGAGAGGATGTCGTTTGTGACTTTCACAAGTGCAGTCTCTGTACTGTGGGCAGAGCGGAAACCGGACTGGAGGGGTTCGAAGAGGTAGTGGAAGGAGAGGTGAGCGCGGAATTGATTGGCAACAACGTGTTCTGGGACTTTTGTGAGGAAGGGCAGGTTAGAAATAGGGCGGTAGTGGCTGGGGTTTGAGGGATCTAGGGAAGCTTTTTTGAGGAGTGGGGTGATGACAGGAGTTTTGAGGGAGGTATGGACTGATCCGGAGGGGAGGGATTGGTTGATGACATCAGCCAGTAGTGGGCAGAGGAGGGGGAGCTGGTGACCAGTACGTTGGTGGGGAGGGGGTCGAGACAGCAGGTGGTGGATTTCATGGAGGTGATGGTGGGTGAGAGGGAGGAGGGAGAGACGGGGAGGAGGTGTGATGACAGCAGTTGTGGAGTAAGGAAACTTGCCTAAGGTTTTGCCCCACCTGGGAATATGATTTGTATATAAATTGTATTGTATGAGCATGGAAGAGTGGATGAACCAAATGGTGTGTTTCTGTTCTGTAATATTATATGATTCTATAAATTGTTCATTGGTGATTTGTTATTGGCATATACAGAGAGAAAGCACTCTTGTACAAATCAAAGCAGCTAGATGATATCTCATTGACTGCACAGTCTATGTGCCATCCATTATTAGCTTTCTTATTAATAAATAAATGATATAAAGCTTCAGTGCTACTGTAAAGCACACTCTCTACTCTTACATTTATGCTGTAATAAAACATAGATGGACAGAACCTGAGAGGTGCCCTACAGGAAAATATATTAGCAACCTTGTTTGAAATATATCTCTGTCGGACAAACTCCTCTGACATTGTTAAATATTTTCAATTGTCCTTTGATGATTTGGGTTGAAATAATATTTTTTATCATAGCAATGTTCACTGTGTGTTCATCAAATGCTTTGAAAGGTATTTGAAGACTATGATTAGAGTTGTTCAGCAAAGTGGGCATGAAAATAAGTACTGTAAAACTCACATAAGTCATATCAGTCAGAACCATAATATTTAATATAACTTACGCGTAGTCTGAGTTTCAGCAAACTTGTATAAATCACATAAAATCTGATTTAATCAATAACCTACATTGAGCATATGTAATGCAGTGCAACTGGTAGATGAGCATGATGTAGTTCATGACTGCAGCTGATAAGTGCGCGTGAGGTGACGGGTCAAGACTGTGTTTCCCACGATTCAATGCATCTTGACCCGTCACCGCAATCACGCTAACCGGCAAACATTGGAATCGCATTGATCGCGGGAAATGAAGTTGTTCTGTGCATGCCGTGACGGGTCACGTCAGGACATGATTCAATGATTCATCAGGACATGATTCAATGCAGCCAGTAAGTGCAGGAGTAATGGAAGGTAGGGGGCAGCATTACGAGTCAGGAGGTGATTAGTACGACTTGTGCAAATAAATCTAAGTGGTTTTGATAAGAAACTGAATGGGACTTGGGTGAATCTACGGCTTAAGCAATTATACGATTTATAAAGATAAAACTTATGTGAGTTTCACTGTAATATCTAAGTTTTAAATCACTAAGCTGAAGGAGTGATTCTTCACTCAGTTCAATATTAAGCTGTGCCGGCAATTACAAGTTATCTCGCAAACTCGTTCAATTTCCTCTCGATGGAGGGTGATTAACCAGTGGCAGGAAAGAATTTCCATGCAGCCAAAACTGCCTCCACAAGGGACAGCAGCTGCATTGCTTAATTGGAGAGGAAAGATCTTGTCTTTGAGTAAGATCCTGAGTGCCATCTCAGGTGGACATTAAAGAACCCAATGATTTGAACTGATTTGAATCCAAACTCTTTGCAATCTTAAGCACCTTTCTCAAGTCATCCTCCTCCCCCAGTCCTCTCAGTTCAAGAGAGAAAAGTTCCAAGGTAGCCAACCCATTCCTCTTGTGACCAAATAATTCCTTAAAAAATGTATTTTAAAAATGTGGTCATTCCATCCACAACTGTTTGTGGGACACTGCTGTGTACAATTGGCTGCCACTTTTCGCCCACAAAATATACCGTCAATCCACTTTACAGTATATTCTGTGAAGCACTTTGAGAAGTCTCAATGATGTGATCAGGTGCTATATCAAATGCAAGGATTATTAAAGTGGCGCAGTTTGATTAGATGACTAAGAGTAAATTAGAGAGAAGTAAATCGAGATATTGATGTGCATTGAGGGAATGGGAAACCTCTGAACCTTGGGTGATGCAACACTGGAGCCTAAATTGGTGTTTCTTAATGAGATTCCTCCCAACGTGAAAGGCGCTATACAAATGTAATTTTCTTGTTGTTGATGTGTCAGAGTGGAGCTGATGGGCTTGGTGAGCATTTGCTTTATTGCAAGGGTGGGCTTCAGGCTCCTGGTGCTGAGACACCTTGTTGTGTTATATTCAAAACCTTAACAGGTAGGGTGGTTTTAGCTGGACCAGCAGTGGGAAAGCTTATCAGACAGTGCTAGCAATGGCAAGTTATGCAGTTTTAGCTGGTTAGACTCCCTCCAGCAGTTACCCCAACACACACTCTAGGGTCCCCAAGCCTTGGCTCTTGCCAACCTGTGCATAATATTTCTGGAATTAGTTAAGCAGGATGCATCCCTCCAGGGAGAGAGTGCGCATTCCATTCCAATAATCTATCTCTGGGATTTCCATGTGTAGGTGGGATGCATGGAAATCTCAGCTTAGTTTAGATACTCCTAAGCATGGTGATGGGTTTCCACATGTGTCAGACACTCGGTTGACCACCTCCCAAAAAAGTAATATTCATATCCACAGCTCGGCAGGAAATTAACAATGTCATCACAATGTTGAAGAAAATTGAAATAGCAGATGTTGCAAAACAAAGTGAAGTCACGGTAATTTTTCCTGTTTGTTTGTCTTGAATGAAATTATTTCTGAACTGTTTTCCCGGGAGTTACTGCGTCGCCAGGAATTGGCATCCGATTTAGAGCTAAGTGGTGTTACTGTCACATTGTGTTCTATGTTATTTTTTGAGCTGCCAATTCTGAGGCGACATGCAAAGGGCTTCTGATTGCCCACTGCAGATTTTGAGCAGTGTTGATATGTGGAGTCCTGCAGTTAATTGGTTAGAGCATTCTCCTCGCAAGCGAGAGGACCTGGGTTCACTTCCTGGCAAAGGCGAAACCTCTAGGCAACTTTCCTTACTTCACATGCCTCTGTTTACCTAGCAGTAAGTAGGAACTCGGTTGTTAGTCGATTGGCTGATTGCTTTTCTGGGAGTAATAATTCCTTAAAAAAAAATAACAATTTAGTCACTCAATCCATGACTGTTTGTAGGACACTGTTGTCTGCAATTGGTGATGCGTTTCGTCCACAAAATATACAGTCAAATTACTTAACTGTATATTCTGTGAAGCGCTTTGAGATGTCTCAAAGACGTGATAAGACGTTATATCAAATGCAAGGATTATTATTTTTATTTGTATGGCTTTGACAGGTGTGCTGAGGTCAAGTGATCCATCGCTCATCACCATCAGATAATAGACATCTCCCAGTGAGTAACAAAGTAGTTCCCACAACACAAACAATTGTGAAAAATTCTTAAACTCCATCTTCATTTCCACAGTTCTTGAAAAAAACACATTGGGGGTCAATTTAATAATCATCCTTGTGTTTGAGGCTAGGTCAAAATGTTTCAAATGGTCTTCACAGTTAATCGCTGTTAAGTATAGTGACTTTGTATTTGTAGTAAATCTAGCCAATCTTGTGTGGAAACCTCCAGGGGGGATATTCACAAAATTGGTTTGAATGAAGAAGGCCTTTGGCTCATCTGATCTCATCCTTCCAGAATTCCCACCCCATTGTCCTCCCATCAAAGCTTAAGCTGTTTCTTATAAAAGTCCACCATCCTGGGTTCAACCACCCTTCCTGGCAACCCTTTTCCATTCATCAATTACCCTTTGGGCAAGTTTCCTTACTCCACATGCCTTTGTTTACCTAGCAGTAGGTCGGGGTTGTTAGTCGATTGGTGGATCGCTTTCCGGGGGTAATCCACAACTGGGTGGGACACTGCCTTGCACAATAGGCTACCGCGTTTCACTCACAAAATATGCAGTTAATTCACTTTGCAGTATACTCTTTCAGACGTCTCAATGACTTGATAGGGTACTACACCAAATGCAAAGATTATTATTGTTCTGTATTTTTGGGAAAATTTAGATTAGAGCCGACATTGAGTCTACCAGCTAGAAAAGGGCTTGTTGTGGTCTTTAATGGTGGATAGCTGAAAAGGGCAGTGCTGGAAAGGAGCACTTCTGGATTATAGTGTCTGATTATGTGAATTAATAAAAATAATAATAATCCTTGCATTTGATATGGCGCTTTCACGTCTTCTAGACGTCTCAAAGCGCTTCACAGAATGTGCTGTAAAGTGAATTGACTGTATATTTGTGGGCGAATTACATGCATGATAGATGTTTTGAATTGTAACACTGAGCATTAAGGAGGAGGTATAAACCTTTGTGTAGCTTTACACCAAAGCTTGCATTGGACCTGAATGGATGAGTAATAACTGTGTGCTTGCACCTACAGGCTCACGTTGCAGTTAAACTGAGGCAATGCAATTACCTTGTCAGGAGCGTCTGGAAGAGAAAATTGGAAAATTGGGCCTTACATTACATCAATTTTGTTTCTTGTGGTGTTTAAGTACAGAGGAAGCCCGGACCCCAGCATGAAAGTGCATTTCATCAGTTCTGCTTCAAAAAACAATGCTCAGATCACAACACAAATAGTAAATAATAATAATCCTTTCATTTGATATAGGGTTTTTCATGTCTACTCGATGTTACAAAGCGCTTCACAGAATATACTGTAAAGTGAATTGACTGTATATTTGTGGGTGAAACTGTCAGCCAATTGCCCACAAACAGTCGTGGATTGAAGTGACCAATTTATTATTTTTTTTTGTTTTGGAGGGATTATTATTAGGCGTGTGGAGTAAGGAAACTTGCCCCAGGTTTCACCCTGCCAGGAATCAAATCCAGGTCTCTCGCTTGCCAGGCAAGTGCTCTAACCACTGAGCTACAGGATTCCATAATAAATAATAATCCTTGCATATTGTGGAGTCCTGTAGCGTATTG
The DNA here is from genome assembly GCF_018977255.1 of Callorhinchus milii. Classification (NCBI taxonomy): domain Eukaryota; kingdom Metazoa; phylum Chordata; class Chondrichthyes; order Chimaeriformes; family Callorhinchidae; genus Callorhinchus; species Callorhinchus milii. Next base: position 68,172,175 of record NW_024704742.1, read on the forward strand.
GTTAGAGCCCTCACCTAGTAAGCGAGTGGACTTGGGTTCGATTCCTGGGCAGGGCAAAACCCCAGGCAAGTTTCCTTACTCCACATCCTTGTTTTACTCAGCAGTAAGTAGGAACCCGGTTCTTAGTCGATTGGGGGATCACTTTCTGAGGGTAATAATCCCTTCAAAAAAAATAATAATTTGGTCACTCAATCCACAACTGTTTGTGGGACACTGCTGTGTGCAATTGGTTGCTGTGTTTTGCTTCACAAAATACAGTCAATTCACTTTACAGTATATTCTGCAAAGTGCTTTGCGACTCATTCTACCTACTGAGCCAAGTTGATACCTACCACTTACAGTGCATATTGTCAGTGAGTATCACATTGCCAACTATTGAAACTTTATATTGGTGTGGTTGTAAGAATTTGAGAAAATGGTTTTCCTTGACATGTTGTCTCCCAATCTGAGTGAGTTGAGAGAAGATGAGAAAGGCGTCTAAGAAGATTTATTTTTTGTCAGCCGGTGTCTGACACATTCTAAATCCTATCACCATGAACAAGAGTATCCAAACCAAACTGAGGGTCCCATATATACATACATATATACATCACCTACATGTGGAATTTTCCCTGCATCTGGAATGGGATTTACATTCTCTTTCTGGAGGAATGCATCCTACTTACCTAATTCTGGAGAGTTTTAGTTGGCAGGAGCCAAGACTTGATGACTGCAAAGTGTGTGTTGGGATATTCCTAGAATTTAAACAGCTAAAACCTCATAGATTACCATTGAAAGCAATTTCTGGCAAGCTTCCCACTGATTGTGACGTGTTTACCTCAGCAGGTCCTGCCATAACACTCACCTCTGATTCACAAGGTTGTGGGTTCAAGCCTTACATTGGGGCTTGAGCTCACAGTCATGTTTACATTCCAGTTTAGTGCTGGGAGAGCGCTACATCCTTTAGATGAGAAGTTAAATCACGGTCCTGTCTGTCTGTTCAGGTGGACATTAAAGATCCAGTGGCACTTTGGAAAAGAGAAGGAAGTTTCCTCTGGTGTCTTGGCCAACAGTTCTGCAGATAGAATTGATCATTCACTTCATTGCTGTTTGTGGAATGGTTCAGCCATGTTATACTACAATAGCCTCAAGAAAGCCCTTAGAATCATTTGAATAGTACAGGTTGAAAACAGGCCTATCAGTCTAGCCATTCAGCGCATGTGTCTTTCTCCATATGAACCAATCTATTCCCACTCTCCTGCGTGCTCCCCGTTACCCTTAAATATTCCTCCTCCTCCAGCATAAATCCCATCCGCTTTTTAAAGGAATTTATCTCAGTCCACGACTGAGATAAATTTCTTTAAAAAGTGATACTATTGTGCACAATTGGCTGCCCATTTCGCCCAAAATACAGTCAATCCACTTTACAGTATATTCTGTAAAGCGCTTTGAGACGTCTCAACCACATGATAAAGCACTATATCAAATGCAAGGATTATTATTATTATTATAAATGCAAGGATTGTTCTTATTATTTTGACTGTGCCTCAGCAGTGGTTTGTGGCAGAGAACCCTATATTCCAACCCCACTTACAAACAAACAAATGTGTTCTAACCTCCATTTTAGTTCCTTTTGCATACATCTCATTTGTGCCCTTTAATTATTCTATGCGTTGTTTCGTTGTGAAGTTGTTTAAATCGGGAATTAAGACTGCAAATTAAAAGATAAGAATACACCTACGACTTATAATCAGGTTGATGCAACATATAGACTAACACAAAGATGCCTTCATATCCATCCCATTCCCTGTACAGGCAAGCAACCAAAATAGGGGATTGCATTTAATAATTATCATTTGGATAATTGAAGCTCTTCCAATGAACGGCTCAACAATTTGTTATATTGGGAACAGTACTCTCTTTGTTTGGCAGAGATGCAGGAGTAACATCCTGGCTAGGTGTTTCAGTCTGGCTCATTTGGTATCACTCTTGCCTCTGACACAAAAGTTGTGGATTCAAGCCCCACGATGAGACTCAGAACTCATATAGTCTAGGCTCACATGCCAGTGCAGTTCTGTGGGTGTGCTACATTGTCAGTGGTGCTGTGCTTCAGACGAGATGTTAAACCGAGGTCCTGTCTGCCTGTTTAGGTGGACATTAAAATCCCATTGGGATCAGGATGGGTGGGTGGCAGGGAAGGTAGGGGTTGGAGGGTGACCGAAGATGTGGTCAAATGGAGGATCTTGAGACGTTCCTTGAAGGAGGCAAGGGAGGGAGCAAAGTGAAGGGATTGTGGAATGGAGTTCCAAAGAGTGGGGGCAGAGAGGCTGAAGGCCTGAGCATCAAACTTGAAATGACACAGCTCAGAGTGGACATCATAGAGGGGTGTAAGATTTTAAACAAGTATACTCCAAACAATACTTTTTAACATGCCGAGACAGCAGAACAAGAGGACACAATATTTAGGGTAGCAAAGGGCAACTTTAAGACAGATACCAGGAAACCTTTGCCCAGTGGGTAATCAACAAGTGGAACAGGTCACCAGGTGGAGTGGTTGAGACCAGGACACTGGGAAGATTGTAATATGGATATTTCTGGAAGTATGAGGTCAAATGAACAAAAGGGTCTTCTTTATCCAAACCTTGCTTGTGATCTTGTTCGGCACTCCAAGAACCTAACCTGTTTGAAGGACATTATATAAATGCAAGTAGTTGTTGTTTTGGAATGTTCTACTGGAGGGAAGGGACATCCACTATCTGGCTTGTTAATTTTCTAAATTATTTTAAATGTTGATGTTTTCGGTGTTTTCTAAATCCTACCCTAAGAATGTAGACAAACAACACTTTAAAAGCAATAAATAGCTACATGCATAATGGAAATGAATGGACGTTCTCCATGGAGAGGTGCCTCAACTGAAGGAGATGGTGATCATCGTCTCATTAGCTTTACACACCTGATGTTGTAACAGCATTGCTGCTGACTGTCTTGTCATTTGCCATTTCCTTTGCCTTCTCTGTGTAGCACAGAAATTCCTCATCTCTTATTCATCAAACTGGCGTTTGTGTAACATATTCTTCAACACATTTTTTCCATGTCAAAGTAAATCGAGAAGAAAAGTCTGCTTTGTGCATCATGCCGTTACCCAGGGAAAAGGGAACCTCTGCTCTGTTCTTCTGCTTCCATGGTGTGTCTGAAAATATAATAAAAAAAATTATAACACGATGTTTGGGATCTGTAAAATCCCAACCCCAACCTGCTATAATAAGCCACGATAGCTAGGTTCCCACGCTTAAAAAAAAGACCAACTTCTGGGTCAACAGGTCACTCCAATGTCATTTCCTGTTTCCTGCGCATGTGCAAAGCAGGAAGTGATATCATTGGTAACATGATGACATGGAATTCTGACTTTTTTTGGCAGCTAACATGGCTGAATTCCAGGTCATCAAGTCTCCTGCGGCATCACTTCCTGCTTTGCCTGCCCACTTGTTACTGATTTGCCAACCAGAGGAAATAATTTCTTCCAATTGATTGGGTGTCACCTTGACTTAGTTGTGAGTCAAACTCTTCAAGGTCATCATTCAAGTTGATGTTCCAGTGAGATATTAGATCTATATTAGACCGAGTCCCTGTCTGCTGCTCTGGTGCACGTAAAAGTTCCCCTGGCCCTATTTGAAATGAAAAGGGACTTCTCCTGGTATCCTGGCCAAAAACCCTGCAGCTAAATTAGCTGCTTAAGGGGAATTGGCAATTACTTGGGAAACACTTTGAGGTGTTATAGGCATTATATTAAATGCCGAGATTATTATTCATCGAAAAATGCTTTAAATTCTGAGGTAATGCATGCTTAATGTCGTGCTCTGCCACTGTCGAGTGCTCTGTGGCGCTGCCCTGTGTGAGGGGTGCTTTATCAAAATGCAAGATAATAATAATAATCCTTGCATTTGATATAGCACTTTTCACGTCTTCTAGACGTCCCAAAGCGCTTCACAGAATATACTGTAAAGTGAATTAACTGTATATTTGCGGGCGAACGCGGCAGCCAATTGAGCACAGCAATGTCCCACAAACAGTCATGGATTGAAAATGACCAATTTTATTATTGTTTTGTTTTTTGGAGGGATTATTATTAGGTGTGTGGAGTAAGGAAACTTGCCCAAGGTTTCGCCCTCTGTCTGGAATTGAACTGAGGTCTCTCACTTGCAAAGCGAGTGCTCTAACCTCTCCCACCTTCATCTCCGATATTTCAACACTTCTTACATCTCTCTGCCTCTGCTCTGATCGCCTCATCATCCTGGGCCACTTCAACCTGCACTTCACCCCCTCCTGCTCCATCTCCTCTGACTTCTCTTCCCTGCTCTCCTCGCTCAACCTTTCCCTCCACATCAACTCCCCCACTCACAGTCACGGCCACCCACTCGACTTGGTGATCACCCGGGGCCTCAGTGTCTTGGACGTCACTATAACCGACAAGGCCGTCTCCGACCACCACTTCATCTCCTTCACCACCTCCACCCCCCTCCCCACCTCCACCAGACCCACCACCATCTTCTACCGCCCCTGGAAGAAGTTAACCCCACAATCCCTAACCGCTGCCTTGGAGTCCTCTGAACTCCTCTCCCTCTGGCCTTCAACCCTCACTGACCCCTCTTCTCCTCTCACCCTCCTCCACAACACCCTCTCCTCCACACTCGATACTCTTGCCCCCATCACCTCCCGTACTGTCTCCTACTCTCGCTCCTCCCCCTGGTTCACCACCCACCTCCGCTCACTGAAGAGCCAGGTGCGGGCCGCTGAATGCACCTGCGTCAAATCTGGCCTAACGGTCCACCAACAAATCTGACTGGACCTCCTCAAAATCTACCGCTCCACTCTAGCCTCGGCCAAGTCGTCCTTCTACTCCAGGATAATCCTGGAGGCGAAGAATAACCCCAGGCTACTGTCTTCTACCACATCCCGACTCCTCCGTCCCCCCCGCACCCCGCGCAGGTCATCTCCTCCAACTTTCACTGCGAGGAGATGCTGGATTTCCTTGAATCCCAAATCAAGGGAATTCACTCAACGGTCACTTCCCCTCCAACATCCACCCACCTCCCCACCCCCTCCCTCCCACACTCCGACTCCTACCCATCCTCCCCTACACACTTTCGTACCCGTTTCTTCACCCTCTATCACCAAACTCATCCTATCCCTGAAACCCACCACCTGCTCCCTTGACCCCATCCCAGCTCCACCTCCTTGCCCCACATATCACAGACATCGTCAACCTGTCCCTCTCCTCTGGCTCTGTTCCCATTCCCTTAAAAACTGCCACCATCACTCCCACCTTGAAAAAACCCTCCCTTGATGCGTTGCAGCTATCAAGCTACCGGCCCATCTCCAACCTCTGGACTATGGGCACTCTCTCCTCGCTGGCCTTCCCGGCACCTCCCTCCACAAGCTGCAGGTCATTCAGAACTCTGCAGCTCGTGTACTGTCCCGCACCAGACTTCGAGACCACATCACTCCCACCCTCGCTCACCTCCACTGGCTCCCCATCCCCCAGAGGATCGAATTCAATATCCTCATCCTCACCTACAAGGCCATTCACGGCCTTGCTCCCTCCTACCTCTCCGACCTACTATCCCTCTACTTACCTGCCCGTACCCTCCGTTCCTCTGGCTCCGGTCTGCTCCACATTGTTGTTGTTGTTGTTGTTGTTGTAACCACTGAGACCACTGTTGTTGTTGTTGTAACCACTGAGCTACAGGACTCCACAAAGTTGCTGTTGTTGTTAAGAAAAATCTAATGCACTTTGAGATTTTCTCCTGAGGTGCTATATAAATGTAAACCGTAAATTATATTAGATTATAAATCCTGAAGTGGAGACTTTGTGTGATTTGATTTATTTGGAACCAGCAGCAAGCTGCAGTATTTTAGGCAGGGCACTCAGCATGACCTTTTTGGTGCCTTTTGTCACATATTGTACAGTGCAGCAGAAAGCTGACTCCTTGATTTAATAACATTGTCACGTCAGAGCTTTGCTGTCAGCTCTGAATCACCAGCCGCTGGGAGCATATGAGAACTGCGGACTGAGACCATACATTAAATTTCAACTCCCAGCCCCAGTCTCCGATATGAAAATAGAAGCTGGACTACATTACCAAGTCAGTTCCTCATACTCAAGATATATAATAATAATCCTTGCATTTGATATAAAGTCTTACTACGTCTTCAAGACGTTTCAAAGCGCTTCACAGAATAGACTGGAAAGTAAATTGGATGTATTTCAATTTGTGGGTGAAACGCGGCAGCCAATTGTGCAGAGCAGTGTCCCACAAACAGTCGTGGATTGAGTGACCAAATTATTATTTAAATTTATTTTTCAAGGGATTATTAACCCCAGAAAAGCAATCTGACCATCAACCAACAACCAAGAGAGGGGGTAAGGGGGAGGGATTGAGGGAGAGTGTTCCAGAATTTCAGGACAATGTGGCTGAAAGCAAGACTTCTGATGGTGGGGCGGAGGGTGCGAGGGACGAGCAGGAGGCGGCGGGTGGTGGATTGGGGAGTGAGGAGGTTGGAGAGGTAAGGAGGTGCCAGGGAGTAAATGGATTTGAACATGAGAGTGAGGATCTTGAAGTCGATTCGTTCAGTGATGGGGAGCCAGTGGATCCTGGCCAGAACTGGGAGATGGGGGTATGGCGTTTGTCCGGGTCAGTATGCGGGCGGCAGAGTTCTGAATGAGCTGGATCTTTTGAATAGTGGAGCTGGGGAGACCAGCGAGGAGTGCGTTTGGGTAATCCAAGCGGGAGGTGACAAACGTATGCGCAAGGGTTTCGGCTGCATACAGGACTACATCGTGCTCTGGGCAGCCCACAATTAGATACTGCATGCTATTCTATCCTTGCAACATAAGGAGGCTGTCCAGGCCTTAAAGGCAGTGCAGAGTTCGAGGATGATCCACATTGTCTGAGGACTGAGTGATGAGTAATAATTAAACAAACTAGGGCTTTTCAGTCTTGCAAGGAAACACCTCAGAGTGGATCTTAAAGAGGCATATAAGATATTAAATAGAATTGAGGATATAAACCCAGATCAATACTTTTGGATGCAGAACAAGAGGACACGGGTTGAGAGTTGCAAAGGACAAATTCAAGACAGACACCAGGAAGCTTTTCTTTGCCCAGAGCTAATTAATGACTGGAACAGATTGCCAGGAAAAACTGATTGAGGCCAGGAAGCTGGGACTCATTAAAAAAACAGCCTGTTGCTGTGATGGTAAGGCAGTAGAGTGGGTGTTCTGGAAGCACAGCCAGCCAGCTCATCAGCAGGACCTGAATGCGCAAACCAGTCACTGGGGGCAGGAATTTCTCCAACTCAGCCCCTGTTAACCCTTCAACAACAACAAAATTACATTTGTATAGCGCCTTTCAAGGCAAAGTCCTAACAGGTAGGATGGTCCATGCTGGACAAGCAGTGGGAGAGCTATCAATGGGAAACTATGTGGTTTTGGCTAGTTACACTCCAGCAGTTACCCCAATGCACACTCTGGGGTCCCCAAGCCTTGTCTCTTGCCAACCTGCGCCTAATATTTTCCAGAATTAGTTAAGCAGGATGTGTCCCTCCAGGGAGAGAGAGCGCATTCCATTCCAACAATCTGTCTCAGGGATTGCCATGTGTAGGTGGGTTACATGGAAATCTCAGTTTGGTTTGGATACTCTTAAGAATGGTGATGGGGGGTTTCTGCTTGTGTCAGACACTCGGCTGACCCAAAAAAAAGGTGTTTTGGAAGGATGAAGTGAAGTAGGCCGAAAGACCTTCTTCACCTGAATCTCTCTTGTGATCTTGTGACCTGACTTGGCTCCAAATCAAGATACGTCACCATCACGGAAGGCAAGCTCCCTGAAATCACATCAACCCAGGTATATGTGGTGCAGTCACAACCACTTTGGCACTTCAATGTGTGTAGGATGTGTGAAGATGCATTGAAACCGTGCCTACCATCACCTCCCCTCTCTACCCGGCATTGTGAATGTTCAATGTCAAGTTGACTAAATAAATATTCATGGAACAATGAGAATTCAAGCAGAAATGCAGCTTTCCTTCAAATGCTGGAACAGCTTCGGCGTTTAACGTCTGTGTGAGGATAAACAAGCTGTGAGCTGCCTTCAGTCAGTTCCTCATTATGTAGCTAATGGAATCATGTTCAGAAATTCTCCAAATGCCAGCGTGCAGATCCCAATAAACACAAGCAATTGAGTTTTAATTAGGTTTTATGAGCAATCCATGTGAAAGGACTTTGTGTTTACTCAGTGAGCATTCACACCACATCACTTTCTATGGGATATACTGTGTACATCACACACATATACCTTCTGTCCTTAAAGCTCACAGTCAGTTAGTGTAAAACATCCAGGAAGACTACTTTAGCTCTTCTTTCAACAACAACTTGCATTTATACAGCAGCCTTCATGTGGGGTAGAGCCTTGGGGTGCTTAACATGGCAGAACTTGACACTGAGCCGGTTAGAGACGGGAGGTGACGTAGGCATGGTTTCAATCATCCTACACAATGCGGGCTTTTTCTCAAATATTGAGCTACTAGACCCAGCCAACCGTGCTGAAACTAGGTTCCTCTGTGTTAAGGAATGGAATGGGTTTAAGACCGATGCAAGTGTTGGGCCTCTGTGTCAGAAGATTATGGCTTCAAGCCCCAAGTCGGGACTTGGAATCACATAGTCTAAGCTGACACTCTAATGGAGCGCGGGTGGGTGCGGAGTGTTACATTGTGAAAAGGCAATATCAAATGCAAAGACTATTACACTGGATGACCATAACAGGGTAGGTGAATGGGGCTGGACGTCAGCATCCATAGCACAGCTGTCAGTGAATAAAGAGGACAGACTTCACATTGAGACTTTCAGCTCACAGAACAGGCTGACAGTCCAATAATAATAATAATAATCCTTGTATTTGATATAGCACCTTTCATGTTCGGAAGACATGTCAAGGTGCTTCATAGGATTTACTGTAAAGTTTAGTTACTGTATATTTTGTGGGCAAATGTAGTAATTTGTGCACAGCAAACAATCATGAATTAAATGCCCAATTTTATTTAGGGGGTTGTTGGCCAGGACACGGGAGAAACTCCCTTCTCTTTTCAAATAGTACCATGGTATCTTTATCGCCCACCTGAACAGATAAATGGGACCTCAATTTAGTATCTCATCCAACGGATGGCACCTAAAACAATGCAGTGCTCCCCCAGCAAGGCATTGAAGTATATCATTCTAGACTGTGAGTTCAAAGTCTTGATTTGGGGCTTCAACCCACAACCTTCTGCCTCAGAGGTGAGTGTCCTTTCAACTGAGCCAGGCTGACACATATGGGGGAAAATGTGCTGCATTTTTGGAGATGCTGTATTTCAGATTTGATGACATCATGGCTGTTTGTAGTACATTGCTGTGCTCAACTTGGCTGCAGTGTTTGCCTGCAAAATACAGTCACTACAATTTACACAAACTTTGTGAAACGCTTTGAGATGGTTGGAGTTATATCCAATCCAAGGATCATTAATAAGAATAATATTCCTGGCCCATTTGATATAGCGCCTTATCACTTTATCATTGAGACGTCTCAAAGTCTTCACAGAATATATTGTAAAGTGAATTGACTGTATATTTTGTGGGTGAAAAACAGCAGCCAATTGTGCAGAGCAGTGTCCCACAGTCGTAGGTTGAGTTTCCCCCAAAAAATTTTGAGGCATTATTACACCCTGCTAGGTAAACAGAGGTGTGCGAAGTAAGAAAACTTTCCTAAGGTTTTGCCCTGCTCATAAATTGAACCTGGGTTCTTTCGCTTGTGAGGCGAGCTTGCTAACCACTATGCTACAGGACTCAATTATTATCAGAGTGGAACCTTTGGGACGCAATCCCATTAGATAATCAATCAGAAAGGGAACGATGGGACTATTGATCTATTCAAGAGCTAATTGCACCAATTACTGCACAGCTATAGGTGTGAGATCTTCCTGTGTCATTTCAAGTCTTTAAGAGAAGCTTTCATGGGATGAGCAGAAGAAAGATCATGGCTATTTAAAGTTTAGACTGGGTATGCACTTAAACAGCAGCTGGGTTAAATGGAGCAAGTGGAGCAAGGGAACCCTTAAGGACACACTGTAAATTCTGAAGGATAATTGCTACTTGTAGGGTATAAGAGCATATAATGGGATCTTGTCAGTTGCATCATGATCAGACTTTTCCTCGATTCCAACCAGCCATTCGCCCTTCTAGTTTTTTTCCCTATTGTTCACCTGTATTGTGTTAAAGAAGATAGGAAGCCACTGTTTGATGTACATTTGATGTACAGTTTGATGTGTCATCCGAAGAACAGCACCTCAGCACACCCCAACACTGCACTGCAGTGTCAGTCTACAGTTAGACTGTGAGCTCAAAGTCGTAACCCACAACCTTCTGACTCAAAGGTAAGAGTGCTACGCATTACAACAACAACAACAAGATTCCATTTATAAAGCGCCTTTCACGTCAGGAGGACGTCCCAAGGCGCTGCACAGTTGGGTCATGACCCGAGCAGGGGGGAAATGGTCAGGGTGAGGGGAGGGAAGGGAGGGAGCGAGGAGGGGGTAGAGAGTCGAGAGGGGAGCTGAAGGCTCGGTCAAAGAGAAAGGTTTTGAGACCGGCCTTGAAGGAGGAGAGGGAGGAAGCGGCGAAGGCACTGGGGGATAGAGTTCCAGAGCCTAGGGGCTGAGAGGCTGAAGGCCCGACCACCGATGGTAGGGCGATTGGGGCGGGGGACGTGGAGCAGACCGGAGCCGGAGGAACGGAGGGTACGGGCAGGTAGGGAGGGGGATAGTAGGTTGGAGAGGTAGGAGGGAGCAAGGCTGTGAATGGCCTTGTAGGTGAGGATGAGGATCTTGAAATCAATCCTCTGGGGGATGGGGAGCCAGTGGAGGCGAGCGAGGGTGGGAGTGATGTGGTCCCGAAGCCTGGTGCGGGACAGTACATTAAGCCCTGGAAGAGAGCTAACTTTCTACAGTAGAGCATCAACAAGGCAGAGGTCCTTCTGATTGGCTCCACACCTTAGGCGTTGACAGCATCACCATCCAGGGATGCACACTCCACCTCACTGAGCCAGTCCAGAAGCTTGGCATCTTGTTTGACCCTCAACTATCCTTTCTACTCCACATCCGTGCCATGACCCACTCTGCCTTCCCCCACCTCTGCCACTGCCTCACCCTTCAGGCCGCCGAAACCCTCATACACGTATTCAGAACATCCAGGCTCGACGACATCAACTCTCGGCTTGTCGGCCTTCTCAACTCTTCTCTCCACAAGCTGCAGATCATCCAGAACTCTACAGTTCATGTCATCTCCCGCACCAGGCTATGTTATCCTATTACCCCTACCCTCGCCAGGCTCCACTAGCTCCCCATTCCCCAGAGAATCAAGTTCAAAATCCTTGTCTTTGCCTTCAAAGCCCTCCAGGGCCTTGTTCCTTCCTACCAATGTGACCTGCTAACGCCATACCAACCTGTCCACTCCCTCCGCTCAGCAGGCTCCAGCCTGCTCACGCCCCCACCCGGACCACCCCATCATCCGTGGCCTGACCTTCAGCCTCTCTGCCCTCCCCCATACCTTGGAACTCCATCTCACAGTCCCTTCGCCTCACTCCCTCCCTTGCCTCCTTCAAGGCCCATCTTAAGTCCCTCCTCTTTGACCGTGCCTTCGGGCATCCTCCATGCCCTCCACCCCTCCTGATCCCAACCCAGCTTGGGTTCAAATCGCTGACTGTCCAGCGCCATGGGATGTGAAAGATGCTATACAAATGTAATTTTTGGTTGAGCCAGGCTGACACCTATAAAAGAGTCCGATTAAGAGAGGACTTGATGATACATAGAGATGGGGTGAGACAGAGGGGGGTGGGGGATGGGGTGGGGGAGAGATTACCTTAGATATGGTCAAAGATGTTTTTTCGGTAGGAATTATAATAATAATAATAAAATTGGGGAGGGGGGAGGACTAAACGAATAGTTCTTCCGTAGACCGGCACAGAGCATGATGCAAATTCCTATTGTTCTGTGGTTCTAATTTTATCATTTGATGTAATAATTTAAAAGGGAAATAGTAGGGATTACTATTATACTGGCTGGCTCGAGTGGATGAGCTAGCACCAATTTGGGCTCAATGGGCTAACGACCGCTATTGACTTGTATATTTTTCCATGGTTTGATGTCAGAAAAATCTCATCAGGACTACGCACAGTGCATCTCAACACCACCACCAACACCACCAAATTGCATTTGTATAGGATAATATCTTGAAGTGCTTCCCAAAGATGGTGTTGATCACCAAGCAAGAGAGCAGAGGGGAGAGGTGAGGTCAAAGAAGTACAACAACAACAACAACAAGATTCCATTTATAAAGCGCCTTTCACGTCAGGAGGACGTCCCAAGGCGCTGCACAGTTGGGTCATGACCCGAGCAGGGGGGAAATGGTCAGGGTGAGGGAAGGGAGGGAGCAAGGAGGGGGGAAATGGTCAGGGTGAGGGGAGGGAAGGGAGGGAGCGAGGAGGGGGAAGAGAGTCGAGAGGGGAGCTGAAGGCACGGTCAAAGAGAAAGGTTTTGAGACCGGCCTTGAAGGAGGAAAGGGAGGAAGCAAGGCGAAGGCACTGGGGGATGGAGTTCCAGAGCCTGGGGCTGAGAGGCTGAAGGCCCGACCACCGATGGTAGGGCGGTTGGGGCGGGGGACGTGGAGCAGACCAGAGCCAGAGGAACGGAGGGTACGGGCAGGTAGGTAGGGGGATAGTAGGTTGGAGAGGTAGGAGGGAGCAAGGCCGTGAATGGCCTTGTAGGTGAGGATGAGGATCTTGAAATCAATCCTCTGGGGGATGGGGAGCCAGTGGAGGCGAGCGAGGGTGGGAGTGATGTGGTCCCGAAGCCTGGTGCGGGACAGTACACGAGCTGCAGAGTTCTGAATGACCTGCAGCTTGTGGAGGGAGGTGCCGGGAAGGCCGGCGAGGAGAGAGTTCCCATAGTCCAGCCTTGAGGTGACAAAGGCGTGAACCAGGGTTTCAGCAGCGTGAGGGGTGAGGTAATGCCGTAGTCTGGCGATGTTCCGGAGGTGATGGAAGGCGGTGCCAGTTGTAGTGCGGATGTGAGGGAGAAAGGACAGCTCAGGGTCGAACAAAACGCCGAGGTTCCTGACTGGCTTTGAGAGGTGGAGAGTGCAGCCTTGGATGCTGATGGTGTCAGCGCCTGAGGTGCGGAGGCGCTGACGTGAGCCAATCAGGAGGGCCTCGGTTTTTCGCACGTTGAGCTGAAGAAAGTTGTCTCTCGTCCAGGACTCGATGTCGGACAGGCAGGCTGTCAGGACATCGGTGGTCGTGGAGTTGAGAGTAGAGGAGGAAAGGTAGAGTTGGGTGTCATCCGCATACATGTGGAAGTTAACTCCATGTCTGCGGATGATGTCACCGAGGGGGAGCATATAGAGGGTGAAGAGGAGGGGACCGAGGACAGAGCCCTGAGGGACACCACATGAGACAGTACGGGGGGTGGAGGAGAAGCCATTCGTTGAGACAAAGTGAAGACGGTGAGAAAGGTACGACCTAAACCATTCAAGGACAGTGCCTTGAAGGTTGAGGTGGGAGGACAAGCGGTGGAGTAGGATAGCGTGGTCGACCGTATCGAATGCTGCCGATAGGTCGAGGAGGACGAGGAGACAGAGGGAGCCCTGGTCACAGATGGTCAGGATATCATTGGTGACCTTGACCAGGGCAGTTTCTGTGCTATGGGCAGCACGGAAACCTGACTGAAGGGGTTCAAAAAGAGAATGGGTGGAAAGGAAAGAGCGCAGTTGGGAGGCGACAACTCTTTCCAAGACCTTGGAGAGAAAGGGGAGGTTGGAGATGGGCCGGTAGCTTGATAGCTGCGACGCATCAAGGGAGGGTTTTTTCAGGGTGGGCGTGATGATGGCAGTTTTTAATGGAATGGGGACAGAGCCAGAGGAGAGGGACAGGTTGATGATGTCAGTGATATGTGGGGCAAGAAAGTGGAGCTGGGAGATAAGGAGTGGAGTGGGGATGGGGTCAAGGGAGCAGGTGGTTAGTTTTAGGGATAGGATGAGTTCAGTGACAGAGGGTGGGGAAACGACTCCAAGGCATCGGTTAGGGATTGTGGGGGTAACTTCTTCCAAGGGCGGTAGAAGATGGTGGTGGGTCTGGTGGAGGTGGGGAAGGGGGTGCAGGTGGTGAAGGAGATGAAGTAGTGGTCAGAGATGGCCTTGTCGGTAATAGTGACATCCGAGACACTGAGGCCCCGGGTGATCACCAAATCGAGTGGGTGGCCGTGACTGTGAGTGGGGGAGTTTATGTGGAGGGAGAGGTTGAGTGAGGAGAGCAGGGAAGAGAAGTCTGTGGAGATGGAGCAGGAGGGTGTGAAGTGTAGGTTAAAGTCGCCCAGGATGATGAGGCGATCGGAGCAGAGGCAAAGAGATGTGAGGAGTGTTGAAATGTCAGAGATGAAGGTGGGAGAGGTTTTAGGGGGCCGGTAGAGGAGGAGGATTTTAAGGGAGAGGAATGAGGGGTGGGAGAGGGTGAGGTGCTCAAAGGAGGGGAAAGAGCCAGTGGAGTAGGGGGATAGGGCAAGTGGTGTCCTTGAGATAAGGGCAACACCACCGCCACGGCGGTTGGGGCGGGGGATGTGGTGGGAGGTATAGCCGGGTGGCGTGGCCTCCGTGAGGGGGAAGGTGTCGCCTGGGGTGAGCCAGGTTTCTGTTAAGGCCATGATATCAACGTTCTCATCAAGGATGAGATCGTTGATGACCAGTAGCTTTTAAGCTTGATGACAGATAGAGAGGGGGCGAGACAGAGGGATAGAGTTATATAGATGACCTTAGGTGGGGTCAAAGAGGTCATATTTTAGGCAGGAATTAAAATAATAATATTATTCCTTGCACTTGGTACAGAGCCTTTCACGTTGGGAGGATGTCCCAGAGTGCTTCACAAGATATAGTGTAAAGTGAAGTGACTGGGTGTTTTGTAGGTGAACGCAGAAGCCCTATTGTGCACTGCAGTGTCCGACAAAGACCCATGAAAAGAATGACCAATTAAAGACAGAAGGGGGACAAAGAAGTGGAGGGTAGAGGGAAGGAGTTCCATTTCATGGGGCTTCATGTGGAGAGGGACTCTATGCCCCAAGGACTCTATTTCTAGCAACAAGACACTGCTTTTCAGCAAGTACTTCCCAGAACACTGAGTGACTAGGTATTCACACAGCATTGTATCATGTGAGAGAGGGTGAGGTAAGGTCAAAACAGCATGTGTTTTTAATGGAACCAGTCTCTTGAGGTCAATCAGAAAAAGATCAAATGTTTTCTACAGTGTCTTCAGTTTGCTACTGAAATGCCCAATGTGAGATCGGCATTGATTTCATTTTAACAGTAAATGAATCTTTGATGTGAGGCAAGGTCACGAGAAGGGGTCAGCGGGACAGAAATTCACATAGAAAGTGTTTTTCAGTGCAATGCATCAAGGGCATGGCAGATACGAGTGAAGATGGTGAATAATTGATGCCAATTTAATGTTTCTGAGCTGTTCTTGTAAAATGTAGTTACTTTTAGAAGCTCCTTTTAAAAATCACTTCTTCCTGACTAATCTCCAATCCTCTGCCCTTGTTTCTAACTTTATACGAAAGATTGTGACTCGCCACCCAAGTTCCCAACAATAAATATTCATGAGATCACAAGAGAGTTTTAGATGAAAAAAGCCCTTTATCTTTCTATACTGCCTGCACTTGGTAGCACCTTCCCATTGCAACAGGCGTCAGCTCAGCTCAGTTGGACTCTCGACAACTGAGCCAGAATGTTGTGGGATCAAGCTCAACATTGAGACTTTGAGCTCATATAGCCTAGGCTGCCACTCCAATACAGCGTTACGGGATGTGGCTTTATTGGAGGTGCTGTCCTTCGGATGAGACATTAAGTTGAGGTCCTGTCTGTCTATTCAGGTGAACTTTTAAGATGCCCTAGATAATATTGGTCTTTCACTTCCTGGCTATTTGTGGTACATTGGCTGAATGCAAATTGGCTACAGCATTTACCTATAAACTACACAGACACCACACTTTGCAGTAAATCCTGTAAAGGGCTTTGAAATGCTCTACTGATGTGAAAGACGCTAAATCAAATGTAAGGATTGTTATTATTTTACAATAACTGTTTCTTAAATGAATCCTGTGTTCTGCCATTCTTTTTTTTTGCCCAACCAGGTGTCTGACACATGTAGAAACCCATCACCATGCTTAGGGGTAACTAAACCAAACCAAGGATTCCATGCATCTACATACACATGGAAATCCCAGAGATAGATTGTTGGAATGTAAGGCACACTTTCTCCCTGGAGGGACACATCCTGCTTACCTAATTCCAGAAAGTATTAGGCGCAGGTTGGCAAGAGCCACGGCTGTGTGTTGGGGTACACCATCCTTCTTGGTAATCTCGTCCCTCTGTGCAAATAAATATTTCCTGGTGCCTGTTTGAAAATTGCCTTTCGCACAACTTTTAACTTGTGACCTCTTCAAAACGTCTAGATTTGTGCTTTGCAACAATTAAATGTGTCAGTGTGTTTAAGTTAAACATTATGGTTTTTCCTTTGGCCTTTCTTCACAGGTGTTGTTGTGACCTGCACGTTGAAGGTGATTGCAGTGACTATTTGATGCATTCAACTGCCTGAAAGATCCCTGGGGAGTGATCCTGGAAGCCAGAGAAATACCACAATGAACGATTCCTGTTGCTAACCATGGCACACGTCCTCCACCACTCAACCCTTATATATCTGCTTGTAAGTTTTGTAGTCAAGGCCATGAATGTTTTAAGGCCCCCTCCCCTTGTGTCATGTGGGTGATAAACAAAGAATTTCACTTCTACCAGTGTAACAAAGCACCCTATTACAGTACTGTAACTGTGCTGCTCATAGATTGTACTTTTAAGCTTCTTTCAGTGTTCCTCCAAGGGGTATGTTGTGCTCCAGGTAGTGAATTGTTTGATACCCCATTCAGCCCGAACAATACTTTTAATAACAGAAAGGTAGCAGGGCAAGGACACACATGGTGAAGGCCAATTTTAGCAAAGATACAGGAAAAATGTATAATAATAATCCTTACTTTGATAATAAAGCACCTCTTCATAGAGCTTCATGGAATATATTATAAATACATATATTTATAGGTGACCAACCGAGCCAGGCTGAGACAGTATGTATTTTAGCTTTTCCTGGTAACCCCATTCCAGCTGCGGATTATCATCAGTGTGAAGAAAGATGTCAGGTGTCTACCTGTTCAGGTGGATGTTAAAAATCCCATGGCCCTATTCAAAAAGAAAGGAGATTCTCCTGGCATTCTCGTCAGCAATACTGCAAATAAAATTGGTCACTCACTCCATGGCTGTTTGTGGGACATTGCTGTGAGCAAAATTAGCAGTTGCTTTTCGCCCACAAAGTACACAGTCATTCCACTTTACGGAGTATCCTGTGAACCGCTTTCAGATATCTTGAAAAGTAATAGAGCTGCTGTTTCAAGTGCAATGATTAGTATTATTATAAAAACCCCATAAATGAATGCCGCTTTTGTTAATCTCACCTCAATATCCACACAAGTGTACGGCAGTGTATTGTGCATATGCCTGTATGTTCACAGCATATCATTGTGCATTTTTATGGCTGTACATTCACAGTCCTTCCTTAACTGTGTGCTCAACCATATTTACGCCTCCTTTCAAAACTTTCAACCTTTCTGCTGACTGTTTAACATCCAATAGAAAATCTCTGGCTAATGTTACCTTTGAGAGACCCAACTACCACATTTGTCAAATATTTAAACTGTGCATTTTGTCATTTAATCCCACAATGGCGAGATTATCAATGGACTGACAAGCAGTGAATACAATATAAATCTATTATCAACTGATAAATAACATACAAACAAAGCTATGGGTGATAAATGTATTAACTGGTGGTGAATGGTATGTGTTCTTTGTTACGGTTAGTAAATTTATTAAACGATGGAGAGCATGTACGATGCTAACTTCAGTAAATCCATTAACAGGGGGTGGGTAACATACAGACAGTGGTTGTAAGGTGTTTGTTACATTACATAAGCTTGTTACATCAGTGGCATTTACGTAAGTAACATAGTGCAAAGCCATTCACTGTTCAATGTTAATACATTTAATAACTTTATTTGGAAATGAAGTATAGATCAGCCATGATCTAATAGAATGACGGAACAGGCTTGAGGGATTGAATGGCCTACTCCTGTTCCTATATATATTTCTTAACTGTAACTGTAACTATAAAGTACAAACAATGCTGTGGTTTACGTGTTCATGGTTATTGTAATGATTATGGTTATTCATTGCCTGCCTCCCCACTTTCAAAGCAGTTCTCAAAACGTACTTCTTTAACTTGCTTTCGGTCATCTTTCCCCTCCACGTTCTCTCGGCTTCTACCTCAGAAGTCCATCCAGCACTTGAGGATTGCCTGTGGTGTTTTTGTGAATAAATGAGAGACTGAGATCACAGTA
This sequence comes from Callorhinchus milii, assembly GCF_018977255.1. NCBI lineage: Eukaryota > Metazoa > Chordata > Chondrichthyes > Chimaeriformes > Callorhinchidae > Callorhinchus > Callorhinchus milii. The sequence goes on from NW_024704742.1 coordinate 68,190,724, forward strand.
TAAAATAGTGTGCATCTCATTGCAGATAACATGAATATTTCAATGAGAGCGGCTGGGATATGAAGCAAGGGAATGCATTTGCCATAAATCAGGCAGGCTCTGCAAACAACAACAACTTGCATTTATATAGCTCACTTCACGCGGGGTAGCGTCCCGAAGTGCTTGACAGTGGCGGAGTCTGACACCAAGCCAGGGGGAGAGGGAGTGGGGAGGTGACCGTAAGCACAATTGAAAAGGAAGGTCTTTAGGCAGGATTTGAAAGATGGAATGGAGGGGGCAAGCGGGAGGGATTGAGGGAGAGAGTTTTGGGGCGTAGTGGCTGAAGGCATGGCCATCGATGCTGGAGCAGAGGGGATGAGTGACAAACAGGAGGCCAGAGCCAGCCAAGAGAAAGCAGCGGGTGGTGGAGTGGGGTGGGGTGGGGTAAGCAGATTGGATAGGTAGGGAGGTGCCAGGGCATAAAGGGATTTAAAAACGGGTGAGAGGAGCTTGAGATCGATCCGTTTGGTAATTGGGAGCAGTGGAGCCACCTTGTGCCAGTCTTGTGCCAGCACCAAGGCATCTGCACTTTCCAAATGCAACTCATGGTGGCAGCCTGGCACAGCTGGCAGCACCAAAACCTCTGAGTCATGGTTGTAGGTTCAAGCCCCCATGTCAGAACTTTGAATTCCCAACTGAGACTCCAGTGCTGGGGGTGTTGCAATGTCGGAGATGTTAAACCAAGGTCTTGTTTGCCTGTTTAGGTGGATGTTAAAGATCCCATGACACTATTCAAAAAGTGAGTTTCTCTCTCCCGGTGTTCTGACCAACAATTCCCATCATAAAATTGATCAATCACTTCACGGCTGTTTGTGGAAACATTGCTGTGCGCAAATTGGCTGCTGTGTTCACCTACAAAATACCATCACTGCAATTTACAGTGAATCCTGTGAATCACTTTGAGAGGTCCTCCTGATGTGAAAGGCACTGCATCAAATGCAAGGATTATTATTATTTAACTCACATTTACACAGCAACATTTGTACAGAAATAAATCTGTGTAAATAAATATTTCCTGGTTTCTGACCCAAAATTTCCCTCCAAGAAGTGCCTCAATCCCATTCACCTGCTTTGTATTCATTGTGTTCATGCCACTTTATAAATCACTGGTGCGACCGCACTTGGACTACTGTTGCAGTTCTGGTTACCACAATATGAAAAGGATATTGTAGCAATTGAAAGGATTCAGAGGAGGGCAACAAAATGATTGAGGTGATGGAGGGATTGGACCACGAGGAGGGATTAGATAAACTAAGCATGTTCACACTGAAGAAGAGAAGGTTGAGAGGCGATATGATTGCAGTTCTTAAGATTCTGAAGGGACTGGATAATGTAGACTATGATTAGTTTTATCTTGTACTGAACAGTAGATCCAGAGGACACGGCCTACGATTGAAGGGGGTAAATTTAGAACAAATCTGTGGAAACATTACTTCAGTGAGAGAGTAGTAAACTTATGGAACAGGCTCCCTTGGGAGAAAGCAGAAAGGGAAACAGAAAGTGTTGTTTGTTTCAAAACAAATTAAGATAGATTTCTGCTACAAAATAATATATCAGGATGCAGTATATGATTTGGGACACGACATGTCAAGTGACTGCCAGGATGGTAGAAGGCGAATTAGATGAACCTTGATCTTCTTTCGCCTAGCAAATTCTTATGTTCTTATGTTCTTAGCTGTCGAACTGTCTGCTCAAATCCTATCCCCTGCTCTATCCCCAGATTTTTTGTACAGTATCTCCAATGTTTCAGGTGAATATCTAACATTATTTACAATAATTATTAATTGGCAATTTGCAGCTATGTTTCGCCCACAAAATACAATATATTACAATATATTCTGTGAAGTGCTTTGAGATGTCTCACTGACATGATAAGGTGCTGTATCAAATGCACATATTATTATTATTATTATTAATAATGCAATGCCCTGCACTCCCAGTCATGAGACTCGTACCCACAAGCTTCTGACTCAGAGGCGGGAGGGAATGCTAATATATAATAATAATAATAATCCTTGCATTTGATATAGCGCTTTTCACGTCTTCTAGAAGTCTCAAAGCACTTCACAGAATAGACTGTAAAGTGAATTGCCTGTATATTTGTGGCCAAAACCTGGCAGACAATTGCACACAACAGTGTCCACAAACAGTCGTGGATTGAAGTAATCAATTTATTATTGTTTTTTTTTCTTGAGGGATTATTATCAGGCGTATGGAGTAAGGAAACTTGCCCAAGGTTTCAACCTGCCAGGAATCGAACCCAGGTCTCCCATTTGTGAGGCGAGCGCTCACCACTGAGCTACAGGACTCTAATATCTGAGCCAGGCTGACACTAGGGAGTCAGCTGCTGTTTATCTATGGTAAGTATTTTTATTCCACCTCCTTGCACACCAACAGGTGGTTTTCTTTCATTTAAAGATGCAGAGCTCCTGCTGTGTTGTTGAGACCCAGTGTTATACCCTGTTGATCTGTACACTGAGGCTGAATTGTAGCATTGAGTCTCAATATAAAAACAATGAACAACTCTCTTTCCAGACCCTTTCACTCTGGCTACAAAAATGCCTTCTCCCTCATCCCAGACTCTTCACTATCCCGTTTCCTCTGGCAGGCAATTAACACGTTACCACGGTGACTAAAAACAAACATGGGCTCTCTGTCATATGTACAGTCCACAGCAGTTTTATAATGCAATGGACTCAAGGGTCTCATTAATGAAGCTCCTTAACACTGAACCATATAATAACCGCTTTCAGGCTCCTGTGCTACTCAAGACTCCTTAACCTTCATATTTCTTTTGTTACTGCAGGTATCATTTGGCTCCCAGTCCTGGTCCCCCTCACCCCACGCCATCGGCTGAAGGTGCTCAGCAATTCATGTGGTCCAATGCAAATTCTCTTTTGTTTTTTGGCCATCCAGGTGTCTGACATACGAAGGGAACCTGGCACCATGTTTAGGAGTGTTCACACCAAACCAAATCATTCGCTCCACCTTGCCCCCCCCCCACCCCTTTCCAGCTCAGCACCTAAACTACATCACTGCACAGCGCTCAGATTCACGACCCCATGTGAACCCCACCTGAAATACAAGTTCTTGTTGTACTGAGAGTTGTACATACACATGGAAATTTTGGTTTAATAACAATAATCCTTGCATTTGATACACAGCCTTTCACCTCAGGAGAAAGTCTCAAAGCAATTCACAGGATATTCTGTAAAATGTAGTGACTATATACTTTGTAGAGTTTCTCGCAGTGATGGCCACAAGCAGTCAGATGTCCTCCTGATGTGAAAGGCGCTGTAAGACTAGTTCATAAACCAGACAACCAAGACCACCACTCCCCATTCCATTGCCAAACATGTTACCTTGGAACCCGCCAAGGAGGATAGTTATTAGTTGATGGTTTGACATCCAACAAGCGCAGATTTGAGCCCTCACTACGTGGACGGCAGCTGGTTAGACTCTTCAATACCCCAATGCACACTCTGGGTGCCCAAGCCTTGGCTCTTGCCAACCTGCGCCTAATACTTTCCAGAATTAGGTAAACAGGATGAGTCCCTCCAGGGAGAGAGCGCACATTCCATTCCAACAATCTATCTCTGGGATTTCCATGCTTATGTGGGATACATGGAAATCTCAGTTTGGTTTGGATTACTCTTAAATATGGAGATGGGTTTCCGAATGTATCAGACACCCGGCTGATTCTGCACCCCACCCCAAAAAATTTTTAATATAAAATAATCTAGCTCTGTTAGCTGGTAGAAACACAAGTAGAAACCCACACGCTTCGATCAGAGACTTGAGCAGCCGCGCACATAGTACGTACAGTGTGCGCGTGACCAAGGAGCAAAGGGAGTGGCGCCCACCTAGCTGGGCAGAGTGAGGGAGTGTACCGGGGGGAGGGAGGAGTGTTCCCAATCTGGGTGGGTTCACTCTCAGGTGGGCGTATTTTTGTTGTCCTGTGTGTGGAAAAAAAACGGCTTTGGTTGGGTACTTAATTTCTTTAAAAAAATTGAAACCTGCAAACTGTATTTTGTTTCCCTCCTTTCAAGACCTTTTCTTACACAGTTTCAAAGCACTAACCTACTACAACAACAACTTGCATTTACATAGCGCTATTAACATGGGGCAGTGCCTTGGAGCAGTTAACAATGGCCCAGCCTGACGCCGAGCCTGGGGGAGGGAGTAGGTGACCATAAGAACAGTTGAAGAAGAAGGTCTTCAGTTGTGATCTAAAAGGAGGGGGCAAGGTGGAGGGATTGAGAGAGAGTTCCATAGCTTCGGGGGATAGTGGCTGAAAGCGAGGCCACCAATGGCGGAACGGAGGGAACGACAACAACAACATTACATTTATAGCGCACCTTTCACGTCGGGAGGACATCCCAAGGCTCTGAAACGAGGGACAAGCAGGAGACGGGAGGCAGCACATAGTGGAGTGGAAGAAAGGAGGTCAGAAAGGTAGGGGAAAACTGTACAAGAACAATAACATTCCCAAACAGATCCACTCATCAGCGAAACACAGCTAATAATCCAACTCACATCTCCAGTACTGCCAGCAGCAGCAATTGTGGTGAGCTTGTTTTTTTATATATATGAGTGTAAGGGCGGATTTGGTTTACAGAAATATGGTCACCCTATATATTGGGCTACTTTTGGGGCTAGTGTTTGGTGAACTTTGAGCTACAAAAAAAGATTTGAATTTCTGGCAAAGCCCCAGTGTCTCCCAAGCAAGCAGTGATAGGCTGTCTGACTGCTCAGAGGCAGGGCTCAGCCTCAGAACAGCAGCTCAGCTGTTGCCCGCAGATGTGAATGTCCAAAAAAGACATATTTGCCTTTTGCCACAGTCACTTCCTCGCTCCCCTTCTTCCTCTTGCTCTCAGCCTCACCATGTCCCTGGACGGTATGTCTCTCTCTCTCTCTCTCCCTTTTTATTGCTGTGTGTGAATTGATTTGCCTTTGATAGGGTAGCGGCTGCTGCAGAGGTCAGCTGCAAGCACAACACGGGGCGTTTAAGAAAGAAGCGGAAAATCGCATGTGCTTTCGTTGCATCCTAGAGAGAGAGAGAGAGAATAGCAGCATCAATTCCGTCTGGATGCATTGCACTGGGAGAGAAGGTTGCAAGGCGTCCGATGGTTAGAGCAGGAGGTACAATATATGCATATATATGTATATATTATATGACACTTGCTGTGAAATCAATTGCAGATGTATTTTTTGTTTAACTTGCATACTTTAACCCTTTCCCCCTCGTGACTTCATGCAGTAGTTGGAATGATTTCTGAGCAGAATTTGCAACCTTATCGCATGATGTGAAATGGATAAGGTGCCTTGCCCTGCAAACTGACTATATGTGTGTGTGAACGTGATCTGGGTTTAAGTTGGTGTTCAAGCTGCTCTCCACTTTGTCCTCACGAACAAGGGGATTTGGGGGCATTGTTACTATTTTCAAAAATCCTTTTTGTTGTTGTAATAACAAAAAATATATGCTTTTTGTTATTATCATGTTATTAACCCAAATAATATTTTTGTCCAAAACAAAATTACATTTCTGCCTCTTTTTTTTCAGGAGGCTGAGTGCATTTTACCAGGCTTTAGAGCCAGTTAGTGATCTTGCTGAAGGCGTTTGCATTTGAGGTTGGCATTTGAGAGCATCTGTGTGTATGTATGTGTGTTCCCACGGCAGGTTTTTCTCTGCGCAAAGACACACACACATTGACACTGAACTGATGTGTTTCTGGGTGTTTATGTTCGGGGAAGAGAGGGGGAGAAGAGAGCTGTGACTGAATTTGGGGAGAGGGAAATTCTGACTGAATTTGGGGAGAGTGAAATTCTGACTGAATTTGGGGAGAAGGAGATTCTGACCGAAATGAGAGAGGAGGATTTTGAATGAATTGAAAGAAAGGAAGATTTTGACTGAATTGAGAGAGGAATTTTGATTGAATTTTGATTGAATTGAGAGAGAAAGATTCTGACTGAATTGGGAAAGAGTGGAAGATTTTGACTGAATTAGAACCCATCTTGTAATTGAATGGAGACACAGACTTTTTGTTGGTCTGTGTGCCTAGATAATATATTGTGGTGTGTGTGGAGGTGGGGGGGGGAGTGAACACAAAGAGAACCCAAATTAATTGATGTAAAAGTAGCGCAGCGACAGATTCAAGTATTGAGTGAAATGAATACATGGAACAGACTGAGGATGTGAGTGAAGGAGAACTGAGGAGTGGGTCGGAGAAAGGTTTTCAAACAGAGGGTTTTTAAGATCATGGAGAGTGCTTCGCTGTAAAATGTCAGGATTGGTTAGGATGAAGAAGGCCCTTCGGCCCATCCGATCTCAACCTTCCAGAACACTCATCCTCCCATCACACCCACCTCCGCCCCGCGACACATAGATGAGACCGAGTATCCTGGCTTCTACCACTTTTCCTGGCTAAAAAATCTGTCTGCATGTTCCAACCCATTTGCAGAGTTTTAACACAATATAATAATAATATAGTTTCTGGTCAGCCAGTTGTCTGACATGTGTGAAAAACCATCACCATGCTTTAGACTAATAATAATCTTTGCCTTCAATATAGTACCTTATCACATTGTCGAAATGGCTCAAAGCATTTCACAGAATACAGTAAAGTGGATTTACTGTGCATTTTATGGGTGAAATGCAGCAGCCAATTGCACACGGCAATGTTCCACAAACATCCATGGAGTGAGTATCCGATTTTATTTTGGGGATTGTTGGCCAGGACACCGGGAGAGAGAAACTCCCTTCTCTTTTCGAATAGTGCCATGGGGTCTTTAATGCCCACCTGAACAGGCAGATGGGACCTTGCTTTAATGTCTCATCCGAAGATTTCACATCTCTTCAGGCCACAGTTAGAATAGTTAGCATCACTGCCTAGTGCTTGAAGTTCAACGATCCCACTGACCTCCTGAGTGCTAACTTTTACTCCCTCTCCCCCAGTCCCAATGCTGTCTCCCACCCAGTCATTCCAAAGTTCCTCATTAAACTGCTGCTGCACCTGTGTAAGAGACTGAGAGCAGAGAATTTGTGGTGCTTCTGTATCCCGGTGCTGTTCTTCAAATCAGTCTGGTGTCCTTGTTTTAAGGGCCTGGTCCAGCCTTCCCGGTAAACAATACCAGCTAATGGTCATCCTCTGTACAAAGGAACACTTCCCAGTATCTGTCCTGTTTGTGAAACATTGGTGTACGTAAATTGGCTGCCGCATTCACCTACAAACAATACACTTAGTAAGAATATTAATAATCCTTGCATTTGATATAGCGCCTTATCACATCGTTGAGACGTTTCAAAGTGTTTCACAGAATATTACTGTTAATTGAATTGACTGTATATTTGTGGGCAAAATACACTTTACAGTATATGCTGTGAATGGCTTTAAGATGTCCTTCCCCATGTGAAACCGCGATCAATTTTTATTATCCTGTTTCGCATCTTAAATACCTCCATTGGGTCCCCTCTGAAAATGTCCCTTTTGAGGTCCTAGTGTATCTAGTTATTCCTTATAGCTCATCCATTTAATGTGTGTGTGGGGGGGGGGGGGGGGAGGGGGAGGGTTAATGAGCTTCATTCCTCTCATCTGCAGTGCCTCCAGGGTCTGGATGCCTCTCTTATGTCTCAGCGACCAGAGTTGCACACATATTTGCACTCATTAGTGCATTTATTTTCAATAAGATTGAAATCGAATTAGTCAGTTGAAAACTCATTAACCCTTACTGTAAAATCTTGCCCTGTAGTAGTTGTTGTGCTGTAATCCACATGCAGCTGATGTAATTGCAATGTGCCATTCTTTCCCGTGCTCTGTGAATGTAGATTATCATAGATACAGCCTCTCATCCAAATTTGGAACCATGCTGATATTCCATGTATTAGCAACAACAACAAATTTTACATTTGTATAATGCCTTCCAAGTCGAGAGGACGTCCCAAGGTGCTTGGAGTGATGAGCCAATGCCGAGATGTGACATATTTCTCAACTGGTCAACATCATCTAATAGTTGATGTCATCAAATGACATTGACGTTAATAATAATCCTTGCATTTGATATAGCTCCTTATCGCGTCGTCAAGACATCTCAAAGGGTTTCGCAAGATATATTGTAAAGTGCAGTGACTGTGTATTTTGTGGGCGAAATGCGGCAGCCAATTGTGCACTGCATTGGATTAGGTGATTCCAAGTCCCAATGTGGGGTTTGAACCCACAGACTTCTGATTCAGAGTCAAAAGTGCTACCAACTGAGCCAGATTGACACTTTCTGCTCAAATCCCGATCTCTGGTGTCATATTATACTTGTGTTCAATGAAATAAGGGATGAGAATCGCAGGGAAACGAGAATACAAATCTCACTCGTTCAGAGTCGGCACAGTCGTGGCCTGTCGAATGTCCTTTTAATGGGCTGTAAATTTCTATTTACTCTTAATAGACTTTGTCAGGATCCCAAGGGATCTGAGGTCTCTCTTGTGTTTGCTGCCCGGTTGACTTTTTGAAGAGGCAAATGCATTGCGTAAAGCTCTGAACTGAATATTACTGTCCCTGAGTTAATAATGAAGAATAAACAAGTGCACAAGTGATCTCGCTGCACTTACTCCCTAGATTGCTAAGTTATTTATGCACTATCTTTGCAGCAAATTGTAAAGTCAGTGTGAAAAGCCTTGCTGCTTCCCTGGGCAGTCTATTCTAGTTACACACTACACCCTGTGCGTAACTAGAATAGACCAATGCAGATTGGTGATTAATGAGTATACAATTTGGTGGGTTAGGGGAAAAGATTAACCTGAACTGATCCCTGAGAGATTCTGCACAGAGCTGTTGATAACTGTGTGTCAGTACATCTGAACTGTCTCTGCACCTTCCCTGTTCTGTGTTTGACCTTCCCTGTCCCTTGTTCTTCACTATATCAAATGCAAGTAAGGTTTAATTGATACAGTAAACTCCTGATAAATTGCAACTCTAAGGGAAAAGGGCTGAGTGATGAGTTATCTGGGGTGACAAGTTAGGTGTGTCTATAAATACGTAAATCAATGCAACCAGGATATTGACAGCGTGATGACTTGAGCGATAGTAACAATTTAAGCCAGGGTCAGGTTATCAGGAGTTTAGTGTATAAGGTATGATACTGGTGGAATAATATAGGGGCATGTAATGATAGGATACTGGTGTCATAGTATATTTATCCCTGGAGAACCCTGATTTGATTAATTCATATGTTTGTGTGCATTAATCTGTGCACAGGTGTATTGTGTTTCTCCCACATTGAGGCTATTTTTAATATCTTGTTTCTTTCATTTCGAGTCCAGTTTGACTGCAGTTTCGTAGCTGGACATCCTATGAGTAATTTTAAACAAGTAATAATGAATGATAATACATGCAGATTGGTGATTAATGAGTACACGATTTGGTGGGTTAGGGGAAAAGATTAACCTAAACTAATCCCCGAGAGATTCTGCACAGTGCTATTAATAAACTCCATTAAAATGGCTTCTGTGTGCTCTTTTTTAAAACAAATTGTCTGTAAACAGACACATACTTTAAAAAGCTTCAGCCTTGATCTCAGCATCCTCTTATAGCCCAGCGGGTAAAAACATCAGTGGGAGAAGCAAATCCTCAGACTCCAGAGTATTTTTTGAGTCAGCCAGATGTCCGACACATATGGAAACTCATCATTAAGAGCATCCAAATTCTAGAGCATGGCAATGGATTCCAGACACCTGTCTGACCAAAAAAAGTTTCAAGGTGAGCAGAGCAGGTAATAAAGGAACAGATTTTGTTATTTATTATTGAACACTTATTTGCTCATTTTGGTTTGGTAGATCAGGTGTCTGATACATCAATGTGTTTACGAGTGTCCAAACCAGAGTTCCACCTATGTCTGCCATCTACACATGGAAATTTCCCTGTGTCTGAAATGGAACACATAATCTCTCACTGGAGGGGTGCACCCTGCTTACCTATATCTGGGGAGTATTAGGTGCAGGTTGGCAAAAGTCGAGGCTTTTGGACCCCAGAGTGTAAGATGGGGTATTGCTGGAGTTTAACCAGCTAAAAATGCTTAGCTTTTTTTCACTGCTGTCAGTGACTGGTCAGCTGCTCCAAATCCTGCCTATGAGCTAGGCTGGCTTGTCTAGCATCAGTATTGCTCTGGAGTACTGCAGTTCTGTCTCATTCAGGAAATGAAATTCTGAGACTGCCACAAAGGGTGGACTCAATTCTGACATTCAGTTGCCAAGCATGTCACCTTGAAGCTAGCTCAGTTCCAAGGAGACCCACTTACCTCCCGCTTAAGGAGAATTGCTTATTGCTAATTAACTATTGCTGTTTGTTAATTAACATAGATATTTACAGTAAAAATACATTCATTTCATGCCCTTCATGTCAGGTCCAAACAATTTAAGCAGATGACTGTGAACCCGTGTTGGGGGCGGGGGGTGGGGGGTGGGAGAGACTGATGAGGCTGTGAAGCAGGAGGAAAATGATCCAAAGTGCAGTCAGAGAGGTAAGTCTCGAGGCAGGCTTTAAAAGTGGGGAAGGTGGGGCAAGTCAGAGAGACTTCGAGATGGATTTTCAGAAAGATGGGATAGAATGGCTGAAAGCTCGCTGACCAATTGTAGAGGGCAGGCTTGAGACAGACATGTTAGCTGAGAGGAGGGAACGGTCGGTAGGGTTGCAGGAGGTCACAGAGCTAGGATTCTTTCATCTATTTCTCTCTCCCTATTCTGTGTTTGCTTTTTGTCTGTATCCAGCTTCTTGCATCCAAATGTAATTACCAGCATGATGTCAAGCTTGTGGAAGTCATGTGATGAGTTATTTTGTTGGTTTAAAATGATAATCGTGTCACACTGGATTCTTTACCATTTCCATCAAAGGTGTAATCGGTGCCACAAAAACAATTTATAATATTTGTTTGTATTTGTTATAGCGCTTCATGACGTCGCTGAGACATCTCAAAGTGCTTCATAGTCTACATTTTAGTGGAGTGACTGTATTTTATGGGAGAAATATGACAGCCAGTTGCACACAGCAGTGTCCCACAAACAGTCATGAAGTGACTGATTAATTTTATTTGGGGGATTTTTGACCAGGACACCGGGAGAAACTCCCCTCTCTTTTTGAACAGTGTCATGGAGTCTTTAACATCTGAAATCTCTGACAACGCAGCATCAACGCCAGCCCCCCCCCCCCCCCCCCCCGCCACTCCCACCTGCATCTCAGCAATGCATTAGAGTGTCAGCTTAGGCTATGTGATTCCAAGTCTCAATGTGGGGTTTGATTCCATATTTAATTTATACAGCACCTTTCACATCGGTAGGATGCCTCAGAATGTTTCCCACACCTGACTGGGCACCCAAACCTGGGGGGATGGCAGCAGGTGAAGCTGAGTAAGGTCGGAATTGGGGAAAACATGAACAAAAACACGGTCGAAAAGACAGGTCTTGAATCTATAATCTTAAATATATAGGTCTTAGATACACTGTCAAACCTTTGCAGGTCATTCTCAGTCAGCGCAGGTCTTTCAGAGAGTGACAGGCAAGTGTCTGGATCATCTTCTGTGATGTGAGCCTGGCAGAAGATCAATATGCAGACAGCGTACACCAAACACCGAAGCCAAAGAGCTTCCAGTGCCTTGGTGAAATCAAATGCAATGAAACCAGAGCTGTCAATATTTTGCGCTTGCAGACGGATTTCAAAGTCACTGTTTGCCCCCATCTTGAATGGGGTTAAAGCTGGTGTCAGCTTGGCTCAGGTGGTAGCTCTCACTCCACTGGACCAGAAGATTGTAGGTTTGAGCCCCGCAGTGGGACTTGAGCTCCAAGTCTGGGCTGACACTCCTGTGCGGGCCTGGGGGAGCATTGCTTTGTCAGAGGTGCTGTTCCGATTTGGGTTGAGATGTTAACCTTTTTAGGTGAAGGTTACGTTCAAAAATAGACCTGCTTTGAGGTGCTCTACCTATGTAGCACTATGTAAATTATTGGTTAGTTATGGGTTGGGTGCCAGATTTCTTTAACAATATGCTACAAATTTACATTTATACCACACCTTTTGTGTGAGGAAGACATCCCAGGGCACTTAACAGTTCTGTCTTGACACTTGAACTGTGTTGGGAGCCGAGGGGTTTGCAGAAGGGAAAGATGGCTGAAAATCCAGTAAAAGAGATAGATCCTGAGATGAAACTTCAAAGAGGTGTGATGGGGGATGGGGGTGGGACTCCATGTCGGAGTTCCAGAGAGTGGAGGCAGATAGGTTTCAAACCTGACTCATCCTGCTTACTTAATTCCGTAAAATATTAGGCATAGGTTGGCTAGAACCAAGGCTTGGGGATTCCAGAGTGTACATTGGAGTACTGCTGGAGTCCAAGCAGCTAAAACCGCATAGCCTACCTTTGAGAGCAGTGATCTGGAACGCTACCTCCTCATGAGGGGAGCTACATAAATACAAGTTGTTGTTGGCAAACCTTACCACTGCTTGTCCAGCTAGGACCACCCTAACTGTTAGGTTGTGTGTTGCAAGGGTTAACAGGAGCTGAGTGGGATGACTCCCTGCCCCCAGTGACTGCTCAGCCCTTCGAAGTCCAGCCGATGAGCCAGGCAGGCTGTGCTGTCATCGGCAGTGCCCTGGGGTATAACATAAATCCAGAGGCTGTAAATCCTCTAAAAATGTATCTCTTTTGGGAAGCAGATGGCATTGGGATACTCAGCAGTTATTAATCAGTGATCTCTGAATTCTCTGTGGCAATTCACAGTTGTGGATTTTTTGGGGAAATGCATGTAAATGAATTTCAGCAGAATTGTTTCCAACTACTACACAATATGATGATGTGACTGCTCTCAAAACAGTACAGAATCAATTCTGTGGATTTGTGGTGTCAGCCTGGCTCAGTTGGTAGCACACTCACCTCTGGGTCAGAAGGTTGTGTGTTCAAGCACCAAGTTGGGACTTAGATCTCACATAATCCAAGCTGACACTCCTGTGCAGTGCTGGGGGGAGCGCAGCAAAGGTCCCATCCTTCATATAAGATGTTAAACTGAGGTCCCATCTGCCTGTTCAGTTGAACGTTAAAGATCCCTCAGCGCTATTGCAAAACAGAAGGAAGTTTCTCATGGTGTCCTGGCCAACAATCCTTAAGATAAATTGGTCATTCGCTTTATGGCTGTTTAGGGGTCCCTGCTATGCACAAAACGGCTGTTATGTTTGCCAACAAACACAGTCATTACACAACAATAACTTGTGAAATGCTTTGAGATGTTTTGATGTTGTTGTAGGCACCAATTGCAATGATTATTATTATTAGAAATGATATTTCTTAACAGATTCAGTGATCACATCTCCTGGTATCCTCTGTGTTACAGTGAACAGCATTTCACTGATGCTTTTTTGGGGTCAGCCGGGAGTCTGACACATCATCATGTTTAAGTGTCCAAACCAAACTGAGAATTCCAGGCATCCCACCTACACATGGAAATTCCAGAGAAAGATTGTTGGAATGGAATGTGCTCTCTCCCTGGAGGGACACATCTCGCTTACCTAATTCGGGAAAGTATTCGGCACAAGTTGGCAAGAGCCGAGGCTTGGAGACCCCAAAGTGTGCTTTAGGGTAACTGCTGGAGTCATAGCTTTGTGTAGAGTGATGTTAACCTCCACACCTCTCTGATCCCAACCCACAGCTCGGGTGCAAACCCCTCATTGTCCAGCGCCTTGGGATGTCCTCCTGATGTGAAAGGCGCGATATAAATGCAAGTTGTTGTTGTTGTTTCCTGTAGAATGTAGCATAACAAAAGAAACACAGTATGCAGCAGGTGAAGCACAGATCTGCGCTGTTCATGAGTATTTCACCCCAGTAGCAAAGAAATAATATTATAATAATCTTTACACAGAGGGTGGCGAGAATGTGGAACTCACTGCCAGAATCTGTCATCTATGAAACACAGAAGCATAGTTGAGCTGCTGTGTTATATAAAGAACAATGAGCCCTAATGGAGGGAATCAGCTCGGGAGAGATAGCAATGCCAACAGTTTTCATTCACATCAGTTGATAGAGCGCAGTCATTAAGTCATGTGTTAATTCACCTCCCTTTGTCCTGTCAGCTCCAGTAATTCTTCAAACCTAGTTGCATCAATGATCACATTGCCGCTTGCTGTTTAAAGCAAATAATTTCGGATATATTAGGAACTCTTAAGGGATGTTTAGCCCTGGTAGAGACAGAAACAGCCTGGCCTCAATTCACCCCTTTTACCCCAGCAGCAAAAAATAATATTATAATCATCTTTAGACAGAGGGTAGAGAGAATGAGGAACGGAACTCACTGTGGTTGCAGCAAGAAGTATTTAAAAGGAAGCTTATAATAATAATCTTTGCATTTGATACAGCACCTATCACATCTTTGAGACGTCTCAAAGCGTTTCACAGAATATATTGTAAAGTGGAGTGACTGTGTATTTTGTTGGCGAAACTCAGCTGCCAGATTTTAATCTACTTTCCAATATTTCCTGTGAAGCTTTTTGAGACGTCTCAACGATGTCCTATATCAAATACAAGGATTATTATTATTAATACAAAATACACAGTCACTACACTCAACAGCAATTACCTGTGAATAAATGATTATTCCAAATGTTTTGATGTTATAAGTGCTGCATCAAATGCAAGGATGATTGTTACGAATTTTGAGTTATTATTTGTGTCCCTCAACATTTTAATGACTTGATTCATGTTTTCCCCCCCTTGACCTGCTCAGTTTAGCAAGCTTCTCCTTGTAATGCATTGCTGTTTGCTCCACTGCCTGCATTAAGCTGGGCTCAGTTTGTGTGTCAGTTCACTGCCAGAATCAATAAGTCTTCCTTGCCAATTATCTCAATGGTATTCTTACCACTCACTGTTTAATTTTCTTGCTTGCAAACACACAAATGGATAACTTGGGGGTTTGCAACTCAAGAGAAATATTTTTTTTTCTGGGCTGGATTCCAACATTGTGCAGTGTGTTCCCTGCGCAAGGCAAAGGCTTCATATTTGTGGACCGCAGAGTCTGATCTCCTTCCTGGCATTAACTGCCCATCTTAAAACTATTTTCTCATTGGCAGGTGCACCATTCATATTGTCCTCTTCAGTTTGTTGCCAGTAGAGGGATAGGATACAAACACTTGAGGCAGGTAAATGATTATTCCTGACCCTTTGTTCCACTCCCTTCTATTTGGTGTATCTAAGACCATGTGAAGTACTGAGCGAGGTGGTGGGGTGGTGGTGGGGGGGGGACAGAGGGTGGATGGGGGGGATGGGGGACGATGATGGGGGGACAGACGGTTCATCAAGCTCATTCCTTCCATTGATCAAGAAACCTACCCTATCACAGACGCACTGTCCAAGCAACTTATCTTAATAATATTCCTTGTATTTGATATAGCGCCTTATCACATTGTTGAGACGTCTCAAAGAGCTTCACAGATTATATTGTAAAGTGAACTGACTGTATATTTTGTGGACGAAATGGGCAGCCAATTGCACACAGCAGTGTCCCATAACAGCCACAAACCGAATGACCAATTTTATTTGGGGGACTGTTGGCCAAGACATCGGGCAAGAGAAAATCTCTTTTCAAAAAGTGCCATGGGATACATTAAACAGGCACACGGCTCCTGGATTTATAAAAATAATTAATCCTTGTGTTTAATATTATAAAACCTTTCACGGAGGGAAGACATCTCAAAGAGCCTCACAGGATTTGCTGTCAACGGTGAATTGTTTTAATGGGTTAATCCAAAGCGACAGCACATCCAACAATGCAGAGCTCCTCCAGTATTAGAGGAGTCCCGTAGCGTAGTGGTTAGCGCGCTCACCTCTCAAGCAAGTGGACCTGGGTTCGATTCCCAGATGGGATGAAACCTTAGGCAAGTTTCCTGTGCATTTTGTGGCCGAAACACAGCAGCCAATTGCATACAGCAATGTCCACAGATGAGTGGCCAAATTATTAGTAGTGTTTTTTTTGAAGGGATTGTTACCTCCAGAAAGCGATCCACCAATCGACTCACAACTGGGTTCCTACTTACAGCTGGTACAGAGGCATGTCGAGTAAGGAAACTTGACATATATAAGAAATGTATAAATATATAATAAATATATCATGAATAATTCTTAAACCCAAAGGTTCACATTTAAGAGTGAATAAGATTTTTCCAAAATGCTGCACCATCTGAAATGTTAAGGCCTTGAATGGTCTTAAGGCTAAGACCCAAAATTTATGCCTCTGGGCTCAGTAATTCAGAATATTGTGGGGGGGAGGGGCGGAGACAGCTCCATGTTCTCCCTGCACTGCACCACCACAGAGACCGCCCACCAGCACAGTCAGCACGTTAGCTTGTGAAGGGAAATCGGTCCCACTCTGAAACGTTTCAACGCAATAAATCTATTTATTGCTGTCTGTGTAGGGTTGCTTTTACATTTCAAACCATTCCAAGTGTGTACCCAGCATGCGCGTGTATGGGTGTCGATGTGGGTTGGTGGGTGGGTGGGTGTGTTTGGGTGGGGGTGCACAGTGTGGGGTATGTGTGATTGCGTGGTTTTGGGCATGTGTGTTTTTGTGTCGTTTTGTGTCTGTGATGTGTTTCTATGTGGTGTGTACGTGCTTTTGTGTTGTGAACCTGTTCGGGTGTTACTTTCAAGTGCTCTAAGACATCATCCGGCCTGAAGGGTGCTATATAAATGCAGATTGTTGTTGTACATGTGTGTATGTGGTTTTGTTGTGTGTGTGGGGAGTGGGGGGATGGTGGAGGTGAGGGGAGAAGAAAAGAAACTTGACCTTATGTTACCAGTAATCGAAAAAATTGCTTATTGTAGCAAACCATGTACAGCAATCTAGCGATGTGTGAGTGCTCCCCAGAGAGTGAGTGATGTGCATCCTTTTACGCTGTGCTCAACACTGTCCTCAACAAGCTGCTCTCAGCTCAGGAGCTTTGCAAATAGACACATTGTGGAATCCTGTAGGATAGTGGTGAGAGCAATCGCCTCGTAAGCTAGGGACCTGGGTTTATTTCCCGGGCAAGGCAAAACCTTAGGCAAGTTATCTAGCAGTAAGTAGGGACTCAGTTGTTAGTCGATTGGCAGATCACTTTCCGGGGGTAATAATCCTTCCACTAAATAAAATAATAATCATTCGGTCAGTCACAACAACTGTTTGCGGGACACTGCTGTGCACAATTGGCTGCCTTGTTTCACCCACAAAATACACAGTCAATTCACTTTACGGTATATACTGTTAAGCGCTTTGAGACATCTCAATGTAGTGCTATATCAAATTCAAGGATTATTATTACATTACTGTTATTGCAGAGCCGAGCGAGTGTGCCCTGTCTGAGAGATGACTGCTGTGGCAGTGACCCTCTGGGGTGGTTTGCAGAAAAGCTCACAGAGGAGAGCGAAGTTAAGTGCGGCTTGTTAAACATTCACTGCTGCAAAGTGTTTGTTTGCAGATGAACAGAGGCAGGGAGCAAGAGGGTAAACTTAACAAGTCTAAAGCGAGTCTGGATCTTGGAAACAAATTTCCTTCCGAGGCTCCCTTTCCTCCCCCGACTTCTTCACAATCACTGAGCATCACAGTGAAGTCCTGTGAAGCGCTTAGAAGAAGTCTTAACGACGCAATTAAGTGCTATATCAAATCTAACAATTATTATTACTGGGATGGAACGCTGGCAAGTGCTGCATCTGGGGGTGTCAGCCAGGGTGGGAATCGGGGGGAGGGTGTCAGCTGGAGAGTGGGGGGGAGGGGGTCAGCTGGTGGGTGGGGGTAGGGGGTCAGCTGGTGGGTGGTGGGGAGGGTGTCAGCTGGAGGGTGGGGGGGAAGGGTGTCAGCTGGAGGGTGGGGGGAAGGGTGTCAGCTGGAGGATCAGCTGGTGGGTGGGGGGGGGAAGAGTGTCAGCTGGAGGGTGGGGGAAGGGTGTCAGCTGGAGGGTGGAGGGAAGGGTGTCAGCTGGAGGGTGGAGGGAAGGGTGTCAGCTGGAGGGTGGAGGGAAGGGTGTCAGCTGGAGGGTGGGGGAAGGGTGTCAGCTGGAGGGGGGGGGAAGGGTGTCAGCTGGAGGGTGGAGGGAAGGGTGTCAGCTGGAGGGTGGAGGGAAGGGTGTCAGCTGGAGGGTGGAGGGAAGGGTGTCAGCTGGAGGGTGGAGGGAAGGGTGTCAGCTGGAGGGTGGGGGGAAGGGTGTCAGCTGGAGGGGGGGGAAGGGTCTCAGCTGGAGGGTGGGGGGGAAGGGTCTCAGCTGGAGGGTGGAGGGAAGGGTGTCAGCTGGAGGGTGGGGGGGGGGGAGATGGGTGTTAGCTGGAGGGTGAGGGGGAAGGTTGTCAGTTGGGTCACCAGTAAAAGCAGGAAAATTTAGTTTTTTTTTGACAGATTGACAGTATTTAATATCCACAGTGACCAGTGAGGCTCGGCTCTGCACTCAGTGGATAGTTAAGTTATAAACTGCTTAGTGGCCTTTCCCAAAAAAAATTCCTGACTGTAAAAATAAAAAAATTTGAATTAACGAAATCCTGAGGATCAGTCCAGGACAGAGTTGACCGGCCGGCGAAGCAGACATGCACACGCACGTACGATACACAGACTCACGCAGATGCACAGACACACACACATGTGCTTGACACACACACGAGCATGCACACATGCATGACATTCGTGTGCATGCACACACAGGATCTCACGTACGGTACGCACGTATGTGCATGACACACAAACACAGACTCGTGTATTCACACGCGTCAATGCACGCACAGCCTCATCCCCACCACACACAGACATGTAATAATAAATAATCCTTGCATTTGATATAGCGCTTCACTGTAAAGTGGAGTGATTGTTCATTTGTTGGTGGAATATACAGACAAATTCAAATACTGTTTAGCATCAGGAGCGAGTCCTGAAGTCACTGAGGCTGGTGTTCTCTGCTCTATACAGGGCTGAACTGAGGCTGAATGTGTCTGAACACCTGCCAAGGAACGTTCTGTGCTGTATGTCGCCCACAAAATACCCACTTTACAATATATTCTGTGAAGCGCTTTGAGATGTCTCAACGACATGATAAGTCGCAAATGCAAGGATTATTATTATCGTGTGGTTTGAACGGAACAGTGAGGGTGGCACATTGTGTTTGTTGCTGCCTGCTCTCAGACATACCCGGAGGAGAGATGATTCACGGCTGGAGCAGGGGGGACATTGGGTTGGGCTGAGATGTCTGTCAGTCAGTCATCCTCACAGTGCAGTGAGGGACAAGCTGAGAGAGCTTCTTTAGCAGAAATCGTGCCGAGCCTTGGGGTATGATAAATCCACAGAGCTGTTCCACGTGTCTGCTGGTTTATATTAGTTTCACTGAGCTGTTGAGCCAGGGTTAGGGTAGAACAGTCTGTTACAGCCCAGCAGCTGAGAATGATCACGTCATCTTCAACCAATCACCGCAGCTCCACAGACTAGGCGCTGTTTATTTTGTTGAGGCTGATCTGGTTAAAGGAGGGAAGAGAAGGGAGGGAGTGGGGGGGGGGAGACAATATAATTTAATCTGTGTTTACAGACATCCAGCAGATGACACAAATTATGTCACTGCATTGTTGTCTCATGCAACAGATGATAATATACTGTATAATAACAATCCTTGCCTTTGATATAGCGCCTTAAGTCATTGAGATGTCTCAAAGCGCTTCACTGAATACACTGTAAAGTGAATTGACTGTATTTTGTGAGTGAAACGCAACAGCCAATTATGCACAGCAGTGTCCCACAAACAGTCGTGGATTGACTCACCAAATTAGTATTTATTTATTTATTTGAAGGAATTATTACCTCCGGAAAAGTGATCTGGCAATTGACTAACAACTGGGTTCCTACTTACTGATGGGTAAACAGAGACATGTGGAGTAAGGAAATTTGCCTCAAGTTTAACCCTGGGTCCTCTGACAGATGATGTCCTTGTAGAACCAATTTCTCATATCACTTCCAAAAGACATGTGTGCTCATATACACGCTTGCTCACTCACTCACTCTCTCTCACACACACACACACACACATACAGACATCCTCTCCACCAATGTACATTCACTCACATGCAATCCTGCTCATGCGCGCACACACAAGTATACACATTCACATAAGCACACGCACACATTGAGACCACTCATACATACGTACGTACGTACATACATACATACATACATACATGCATGTATATGCATATACATATATGCAAACATATAATCAATCACTGATTCACACAGTACATACTTCCTCACTCCCTCTCACACACACACACAGGTTTTCCAGTCTGCTGTGTTTTTATACGGACCATTCCACTTTAAGTTACTTTGACATCAAACGCACTTTGAACTCACGCAGACAAGTTAATATCCTTTCTGGAATGTGACAGAGGCTAGCAGATTACTCGGAGCTAAACATTGGAATCAGAAAACAGGATTATAAATTCAAAGTTAGAAAGCCACAAGCCGAGATGGACTTGGAGGCTGGTCTTCACCCACTGAGCCGAGCAGCAGGAGAGACTGCGACTCACCCAGTCTCACCCAGTGAGGGGCAGACATGCTTAGCCTGACCCTTAATCCTGCTCTGCTCTGCCTTCAGCATTGAATAGGAAATAAAACTGTAAAGTAACCTTTAAGCTGATAAGACTTTGCAATGTATGTGACCGGGGGATGGCATAGAAGAAAAAGTGTCAGTTGTTTCACACTTTTATATAAGTAGTGGGGGGAGTAAGACAAAGTCTTTGACCTAAGATGAAGTCTTTGAATGCGTTACAATGTCGGTGTTGGAACGCTGAGCCAGAATGGGGTGGGGAGGGGGACTATCATCGAAATAATAATCCTTACAATAATTCTAGCATTTGGTATAGTGTTTTTCACGCCAGGTGGACATCTCAAACCCCTTCATAGTGTGATGAACCTTTACTTTTATTTCTAATTAATGATGAAATAATGTGCACCCAATTTAGATGTTAAACAATTGTTTCCTTTATTATAGTTCCACAGTCAACAATTATACAAAGAGCAATAACTCACTATCATGAGACACGATAATGGGAGCAACCAGGTTATCAGAGAATTAAGTATTGATCATGTGTCTATCTCTGGGAGAGCAGCTGGAAATTGTTCAGATCTTCATCTCACTGACTGGCTGAAACACCCTCAGTTATACCCTAAATCTGAATTACATTTGTGTATGTGTTAGCACTGTCCTCACCACAGAATGCTCCTGACCTTCAGACAATAAGTGGGCGTAATCCACATTTCTCTGCCTTGTACAATAACAAGATAACAAGTGATACAAAACCACCACATGTACTTTTAGTATCTTATTTTCACCCACTTTCACACGGTTGGCATTAATGCCCCATGGTTGGGGGAGGGGGGTAGATAGAGGGAGTGAGTTCCAGAGAATAGGAGTTTACTGAATGAAGACTTGGCTTTGCCTGTATAGATACAGGAGGATGTTTCCCTTGCTTCCTCCATTGAAGCTACCTAGCCAAATCCCATTCCTCTGATTATTCCTTCATCATAGTCTTTGCATTTGGTACAGCAACTTATCATGTCGTTGAGATGTGACAAAGCGCTTAATAGGATTTTTGTATTGTGAAATGTAGTGCCTGCCTGTATTTTAGGCAAACAGGCTCTCTGAGGAGACAGTGGAAGCAGAAAGTGTTGAATCTTTCAAAAGCAAATTAGATAGATTTCTTTCAGGAAATAATATCTTGGGATGCAGTATACAGTTTGGGACAAGACATTGCACATATGAATGCCAGGATGGTGGAAGGCAAACTGGATGCACCTTCTTTCGTCCAGCAATTCTTATGTTCTTATATCTGGCACGTCCCAAAGACCTTCCCTTCGCATGTGAGGAGGAGAATGGAGGGGGAGAGGAAAGGGAATCACATTGGCTTAAATGTTCCCGAATATTGTGGCTGAGTTTTTCTCAAAAAAACAGAAGGGGAAAAAATAGCAACAAAAATGTCAAGATGAATAAATAAAAGGAGAATAAGACAATTGAATAGGAAATAGCTGTAGCAATATCAGCACAGAGAGAGTGAGAGAGAAACTAGGGATGGCTGTTGCTAATAAATGACTTTCTTAAAGGACAATACAGTAATTACGAGACTCTGCTAAATGTCAGCAGCATATCTAAGTAGGTCTCGGTAAATCCCTGCCCTTTTACTATAATGTCATTCACTCTCCTCTGTGACAAGTGCAATTTGGGGTCAGTTAGTAGCATTCTCACCTCCGAGTCCTGTGGGTTGTGGGTTCAAACCCCACGTCGGGACTTGGAACTAATATCGTGTAGGCTGACGTTCGTGGCTTGTGGAAGCTGGCAGTTGAGGGAAGGAGCTCAGGGCTGTGTGGTTGGGATGTGGGGTGAGTGTCCCAGACTTTCTCTCATTGTCCCAGGGCTGACAATCCTCCAGATCAATTGTTCGTTCTCCCTTTGTGGACCTTGCTGCATGTATGATGGCTGTTGCTAAACTCTGCAACCCTATCACACTTGTCCTCATCAGGCTCCACTGGTTCCCTATCACAGAACTGATCAACTTCAAGATCCTCACACACGTCTACAAATCCCTTCATGCCCTGGCATCGTCCTATCTCTCTGACCTGCTTATTCCCCACGCCACCAGCCGGTGCCTCTGCTCGGCTGGTTCTGGACTCCTGCTCATCCCTGGTACCCCTTCGTTCCACCATCGGCGGTCGTGCTTTCAGCCACTACACCCCGAGACTCTGGAACCCTTTCCCTCTATCGCCCTGCCTTGCTCCCTCCTTCCCCATCTTCATATCACACCATATGACCTTCCTCTTCATGACTGTGCTCACGTCCCCCCGGCTTGGGGTTAAGCTCCACTCTGAGACGCTACCCTGCATGAAGGGTGTTATATAAATGCAAATTATATTGTTGTTGTTGATGGCTGCTGTGTGATAATACCTGCTGCATCTACGACTACAACACTTGACAGAGATTCCCCATGAATCACATTGAGATGTTGCAATGTCACAGCCATTACATTTAATTTCAAGGATTAAGGATCCTCATCAAATGGGCTGAAGACCTTGCTGACCCCGAACCCCCCAGGCATCTTGTGAGTGGGTTCACTGTGCCCAGTCCTCTCATCAATGTGCTAATGTAATTAATGCAACACAATGGTTTTCCTGAAGCTGTGTCGTTCCAAATGGGGATTCACAGATGCTTTTTCTTTTGCTTGACGGAGAGGTGGGGGGTGGGTGTATCCCCAGATTTGAGGAGTTCCGTTGGCAGGAGGGCAATCTGTGATGGCAGAGAGAGGGAACGGTTGCTATCTCAATGAAGCAAACGAGACTGATGTACGTCAAAGCCACGAGCTGCGTTGCACAAACTAAGGTGACAGAACGTCAGTCCCAATTAGTGGAGCTTGAGGTTCTGCCAAGAGCTGAGGGACAATAATGGTCCCTGTGGTTTATAATAATAATAATCCTTGCATATCATATAGCTCCTTATCCACATCATCATGATGCCTCGAAGCACGGCACAGAATATATCCTAAAATGAATTGACTACATTTTGGAGGCGAAATTCAGCAGCCAATTGTGCACAGCAGCGTCCCACAAACAGTTGTGGATTGAGAGACCAATTTTTTTGAGTCGATTATTACCCTCAGACAGCGATCTGCCAATCTACTAAAAACTGGGTTCCTACTTACTGCTGGGTAACCAGAGGCATGTAGAGCAAGTGTGGTGCCTAAGGTTTTTTACCCTGCCTGGGAATCGAACCAGGGTCCTCTTGCTTGCGAGCCGAGCGTGCTAACCACCACTCTACAGGATTAGAGCTTTAAAGAGCTCTGAGACATTACCCTCCGTGAAGGGCACTCTATATGTGCAAGTTGTTGTTGTGTCTTAAAAGCCTCTCTACCGTTCTATCAGAAGGCGGGAACTGGGCACCTCCTCTCTTTGCCCAAGATTTCAGTCGGGGAGAGAATGTAGAGATTTTAGGCTCATGATTGTGGTCTTCATTTTAAGTAACTTTATTGCACCTGATGCTCTCCGGAATTACGTAACCAGGATCCGTCCCTGCGGGGGAGAGAATGAGCCTTCCATTGCAGAGGCAGGGAGTATTCAATGTGTAGGTGGCTTACATTTGTAGAACTCTCTGGTTTGGATACTCTTAAGCACGGCGATGGTTTCTGCATGTGTCAGACATGCAGCTGACCAGAAAAAAATCACTTTCAAAGGAAATTTAGGGAATCATGGGATAAAGTTTGCAGGTTACGTAGCAGACTCTGGTGTAAACCTTCATCCCCCAGATGGCAGTACACTCCTCCAGAAAAGCACTTTCTATTCAGATTCTCAGCAGCCACTCCTTAATTTTGGAAATGTCCGCCATATTGCCTACCTCCGACTGTACCTTATCCCAGATGCAGCCGAAATACCCGTCCATGCGTTCATCACCTCCCGCCTCGACTTCTCAAATGCCCTCTTTGCTGGTCTCCCCAGCTCCACCATACACAGGATCCAACTGATCCAAAACTCAGTTACCCGTACTGAACTACTTATCCCCATCACACCATCTCTCCAGGCTCCACTGGCTCCCTATCACCGAACAGATCGATTTCAAGATCCTCACACTCATTTTTAAATCCCTTCATGCCCTGGCACCTCCTACCTCTCTGACCTGCTCACACCTGCAACCCACAACCCGCTACCTCCACTCGACTGGCTCCAATCTCCTGCTTGTCCCTGGTGCCCTCCGTTCCATCATTGGTGGCCGTGCTTTCAGTCACTAAGCTCCGAAACTCTGGAAAACTCTTCCTCTATCCCTCTGCCTTGCCCCTTCCTTCCCCATCTTCAGATCATGCCTGAAGACCTTCTTATTTGACCGTGCCTATGGTCACCTCCCCCGACCTTGGTGTCGTGCTCCACCACTGCCAAGCTCTCTGGGACGCAACCCTGCGTGAGGGGCGCTATATAAAGTGCAAGTTGTTGTTGTTAATGTTCTCATACTGTGATTAACTCACAGCAGAAATTCAGAACTATTAAAACCCAGGCAGATGACTCCACGCGGAGCCATTACTGAAAGCCTCATCTGGGGTTCACAGAGGTGCTGGTAGTTGTTGGATGTTGAGGACGAGCAATGTAGATTCAGCTATGTTTACAGTAATGGGGCTCGTACCTCACTGTGCTCTTAAACAATGCTTTTACACCAAATACTTTAATAATAATCCTTATATAATCCTTGCATTTGATATAGCGCATTATCACATCGTTGAGATGTCTCAAAGCTCTTCACAGAATATACTGTAAAGTGAATTGACTATGTATTTTGTGGGCAAAACGCAGCAGCCTATTGCACACAGCAGTGTCCCACAAACAGTCATGGATTGAGAGACCAATTTTTTTAAAATTTCTTTTGAAGGGATTAGTACCCCGGAATATACTTTGTCTCTGGGGACAAACCTACCTCCTGAGGTAAATTACTGGTGTAAAATGAACCTTTTTCTTCTGGATCTGCTTAGATGTGTCTCTGAGTTGGGTCGTCCTATTACTTCCATTTTCAGAACATCTATAATAAACCTTACATTTGTTTACAGTGCCTTATTGTGTCAAAGAAAATTCATACAAAGTGTATTGACTGTGCTCTTTGTAGGCAAATGTGTCAGCCGATTTACTAACAACAATGAAGCAAATGTCCACTTCATTTTTGCCTGATGGTTTGTACTGTAGCATTTCACATTCACTTTCTCCCGGCCGACAACTCCCCCTGGATAGCATTGGTCACTCACTTCATGGCTCTTTGTGGGATGTTGCTGTGCACAAATTGGTTGCCTTGTTCACCCACAAAATCCAGTTTGCTAAAACCTGTGAAGCGCTTTGAGACACCCGCCCGACACGAAAGGCGCTGTATCAAATCCAAGGATTATTATTATTTCAAACCCAAACTCTCTGACTGAAAGGCAGGTGGGAGGAAAGCCTTACTTGATCAGAAACCTAGGGTGTATTTTTTTTCCTGTGAAGTCGGTGAGTGGTTCTGGCTTAAATCACAGGTTTGGCTCAGGCCACAAGCATCGTGACTGTAATACGTACATTTTGTTCTCTCTACAAATATTCTGTCTGGAAATCATTATCATTGTAAAATGTGAATAATTTTCATTTCTCTGCCCCTCCCCCCGAAGTTGCAATTTTTTTTAACAAATGTTGTGGGTGGGGAGGGAGAGAGACAAGCGTCCAAATTTATTCCCAGTTCAGTGCCAAACCTTTTTAAGGCTTGAGTTTATGATTGTTTCTATGCTCCAAATCCATAATGCTATCCCAACCTCGACCCCTCCTTGTCTGTCTTTAAGTCTCAAATCCTACCTTCCTGAACACATCTATGGCTGCCTCCCCCTCAGCCTTGCTCGTGTCCTTGATTGGTGGTAGCACTTTCAGTTACTACACTCTGAAACTCTGGAACACTCTCCCTCTATCCCTGCAACTTTCCCCCTCTTTCCCCATTTCAGGTTGCGCCTGAATATATTCCTCTTCAACCGTGCTTACAGTCACCTCCCCCCGGCTCAGCGTCAGGCTCCACTACTGTCAAACACTCTGGGGCACTACCATGGGTGAGGGGCTCTATATAAATGTATGTTGTTGTCCAACTTTCCTTGTAGAACGCTCCAAGGTGTCACCCTACACTGCGCTCTGAGACGCCGTCCGGAGTGGAGGGCGCTATATAAATCCAAGTTGTTGTTGTTGTATAATGCTACACAAGTTGTTGTAGGTGGTTTGGCAGTTTGGCGCCTGAAATTTTCTTCTCTGAGACCTTCTCCAAGAACAAACAAGCCCCTCTTCCTCAGCTGTCTATCTTCTCAGTGACGTGTTTCTGGAATTTGTAGGGACAAAAATTTATCTTGTTTCACAATTTGTTTTTCAGGATTCAAAACGCCTCGGTCTGGATTATTTTTTATATGCGCTTTTTGGCTAAAGATGAAACACACAAGTGCTGTACATTTTTTTTTGAAAAACTGACTATCCTCTTTGTTCTTTGATATTGTTGCACATACAACAAGTAAAGCAAGGTTCTGTGGAGCGAACAGTGAGTACTAGGGGTGTGTGCGTGTGGGTGGTGGGGGTTTGGGGAGTTGTATGTTGACTCATCGTTCATTGTGTCCACGCAGTGTGGGCAGTACTCTTGGCTCGGAGTCAGACAGTTGTGGGTTCAAGCCCCATGGCCTTCAGATTAGATGTAAAACCGAGGTCTGCTTGTTCCAAAAGTCTTACAAAATTCAGTCTTGCTTGTCGTGGGAGTGATTTACATTCTATTCAAGGCCCGGGCCAAACAGGGCCTTTCAGTCAGGACGTGGGTCAACCCTCAACACCATTTAAATGTTAAGAGGACAAAAAGGGGCCTTTGACTGAACCATGTGATGTGCCAATAAGTCAGGGCAAAGCCATTGTGGCTGCCTGTGATGGTTAATGGTCTACATCAGGCATGTTGGCAGGTTAAGGACTGGCAGGGTTGATGAGGGGATGAGCGAACTGTTCTCCGTGTCCCTGTGGGGGAACGTAAGAGGCCGTGCTCTATCATTGGGGGAAAGAGAGTGATTAATGAGTTAGCATGCTCTCTGAGGCCACTGGACCTGGATGAGCCCTCAATGCAGCAAGAATTCTTAATCAATTCGAGAGGACGTCTCAAAACATTTAACAAGATTTTATTGTAATGTGTAGTAACTGTGTGATATATATAGACGAATGTGGCAGCCAAATTGCACATTGCAATGCCCTTCGATCAGCCAGTGGAGTGAATGACTGATTTTATTTGGGGATTTGTAGACCAGGACATTGAGAGCAACTCATTTTTCTTTTGGACAGTGCAGAGATTTAATGCAGCTCAATTCGCCAACAATTATACAGTCAATTCACTTTACAGTATATCCTGTGAAGCGCTTTGAGACATCTCAATGACATGATAAGGCGCTATATCAAATGCAAGGATTATTATTATTATTTGGCCCATTGCTTAATAGGCCATCTCACCTTCACCTGACTGGCCCACACCAGCCATTCTCAGCACTTTGACATCCGTCAATGAACACTCCTGCTCCCGCATTTGAGTATGTGTTAGTTAATTCCTGCCTAATGTGCTCGTGGATCTTATTCAGTCCTGTAAGAGGCCATCTGCCCTGCACCACCTTGGCTGTTCTGGTGAAGCCTTATATTGTGAGGTATGAGAGTCTCCCAGCCAACAGTCCCCCTAATGAATCAGCCATTCCTCTCATAGCAGTTTGTAGGACTTTGCTCTGCACAAGAGAGGCTGCCATGTTCACCCACAAAAGCAAATCAATCACAAATCAGTATTCGCAGTAAAGCACGTTGCGAAGTCTTGACATTATAGGTGTGATAAAAGGGCACGTTTGTTCATTAATACTTCCCCTCCACCCCTCTTGATTCCAACCTCCAGCTCAGGTGCAAACCCTTAACTGTCCAGTGCCTTGGGACCCTTGTCTTTGACCGTGCCTTCGGTGACACTCCTAGCCTGCCCTCCTGGGCCTAACCCCCATCTCGGGTGCAAATCCTTGACCGTCCAGCGCCTTGGGAGGTTCCTCCGATGTGAAACGCTTTATACAAATGTAATTTGTTGTTTAATAGGCACACAGCATTATACAAGACAACTACGGTTTATCTGTAGACTGCCGCTTCCGAAATAACATTGCTCTCTCTCTCTTTTATAATCTCCCAATTTCCATAAAAAAATTCCCTAGTAAAGCTGCTAAACTGTCTCTCTAGCTGTACTGCTGCACCCTGTGTGAAAAGCAGTTAAATTAGACCATCTGTTCACCTTTCCCTTTCACCAAAACAGCAACACTTTGCATTTATGCAGGTGTCAGCCTGGTTCAGTTAGTAGCACTTGCCTCTGAGTCAGAAGGTTCAAACTCCACATCGGGATGTTGAACTCACAGTCTGGGCTGACACTCCAATGCAGTGCTGGGGGAACACTGCATTGTTGGCGATGCCATCGTTCAGATGAGCTATTAAACTAAGGACTCATCTACCTGTTTAAGTGTTTTATGACCAGCACTGACTACCACCATCTCCGCAACATTGCCAGACTCCGCCATTGCCTCACCCCTCAGGCTGCCGAAACCCTCACCCACGCATTCGTCACATCAACTCCCTCCTCATCGGCCTTCCCAACTCTTCCCTTCACAAGCTGCAGATCATCCAAAACTCTGCAGCTTGTCTACTCTCACGCACCAGGCTCCGTGACCCCATCACTCCCACCCTCGCCCGACTCCACTGGTTCCCCATCCCTCAGAATCCCTAAAATTCAAGATCCTCGTCCTCACTTTCAAGGCCATCCATGGCCTTGCCCCCTCCTACCTCTCTGACCTGCTGACTCCCTACCAACCTGCCTGCTCCCTCCGGTTAGCGAGTTCCGGTCTGCTCCATGTTTCCCGCCCAACCTGCCCTGCCACCGGTGGTCGGGCTTTCAGCCTCTCTACCCCCACACTCTGGAACTCCATCCACATTCCCTTCGCCTCGCTTCCTCCCTTGCCTCCTTCAAGGCCGGTCTCAAGACCCTCCTCTTCCATCGTGCCTTCGGTTGCCCTCCCACTTCTCTGCCTTCTCTCTACCTACCCCACCCCTCCCCCATGTTCGGGTCCTGACCCCTGACTGTCCAGCGCCTTGGGACGTCCTCCCGACATGAAGGGCGCTCCATAAATTTAACTTTGTTTTTGTTGTTTACCCACAAAATACACAGTCAATCCATCATATATTCTGTGAAGCACTTTGAGCCGTCTCAATGATGTGAGAATAAGGAAACTTACCTAAGGTTTTGCCCTGCCCAGGAATCGATTCCCAGGTAGGGTGAAACCTTAGGTAAGTTTCCTTATTCCACACATTCCTGTTTACCTAGCTATGAGTAGGAAGCCGGTTGTTAGTTAATTGGCGGACTGTTTTCCGGGGTTAATAATCCCTTAAAAATGTGGTCTGCTGCGCAACTTACAGTCAATCCACTTTACAGTATTTCCTGTGAAGCGCTTTGAGACGTCTCAACAACATGATAAGGCGCTATATCAAATACAAGGATTATTATTATCATCCTGGTTAATTCTCGGTGGGTACAAGGATCTAAATTTGCGGGGCTTCTTAAAGGGATTCCTTAACAGTTTCCCCAGGGAATTTCTGACCCCCGCCCCCCCACCACCCGCAGAAATTCCTCTCAAGTACCGGATCGTGCCAGAGCACCGCTCCCTCCGCTCAGCGCCATGTGCTTCTTAAAGGACAACAGCCCTATTTGTGCCTTTCATATTCCTTATGAAAGAATCCCATTGAGGAATCCTGTCGATTTGACAGACCGACCCCTGTGCTTCATATTTCAACATTTGCATTTTCTTTTGTTCAGAGCCATTTCCCAGGATTCTGTCAATACAAATAAGCAAACCTTTGTTCTCAGTTTATGATGTTATGTGATTCTATTAGATCTGGTTACAGACATTTCGACCCACATGTCTCCTTTATTCCCTGTGGATGTGTTTAACACATCAATTCATGGGGAGCATTGTGTTACTCACTGCCTCTAAAACCTACCCTCAAAATCGTGCGCTGAAATAATTTGTCCCAGAGAAATGTTTCTTTGTCCTGGAAGGATGTTCTACTATGTTTCAGACTTTGCTGACAAGGACATTTAAGCAGCCTGCGGTCAATTGTTCTAAAGTGAAATTCAATGGGTTCATTTCTGGCCAACCATTCATTTGTCCTCAATGTTGTACATTCTCAGCCCGTTGTGCACTTTCACTGGTAACACAATACAGGTTCATTAAAGTGTTCCATTGCGGAGATGGCACAGCGTTCTGGCACACACAGGCAAGGCACTCGCTTACCCTAGTGACACAATAACTTAGCAACCGGAGGAGGCCATTGAACCCCTACGAGCCTGCTTTGTCATTTTATTAGATCATACTGGCCCAGGGCTTCTCCAGTGTGGGATAATAATAATTTAGCGGCTTATCACGTCTCCCAAACAGGTTTTGCCTCCTAAACAGGTCCACCCCAGTATCTTTAAATCTCTCTATTGTCTTTGCTTTTAAATCCCTCCACAATCTCACCCTCTCTATCTCTGCAGCCTTCTCAAACCCTGGTGACCCAGCTGCTCACTTCGCAAGCTTTTAGCCTATCTGTGCCTGCTCTCTGGAACTCCATCCCGGACTCCCTTCCTCACCTCATTCCAGGATAGTCTCAAGACCATGCTTTTCTTCATCCTTCTCCTCTGTACCCCAGCTCGGGTGCTAGGCCATTATTGTTAATAATATAATAATAATAATCCTTGCATTTGATATAGCGCTTTTCATGTCTTCTCGATGTCTCAAAGCGCTTCACAGAATATGCTGTAAAGTGAATTGACCGTATATTTGTGGGCGAAACGCGGCAGCCAATTGCGCACAGCAATGTCCCACAAACAGTCATGGATTGAAAATGACCAATTTATTATTGTTTTGTTTTTTGGAGGGATTATAATAGGTGTGTGGAGTAAGGAAACTTGTCCAAGGTTTCGCCCTGCCTGGAATTGAACCCAGGTGGTGTCTCGCTTGCAAGGCGAGTGCTCTAACCACTGAGCTACGGGACTTCACATAATAATCCTAATAATAATCATTCTTGCATTTGGTATAGTGCCTTATCACATTGTTGAGACATCTCAAAGCGCTTCACAGAATATATTGTAAAGTGGAATTAAAACAGAAGTCACTGGGATGCTCTCTCCATAGATGCTGCCTGACCTGCTGAGTATTCCCAGCGACTTCTGTTTTTATTTCAGATCTCCAGCATCTGCAGTATTTTGCCTTAATTAGTTTTCAATTTTAAATTTAAAGCCCTGAAAATGGTGCTGGATAAATGTGTATTTTTATTATGTGGCCAGCTCTGTGCCCGATTTGTTGTGCACAAAGCATCCGTGTTGATTTGGCCCATGGAATATCTTGACTATTGTACTTGAACCCTCTCCTTGTGGCCTCCTCATTATAATAGGCACAATCCTGCAGTTTGTTGCTGAGATTTAGTTCCTTGCTTTCCACATTATTGCTGCCATCTCTGTGTGGCTTCCACTTTCATCGCACTTTAATTTACAGCTTGGGCTTTCCCCAATATTGCATGTGTGTCAAACCGCCCCACTGCACCACAATAGTCCTTCCCTCACACTCGCTGCTTGCCTTCACACCACATGTTGCGTTGAGTGAATATTTGATGGCAGAGGAAGAACATGAGCCAGAACATTTAAGATTGAAATTCCACGGGTTTGTTAGTTAGGTAACATAAGATTATTCCCACACAATATACAGTCAGTCCACTTTACAGTGTATTCTGTGAAGCGCTTTGAGATGTCTCAATGACGTGGTAAGCCACTATATCAAATACAAGGATTATTATTATATAAACAATGGGATTGTATGCAAAACATGGAGAAGGCTGAGGGGCAGGGGACGAAGGGGGAAGTGGCATGGGCTGTCGAAGAGGTTGTTTTTAGGCGGGATGCAAAGACAGATAGAGAGGATGTGGAGGGGTAGAGGGTGGGAGTTCCAGAGGCTAGGATAACCTGTCTAAGTCTGAAATTATATATTTTTGCCACCAAATGCAAGAATAGATATTCACAGCTCTTGGGAACTCAGTAAAATAAACATTATGCTAATAGTGATAATAATAATCCTTACATTTGAATACAGAACCTTACCACATCGTCAAGACTTCTCAGAGCGTTTCATAGGATTTACTGTAAAGTGGAGTCACCGGGCACTTCATCGGCGAAATGCAGAAGCCAGTTTGCGCACAGCGATGTCCCACAAACAGCCACGAGTGAGCAACGGGGATTGTTGGCCAGGACACTGGGAGAGAGAAACTCTCTTCTCTTTTGAATAGTGTCATGGGATCTTTAAAGTACATCTGAACAGGCAGATGGGAACTTGGTTTAATGTGAACTTCAAAGAAATTTAGAGAAATATATCTGTGCAGGCAATATGAATCTGTTAAGCAAACTGTCTCGCTACAGTTAGGCACTATCCTACATGAAGGGTATGATGTAAATACAAGTTGACATTTGTTGTGATGGGAGGACAGTAAGGTCAGGTGTTCTGGAAGGATGCGATTGGAGGGCCTTCTTCATACAAATCCTCTCCTGAGATCTTGCGAACAATCACATGGTAACTGGAATTTAAACCCTGAGGGGAACTCGCTGCTTGTCTTCAAAACATTGCCACGGGATCTCTAACCTCCACCTGAACCACCAAAATGGTTCAACAGTTCATTGGAGGAATAGCACCTTGAGCAATGATGTGCCCTCTCATTCAGAATATCAGCCACGATTACTTATAGCTTCATGCTGCTGTGCAGGGCACACCCCACAATCTTGTAACCCAGAGGTGAGAGTTCACTGCCAGCTGAGCCACTCTGACAGCCTCACTTGAGACTGGAGTCCAGCAGAAACTTTTGCATCCTACAATACAACAGGCGTATTGTGCATTTTTCTTTGGTCAGCCGGGTATTTGACACATGTGGAAACCCATCACCGTGCTTAAGAATATCCAAACCAAACTGAGAATTCCATACCTCCCACCTACACATGGAAATCCCCAAAATAGACTGTTGGAATGGAATGTGCACTCTCTCCCTGGAGGGATGTATCCTGCTTTTACCTAATTCCGGAAAGTATTAGGAGCAGGTTGGTAAGAGCCAAGGCTTGGGGACCCCAGAATGCCCGTTCGGGTAACTGCTGGAGTCTTAACAGCTAAATCTGTATAGCTTGGCATTGATATCACTTTCCCACTGCTTGTCCAGCAAGCCTACCATCCCACCTGTTAGGTCTTTGGCTTGTAGGATTAACAGGAGCTGAGTGGGAGGATTCCTTGTACAAGGATTCCTTGTCTGCCTTTGCACATGCAAGTGGGAAATACAGATAAAGGAAGGAGCTGAGAAAACCAGAAACAGAATTGGATGTAAGGATAAGGAAAGTGAATAATTAAACAAAATATAATAAGGAGTTTGATGGCTCGTAATCTGGGATGAGGCATCAATGTAATTCAACTGCACCGAGCTAAAAATGATCATTAATAATATTAAATCTTTGCATTTGAAATGTTGCAATGCCTATAGCCTTCAAAGCGCCTTGCAGGGAAGTGTAGAGAACGTACTTATAGATAAACATAATAGCCAGTTTGCACACAGTAATGTTCTACAAGCAGCTATGAATAATCGTTGTATTGGGGGGATGGTTACCAGGAGGTATCGATTTAATTAACTAATTGTTCGTATAAAACGCGTTGACACAATCCAAGATCCAAAACTTATAATAACAATCCTTGCATTTGATATAATGCTTTATCACATCGTTGAGATGTCTGAAAGCGCTTCAGTGAATATATTCAAAAGTGGATTGACTGTGTATTTTGTGGGCGAAATGCGACAGCCAATTGCACACAGCAGTGTCCTACAAACAGTCTTGGATTGAGTGACCTTTTTAAAAAAATTTGGGAGGGATTAATACACCCAGAAAGCGATCCGCCAATCGACTAGCAACCGGGTTCCTACAAACTGCTAAGTAAACAGAGTCCTCGGGTTTACAAGGTGAGCGCACTAACCACTACACTAACCACTTACACTTACACTAAGGCTGCTAAAACAAATGTAACTGGTCTGCTGTATGCTTGGGGCTGGGTAGGGGGGAGGGGAGGTTCATGGCATTCACATTGTTCGTGAGGACAATCTTTGTAGGTCACACCTGGCAGATTCACTGGTATGTTCTGTGCATGCACGTAGGGCTGTCCTAACTGATGAATTACACTGGTTTTCCCCACAATGAAGCATTAGAAACAGGCAACGCTTCGCTGATAGAGCGAAGACTTATATTCTGTTCCATTCACATTATAAATTCCAGATTCAGCAGGTCTAATCACATCCCACTTGTTCTACCTCAACAAGCCCTGATATAGCCACATTTAATTAATTACCGAACCACTTCTCCAAAGGATGTGGTCAGGTTTCCATTCTCCTGTGGCCCTCTAGCCTGAGTCAGAAAGTTGTGGGTTCAATCCCCACGTAAGGACTTTGCGCTCACAGTATGAGCTGACACTCCAATACGGTGTTAGGGCATCACTGCATTGTCGGAGGTGTTGCCTTTAGGATGAGATGTTAAACTGAGGTTCCATCTGCCTGTTCAGGTGGATGTTAGAGATCCTGTGGTGCTCTTCGTAAAGAGAAGGGAGTTTCTCTCTCTTGGCATCCTGGCCAAGAATCCCCCAAATAAAATTGTTCAATCACTTCATGACTGTTTGTGGGGCATTGCTGCACACAAATTGGATGCTGCATTTGCCTGTATCAAACATACACTAGGAGATAAGAAATATCTTTTACTGTGGTGTAGTGAGTAAAAACAAACAAGCAAAAACAAGTGAGTAAAAATAATCCTGTGAAGCGCTTTGAGACATCTTGATGACGTGATAAGCAACTATATCAATTGCGAGGATTATTATTTCTGTGAAAGTGAAAAATTTTATTTCAGCAAAGATAGCTCGGGTCATAATATTTTTAAGTCACAGCTGTGAAACATGGATTCTTGACTCTGTGGGTAATTTATCCCCCGTCTCCTGAGGTTCAAGAACAAATTGATTCTATTTTTTCTGAGGATCATGGTAAGGTTGTACTCCATACAATAATCTCTCCTCATGACACTATGAAACAACTAGTAGTCCTGTAGCTCAATGGTTGAGCACTCGCTTTGCAAGTGAGAGACCTGAGTTCAATTCCAGGCAGAGGGCGAAACCTTGGGCAAGTTTCCTTACTCCACACAGAGCCTAATAATAATCCCTCCAAAACCAAACAATAATAAATTGGTCATTTTCAATCTACGACTGTTTGTGGGACATTGCTGTGCGCAATTGGCTGCCGCGTTCGCCCACAAATATACAGTCAATTGTGTTCTGTGAAGCGCTTTGGGACGTCCTCCCGACGTGAAAAGTGCTATATCAAATGCAAGGATTATTATTATTATTAACTACAAAGTGCTGCACAGGCAATTGCTGTCAGGTGTAGTGACTATGTATTTTGTAGACAAATATTTTAATATTAATTATAATCCTTGCATCTGATATAACGCCTTATCATGTCATTGAAACGTCTCAAAACGCTTCATAGAATATACTGTAAAGTAGATCCACTATATTTTGTGGGCGAAATGCAGTAGCCAATTGTGCACAGCAATGTCCCACAAACAGTCATGGAGTGATTCACCAATTGTATTTGGGGGATTGTTGGGCAGGACACCGGGAGAAACTCCGACAATGCAACAAAGCCCAGAAACTGCAATGATGTGGAGCTTGAACACACAATCTTCTGACTCAGAGACATTTGTGCTGCCAAATGAGCCAAATTATTTGGAAAAAGCATCTTGTCTGACCTTCAGGTACAAGTCACACTGCACAACAAACAACACCTTAACTCCCAGTATATGTAATTTGCATTGTCAGAAAATTAGACATTAAACTAAGGTCCTATCTGCCTGATCTGGTGTAGGTTGAAAGAGCCCAGGAAACTATTTGAAGAGAAGATAAATGCTTCCACATAAATTAGCCAGTCACCTCATTGTTGTTCAAGGTAATATAAAATAATATTCCTTGGATTTAATATAGTGCCTTATCATGTCGTTGAGAAACGCTTCCCAGAATATACTGTAAAGTGAATTGACTGTATATTTTGTGGGTGAAATGTGGTGAAATTGCGCACAACAGTGGCCCACAAACATTCGTGGATTGAGTGACCAAATCATTTTTTTACCCTTGGAAAGCAATCTGCTATTTGATTAACAACTGGATTCCCACTTACTGCTTGGTAAACAGAGCCGTGTGGAGTGAGGAATCTTGCTTAAGCTTTCATCCTATCTGGGCATGAACCCGGTTCCTCTCGCTTGCGAGACGAGGTACTTTGCTGTGTGCAAATTGGCTGCTGTTTGTCTACAAGTACGCAGTCAACACAGCAGACAATAACTGAGACTTATTGAGACGTTTTGAACAACAACTTGCGCTCTTCATGCAGGGTATAGTCTTGAATCACTTAACAGTGGCAGAGATTGACGCTGAGCCAGAGAGAGGGGAGGTGACTGTAGGTACGATGGAAGATAAAGGTCTGAACTTATAAATTGTATAAAAATGTAATGGAAATGTCTCGCCCCGTTCTGTCGCCCTCCATTTGTTACTTGGCAGGGTGCGAATGTCTGACAATGTTTCATCAGCCGACACATTGTCTTACAGTTTTAGACCCAACCACTACGCAATTCAAATCAACCATACACACAAGCACTGCTTTGTTCTCCTTATCTTCCTTACTTGCCAGGAGCTCTGTTAATGATCGTACAAAGTACAGGTTAGTTTTGTGCTCATTCACTCCTATCTGTTAATGATGATCAGGGAGCCTGACTTTGCAGGAGGACTTGGAGAAGCAGCCCAGTCACTGGGGGCCTAAGGTCCCCAAGCCTTGGCTGTTGGTAACACGCTCCTAATAACTACTCCAGTGCCCTCCTCGCCGGTATCCTCAGCTCCACTACCCACAAAATCCAGTTAATTCAGAACACCGCCACCCACATAATCACCGTTACTAAACTCTGTGCCGCCATCACACCAGTTTGGGCCAGGCTCCACTGACTCCCTATCACCAAATGAATCGATTTCAAGCTCCTCACACTCATCTTCAAATCCCTTCATGCCCTGGTACCACCTTACCTCTCCAACTGCTTACGCCCCAACTCACTACCCATTGCTTCCACCTGACTGGCTTCATCCTCTTGCTTGTCCCTCGTGCCCTACATTCCACCATCAGCGACTGCATTTCCAGTCACGATACCTTGAAACTCTGGAATACTCTCCCTGAATCCCTCCACCTTGCCACTTCCTTCCCTATCTTCAGGTCACGCCTGAAGACCATCCGTAAGCACGGTCAACCCTTGGTTTGGAGGCAGGCTCCACCACTGTCAAGCGCTATGATATGCTACCCTGTGTGAGGGGTGCCATATAAATGCAAGTTATTGTTGTTGTAATACTCCCAGGCTGAGGTGAGCAGGATGAGGGTCTTTGGGGAAGAGAGTCTGCACTCCACACCAGACAAAAGGAAATCAGGGATATGTAGAACTCTCAGTATTGTTTGAAGACTCTTGCGCAGGGTTCTGGGTTTCTGTGTGTGTAAGACACCGGGCTGAATGAAAAAAGTTCAATCATCACTGTTCTGATATTCAAATCAGGTCACAAGCACTGTTGCCTCTCCCTAACTTATCAGGTCTGTTCTGTCGCTCTTGTCCTCCGCTTTTCTGATTGTTCCTCACTCCTTCCATCCCACTCTCTGTGGCTGAGTGTCCAGCTTCTATGTACCCACTCTCTGGAGCTCTCCCCCCACCTCCCCCCCATTCCTTTTGCCTTGCACTTTCTCTCCCTGCCATTAAAACCCCCTTTAAAAGATTTCAAATGCAAGGATTATTATTATTTATTGTTGTCAGCCATGCTCCTTTGGTGGGGACAGCCTGGCTCATTTGGTGGTACTCTCATCTCTGATTCAGATTGTTGTGGGTTCAAGCCCCATGTCAGCACTGAGACAGGCTGACACTAACTGAGCCAGACCGGCCTCTGCTCTCAATTTGGGAGGGAGTTCTGGCTGATAATGGAGTCTTGCCTCTTTGCATATTCCTGTCTCTATAAAGCGCTCCGAGACATTACCCGACATGGAGGATGCTTCATAAATGCATGTTGTTGTAACATGGCGACGTAATGGATCCTCAAATGGATTCATGTACCATTTGGATCGTAATCTTCTTATATAACGCACAATTCAAATCACATTGGAAGTGGAGAAGGTTTTACTGGGAAAGGGATTACTGTGTTTTTGAGCAGCAAAGATTTCTGATCAACATACTTAACCCCAGCACATGTTACAATGTGCCGAGCACATTCAGTTCCTGTTGGCAGCAAATCTGTTTCAGGAATGAAGAATGTTAACACTAACTTCTGCAATCTTACAACACGGTTTTCTGCCTGGATTACCAAGACATCTTTCTTGTGCATTTTCCTCTGAGAACTTTCCAATTCGATCATGCTTACGGCCACCTCCATTTGGTATAATGCCTTATAATATCGTTGAGCCGTCTCAGAGCCCTTCACAGGATTTCCTGTGTATTTGTAGGCAGCATAGCAGCCAATTTGACTGCAATGTCCCACAAACAGCCATGAAATAATTGATCAGTTTTTAAATCTGAGGGATTGATTGGCCAGGACACTGGGAGAAACTCTGTTCTCTTGATGTAATAGACATGCCATTGGCATCTTTAATGTCCACCTGAACAGGCAGATGGGACCTCGGTGTATTGTCTTTACTTAATCTTCGTGGACCTGCTCTTGCCTGGTTCGATTCCTATCTCTCTCACCGTCTTCACTTTGTTGCTTCTAACGGTTTCTCCTCCAGCCCCTGCACTGTCACGTCTGGCGTCCCTCAATGCTCTGTCCTTGGCCCTCTCCTCTTTAATATTTACATGCTCCCCCTTGGTGACATCATCCGCAGACATGGGTCAATTTCCATATGTATGCGGATGACACCCAACTCCGCTACTACCTCACCCCTCAGGCCGCTGAAACTCTTGTTCATGCCTTCA
The DNA here is from genome assembly GCF_018977255.1 of Callorhinchus milii. NCBI lineage: Eukaryota > Metazoa > Chordata > Chondrichthyes > Chimaeriformes > Callorhinchidae > Callorhinchus > Callorhinchus milii. The sequence goes on from NW_024704742.1 coordinate 68,230,407, forward strand.
TCACCTCCAGGCTCGACTATGCAAACGCTATGCTTGTCAGCCTTCCTCCCTCCTCCCTCCACAGGCTGCAGATAATCCAGAACTCTGCAGCCCATGTCCTCTCCCATTGGTGGATGAGCTTTCAGCCACTCTGCCCCCAACCTCTGTAAATTCCATCCCCCAGTCACGCTACCTCGCCCCCTCCTTAGCCTCCTTCAAGTCTCCTCTTCGACCGTGCCATCGGTCACCCTCCTTCCCCTCCACTCCCTTCTCCCCCCTTGACCCCAGCTCAGATCTGAAATGCTGTACACTGTCCAGCACTTTGAGACATCCTCCCAACGTGAAAGGCGCTATACAAATGTAATGTTGCTGTTGTTGTCTCATCCAAGGGATGGCACCTCTGACAATGCACCAATCCCCCAGCGCTGTACTGGAGTGTCAGCCTAGATGATGAGTTCAACGTGTCAATGCGGGGCTTGAACCCACAAATTTTTGAGGTTACGGTTGGAGCAACACATTCACCTCCCTCCCCCGCCCCCATCTCCTGCCCCTTTCTCCAAGACAGATATGAGGGGGGTGGAGGTCGGGGGAGGAACAGACGGATTAAGAGGTGAAGGGAAATTTACAGAGCATAGCGAGCGGCAAGGTATCTGAGCTTGATGCTGTGATGGGAAGATGGAAGACCAATGTTCTGGAAATACAATTCCATTGGGTGTTCTTCATCCAAACCTCACTTGTGATCAAATCGGCATCCTGCCTCTGTCACAACTAATTACACTCTGGAGGCACCTTAAACATCTAACCAGGTGCCTGGGCTTTAAACAGGCAGCAGAGTTGAGAGCGAGGGAGCTGGCCACCTGCGTTACACAATCAGCCACCGCTGTTTGCCCCTAGAATGTAGTAAACGACCTCTCACACACAGCGCAGCGCTCACTTTATTTCAAAAGCTCATTAACTGCCCATTGTTATGCATTATGTAATGCTGTTTACTGCTTGTTGAGGTTTGTGTTTTCAGTCTGCTTATCAATGCCTGGCACCTGTCTGTGATGGGAGGAAGTCAGGTATGAAGGGAAGTTGGGGTGGGCAGCGGGGGGTGAGTAAGAGAAGAGTGACTGACTGGATTAGAGAGAGTTTTGAGCTCAGTTAGATCCTAATTCCCCGGGTTGATAAGGGAGTTAGGAATTTGGAATTCTCCTCTCTTCCCTCCGCTACATTACAGTTTAAGCTCACAGTCCAGGCTGACCCTCCAGTGCAGTGTTGGGTGAGTGCATTATTGCGAGAGGTGCTGTCCTTTGTATGAGACAATAAACTGAGATTCCATCTGCCTGTTCAGGTGGATGTTAAAGATCCCTTTAACCATGTATATTCCTCGGCTCATTCTTATATATCCCCAGCCTCGTCTTTGTATAATTCCAGGCTCGAGAATTGTTTAATAAGAACAGCTAAGCTAGGTTAATAGGGTCGGGTGCACGGAGAGCCGGACAGTCAGATTGACAAACTTGACCACACCCTCTCTTCACCCCCTCTCTCCGCAGACCCCTCAGGATCCCTCGGTTTAATCCCAGTTTGTCTGACATTGACTGTCTGCAGCCCCCACTGGGCAAGCCTTGACAGACTGTTTTGTGACAGTTCTGGGTCGAGCTGCTCAGACACAGCCCCGCTCAGCAGCAGTGAGCACCCTCCCTCCTACAGGCAAGTTCTCTGTCGCTCTGTGACTGTGCAAGTTTGGTTACATTTGATGATGATTTGGGGCTCTTTTTAACCTGGGCACGTAGCTTGTTTGGGTGTATTTTGTGGGGGCAAATCTGCAAGGGCTGTCATTCCAAAAGAAGCTGTGCCTGTTGTTCGTATCTTATTTTAGGGGCTGAAAGCGCAGTCACTGATGGTGGAATGGAGGGCACAAGGGACAAATGGGAAGCTTTCAGCCATTTCGTCCCGAAGCTCTAGAACACTCTCCCTCAATCCCTCCGCCTTACCTCATCCTTCCCTATCGTCAGGTTGCGCCTGAAGAGCTTACTCTTTGACCATGCCTATGGTCAACTCCTCCCAGCTCAGCGTCTTGCTCCGCCACTGTCAAGCGCTCTGGGCGTTACCCTTCATAAAGGCACTATGTAATTATTATTATAGATGATTATGCCATTGAAATTCACAGCAAAACTGGAATACAAAAGAAGTAAACTTAAAAGCATAGCCCGAGTACTCCCTGGCGTTGTGAGATATAATAATAATAATTAGTATATTTGTGGGCGAAACGCGGCAGCCAATTGCGCACAGCAGTGTCCCACAAACAGTCGTGTATTGAAAATAACCAATTTATTATTGGAGGGATTATTATTAGGGGTGTGGAGTAAGGAAACTTACCCAAGGTTTCGCCCTGCCTGGAATTGAACCCAGGTGGTGTCTCGCTTGCAAAGCGAGTGCTCTAACCACTGAGCTACAGGATTCCTATATATATATCCTATTCATATAGGATTCATATATATTCATATATTCGTATATATCCTATCTTATTTATATGTCATATGAATGATATACTTCGCTAAAAGAGTAATCATCTCTGGAAAATCAAGGTCAGTAGGTTCAATCAGTCCTTACTGGTGTTTATAATCTACGTCAGCCTCCACCCATCATAATCCCTTCTCCCTCACGTCCCTATTCCCTTCGTCATCATGTATGTATGCATGTATGCATGCCTACATGTAAGCGTATGTATGTATCAGCACCTTGGGACGTCCTCCTGACATGAAATGCGCAATACAAATGTAATACCCCCCTTCCTCTCCCTTCCCTTCGCACTCCCTGACCCCAGCTCGGGTCTGAAATGCTGTGCACTGTCCAGTGCCTCACGACGTGAAAGGCGCTATTCAAATGTAATCTTGTTGTTGTTGTTATAAATTCACACTGTTGATCTGGATCTTAATAGGATTGTGTCCTGGTCGACAATCCCCCATATAAAGTTAATCACTTCATGGCTGTTTGGAAGACATTCCTGTGTGCAAATTGGCTGCTGTGTTTGCCAACAAAATACAGAGGGAGGCACTACACTTCACAATAAATCCTGTGGAGTGCTTTGAGTCGCTATATAGCACCCTTCACCTGGGAGTCTGATGCTGAAGCAGGGAGAGGGATGAGGTGACTGTACGCACAGTTGAAGAGGAAGGTCTTCAGCGATGGTCTAATACAGGGGAAAGAGGGGGCAAGGCAGAGGGATTGGGGAGAGGTCCAAAGCTTCGGGGGCATAGTGGCTAAAGACTCAGCCACTGATGGTCCAGAGGAGGGGATGAGGGAAAATCAGGAGGCCAGAGCCAACGGAGCGGAGGCAGATGGTAGTGGAGTGGGAGAAAGGAAGTCGGAAAGGTAGGGAGGTGCCAGGGCATGAAGAGATTTGTAGACAAGTGAGAGGATCTGTGATAAGGAGGTAGTGGGGTCTGCCGAGAACTGGTGTGATCGGGTTACGGAGTTTAGTTTGGGTGAGTATGCAGGCAGCGGGACTTGCTGCATTCTACTGTGATTTCACGTGATGAAAGTCAAAGTGTCCCACATTGGGTGAAATCTGAATTCAGGCCATGACATAAATGGGCCGTGACATAAATGGGAAACCCTGCCCAGGAGCTGAAGGGCATCTGAGTCACATCGTCCCTTCATTAGGAGATGACTTATTCTCAGCTACTGTGCCTCACTTCCCTCTCACCTTCCTGATGACGTGCTCTACAACTGTCCCTGAGAAACTTTCTGCCTCACCTGAGGCAGAGTTGTAACACTCCGTCCAGTTAAGAAGTATTAATATGATTTATGCCTTACAAGCCACAAATAGAATAATAATAAATAATAATCCTTGCATTTGATATAGCGCCTTATCACGTCGTTGAGACATATCAAAGTGCTTCACAGAATGTATTGCAAAGTGGAGTGACTTGTGTATTTTGTGGGCGAAATGTGGCAGTAATGTTCCGCAGTCATGGATTGAGTGCCTTTCACATTGGGAGGATATCCCAAAGTGCTGAACAATCCTGGCCTTGCACCTGAACTGGCCATGGAAGCAGAGTAGGGTGGGAAGGCGAAAGGTGCCTGAAAACATGGCCAATGAGGTGGGTCTTGAGATGGACCTTGAATTAAGTGAGAGAGGGAGTGAGTCAAAGGAACTCGGAGAGTATTCCAGATAGGCTGAAGCCCGACCACCAATGGTGGGGTGAGTAGAGCAAGTTTATTACACCTTATCACATCAAAATGTATTCAAAGGACTTTGAAGTCATTACTGTTCAGTGCAGTGATTGCTTCTGAAGGCAAAAAGTCCAGTTCGTCCCACAAACAGTCAATTTTACTTGGACAATTGTTGGCCAGGTCACCAAGATCTGAATATATGAGATCTTCAGGATCCCAACGGCAACATGAATAGGCAGGCTCTCTTTAACATTTATGGAGTGCTGCAGTGTATTGGTTAGTTCGCTGCCCTCACAAGCGAGAGGAACTGGGTTTGATTCCCAGGCAGGGCGAAACCTCAGGCAAGTTTCCTTACTTATGTTTACTTATCAGTACATAGGAACCCAGTTGTTAGCCGATTGGCAGAACACTTTATGGAGGTAATAAGCCCTCCAAAAAAAATAATAATTTGGTCGCTCAATTCACGACTGTTTGTGGGATACTGCTGTGCACAATTGGCTGCCACGTTTCTCCCACAAAATACAGTCAATTCACTTTACAGTATATGCTGTGAAGCTCTTTGAGATGTCTCAATGACTTGATAAGGCGTTATTTCAAATGCAAGGATTATTATTATTATATCTCATCTAAAGGACGGCACCTCTGAAAACGCGCTGCGCTAGCAATCTCAGCTGAGACTATGAGCTCAAATATCTGACACAGAGGAAATAGTGTTATCAACTGAACCAGGCTGAATGATCACTTGGTCAATCCACATGAATAAAGTTGGCTTCAAGGTGGTTGAGGCCAGGATACTGGGCCTCATTCAAAAATAAGCCGGATCTTAAGTTTGAAACTCCTCCTGTGTAAGTGTGTGTGTGTGTTCAGCACAATTCTGTGACTTTGGTAGTGTACAAAACTGCACACACCTGCATTGCTGCAACTTCACATAAATCATTCTAAAGCCATCACTAAAAGGATCTGTGCACTTTAATTTTAACTTGACTGGGGCATCTGAACACGTCACTGAAATGCTTATTGTAGCGCTTTCCAGCGGCTGGCCCTGTGTTCGTTCCAGCAGCTTTATTAATTGAGCACTTTCAAACGAAAATAGAAGTGCAGGCACTGAACACGTGATAGGATTGCATCGCTGTTTAGCCTCAGTGATGGTGTTTGGCAGGAAATAAAATTAAAGTCATTCTCTGTGACTTTAACTATATATAGGTCTTATCCTCCATTTCCCACCACATTAGGTAAACATTTCTGACAGCGGACATTGAGATTTAGTTTACAGACCAAAAGCAGGGCAGCCTGCTCCTGTCACATGGTGGACTTTGTAAGTTATATAAAAGTTATATAAAAAAAATTATATCAGTAAAGTATTCAGATACTACCTGTTACTGATCTTGTTGAGTTAATGCGGTCCAATACATGCTTTGATCCCAACAGCTACAATTTGCATTTATTTAGGACCTTTCATGTCCAAAGGATGTCCCACGGCGCTGGACAGTCGAGGGTTTGAACAAGAGCTGGGGGGTTAGAATCAAGAGGGGTGGAAGCTATGGGGGTTGGCTGAAGGTGTGGTCAAAGAGGAAGGTCTTGAGATGGGCCTTGAATCCTGTTTACAGACTTGCTACTCTGTCCTGCCAATGAGCTCCAGCTAACCCCAAGACCTAACGGGTAGCTGGGAAGATTGATCCTCACCCGTCTATTCAAATCCCTCCAATCCTCTGCACCCCCCTACCTCTCTGACCTCTCTCCTCAAAACAGTACCCGTCACCTTCATTCCTCTGGGTCTGGCCTCCTTCTCGTCTCCCGAGTCCTCCACTCCACCCTCAGCGGCCGTGCCTTCAGCCACTATGCCCCGAGGCTCTGGAACTCTCTTCCTCACTCCCTTCGCCTCTCCCCTTCTCTTCCTATTTTCAGGTCTCTGTGGAAGACTTTTCTCTTTGACCGCGCCTTTGGTCACCTTTCCCCCCCCGGCTCGTCCCTGAGATCCATTACTGTGAAGCGCTCTGAGATGCCGTCCGGCATGGAGGGCACTATATAAATCCAAGTTGTTGTGGTTGTTGTTGAATGAGACAAGGGAGGGTCACACTTCACGAACAGTCAATGTCTTTATTATCAACTGGCCTTGTTGCTAACCCTAGCAATCTTCCCAGCTACCCGTTAGGCCTTGGGGTTAGCTGGAGCTCATTGGCAGGACAGAGTAGCAAGTCTCTAAACAGCAGTGCTTTGGAGTATTGTGGACTGCCAGGCTCAGGGATCGAACTATCGTGGATTCCCTTAGTGTAGTGCTTAGGGTGCTCGCCTCGCAAGCGAGAGAACCCAGATTCAATTCCCGGGTGGAATCTTAGGCAAGTTTCCTTGGTCCACACGCCTCTGTTTACCGAGCAGTAACTAGAAACCCAGTTGTTAGTTGATTGGCGGATTGCTTTCCGGGGGGTATAATCCCTCCAAAGCAAATTGTTAGTTGGTCCCAACAACAACAAATTGCATTTGATTTTGCGTCTTATCACATTGTTGAGACGTCTCAAAGCGCTTCACAGAATATGTTGAATAGCGAATTGATTGTAGATTTTGTGGGTGAAATGCGGCAGCCAATTGCACACAGCAGTGTCCCACAAACAGTTTTCAACTGAGTGACCAAATTATTAATATATTTTTTGAAGGGATTATTAACCCCTGGAAAAAAAAATCTGAATCCATCTGGTTTGCAGAGGGAGCGAGCGAGTGAGCGAGCAGTGCAGCTGGGCTTTGCTGTTGCTCTGTGTGTTTACATAGCTGGTGGTGCTGAGTGAAAAAAGCAAGTTATGTGGAAACGGCTCAGCCAGTCAAAGGCAGGACTGGGACATGTGTGCTGTGGCTCGCCCTTGGCTCCCTCCCAGCCTTTCTGTGTGTGAATCTGGTGTGTGCTTAGAGCAATCCTATTCCCTTCATACTGATAACCCCGCGAACAGTGACTGACTGACATTGTCCGTGTGTGAATCCCCTGAACCTTTTTGAATTCAATTTAATTCCCTAAATCACACACACGCAAAGACAAATTAAAAGATGGATTCAGGAATGAACGAGCCATAACTGTGGATTCTGCAGACTTAAGGTAAAGCTGCAACACAAGAAGAGCGCGTTAAGGTATGACTTACTTGTATTCTCTTGAATTCTGTGATCCAGGTACTAAAGTGAAAGCAAAGCTGAGTGTTCAGTGGAAAAAATAAGTTTATTTCCATGACAGAAGGGGGCTGAGAGGGGGTGGTGAGAGAATGATTTGCTCTGTAACAAACATTGACCCTCCTTGTGATCCCTGCAATCTTACCGAGCGCTGTGTGGTGCTGTGCCTTTCTGTGGGGATCAGTTTACAACTGTCTCACATCTGCTGTGAATGTTTTCCTGCATTGGAAATCTTTATTGTCCCGAAAGTAAAGGAGAATTTCAGAAACGCATGTGGGCGTGTGTTTTAGTGGGCAGTTTGCATTTCGCATCGGGCAAGATTCCATTCAGCAAGTCAGTGAGTTATTTGTGTGAGCGTTAGTGTGTGATTGCATGTGTGTGTGAGTGTATATGTGTGTATGTGTCAAGTCAAACCACTTTACAATTTATTTTGTGAAGCGTTTTGAGACATCTCAAGGCACCATATCAAATGCAAGGATTATTATTAATATTATTATTATTATTATGCGTGTACGTTACTATGTGTGTGTTAAGTGTGTGAGTACATATATATGTGTGTGTGTGTTAGTGTGTAGGTGTATGTGTGTGTATATTTATGTGTGTGTGCATTAGTGTGTGAGTATATATATATGTGTGTGAGTGTGCTAGTGTGTGAGTGTATATAATTGTGTGCGTGAGTGTATATAAATGTGTGTGTGAGTGTGTGTGTATTACTATGTGACTATATATGTGTGTGTTAGTGTGTGAGTGTATATATATGTGTGTGTGTGTGTTTATTAGTATGTGACTATATATGTGTGTGTGAGTGTGTTAGTGTGTGAGTGTATATATATATATGTGTATTAGTGTGTAAGTGTATGTGTTCTTGTATGGGTAGGGATGACTGTTTTGCAATATATGTAAAAACAAATGTCAGTACAACAGTGCCAACCCACCCCCCAAAAAAGCGGTTAAACACAAGACCCTGAAAATGTAAATTGCAATTTTTGAATTTAAAGTGTTGAAATCGTCTTTAGAGTTGGGGATGGCTATCCTCCTGGGGGGTGGGGGGGGGTGGGGAGGAGGAGATACGTGGGATATCTGACCCTCTTGTGGTTGTCTCCGCAGTCCAGTTCATGAGCCCTGGTGGGTCCACTGTGCTCCAGGGCACTCGTCCATGTGTAGGTGGCGTACATATGTGGAACTCTCAGCACTGGTTTGGATAGTCTTAAACATGGCTGTGGGGGTGCCAGACACACGACTGACCAAACCAAAAAATGCCATGGGGGATGTAGTGTGTGGGGGAAGGGGGGGGGGGGCAGGTGTGTGTGGCGGCGGGGGAGAGGGGTAAAAAATACAATTTAAAACTAAAATGACCACCGAAATGGTACAGTAATTTCAGTTTAGCAGGCAGACTGCTTGCTGCTGGGTTGAGTCTGTGCCAGAGTTACGTACAGACGGAGCCTTTTTTTTAATTAAAAACTTGTCTCCCAGTATCGGTCTCTCTGTGTGCCTCCCCTCCCCCGCCCCGCTCAGTTGCCTCCGTGTAAGCCACATAGCCTGACAGCTCCGAGGATCAGCGGGGCAGAAAGGCGGAAGCAAAATCTCGGAGATTCAGCTGGGCAGACATCCCACTTTGGCGGGTTGCAAAAAGCGAGATGGAATTCAAGTTCCAAATTGATGGCAGAAGGGAACTTCACTTTTTAGGGGTTTTGGTCAGATTCTAATCAAAATCCTTGCATTTGGTATCACGCCTTATCACAACGTCTCAAAGAGCTTCATAGGTTTTACTGTGAAGTGGAGTGACTGTATTTGTAGTCAAGTATGGCAGCACAATTGCCCACAGCAGTGTACCACAAACAACCATAGAATGAGTGACCAATTTCATTTGGAGGATTGTTGACCAGGACACTGGGAGACTATCCTTCTCTTCTTAAATAGCATCATGGTATCTTTAATGTCCACCTGAACAGGCAGACGGGATCTCGGTTTAAACTCTCATCTGGAACACGGCGCCTGCAACAATGCAACAACCCCCAGCGCTGCATCAGAGTGTCATCTTAGACGATGTGAATTCAAGTCCCGACGTGGGATTTGCACCCACAACCTTCTGACTCAGGCGAGAGTGCTACCATTGAGCCAGGCATACTCCCACAGCCATGCTTAAAAGAGTACGCAAACCAGACTAAGGGTTTCCACACGTGTAAGCCACTTGGCGTAGAGAAGTTTCTCTGTGTATGGAATAGAATGTGCACTCTCTTCCTGGACACATGCACCGTGCTTATCAAATAAAGTATTAGGCACAGGTTTATTAGGCCAAGAATTGGGGATCCCAGAGATGGGGTTTAACCAGCTAAATCCACATAGGTTATCATTGAGACTACTGACTGGCAGTCTTCACACTGTTTGTCCATCCTTCCAATTAGAACTTTTAACAGGTTAACAACAAGAAGTTACATTTGTAAAGCACCTTTCAAGTAGGGAGAATATCCCAAGGTGCTGGACAGTCAGGATTTGCCCCTGAGCTGAGGGTTGGGATCTGGAAAGGTGGAGGGCAGGGAGGGAGGAGGGTGCCGAGGGGGCAGTCGAAGAGAAGAATCTTGAGATGTGCCTTGAAGGAGGCATGGGAGAGAACGAAGCAAAGGGAATGTGGGCAGAGATGCTGAGCGCCCGACCACAGATGGAGACAGGTTAAGTAGAAAGATTCCTTGCTTCCAGTGACTAGTCTGCGTCTCCAAGTTATACGTCATCAACAGTGCCTCCATTGGCTCCCTATCCTTTGAAGAATCCAGTTCAAGAACCTGGTACTCACCTACAAAGCCCTCCATGGCCTCGCCCCACCCAACCTCTGTGACCTCCTAAACCCCAACTAACCCGCCCTCTCCCTCTGCTCAGCCGACTCCGGCCTCCCCCACATCCCCTGACCCACCCGCCACACCATTGGCGGGAGAGCCTTCATCCATTCTGCCCCCAAACCTCTGGAATTCTATCCTCCAATTACTCCACCTCGCCCCCTCCTCAGCCTCTTTCAACAACAACAACAAGATTTCATTTATAGAGCGCCTTTCATGTCGGGAGGACGTCCCAAGGCGCTGGACAGTTCGGTCGGGACCCGAGCAAGGGGGAAATGGTCAGGGTGAGGGGAGGGAAGGGAGGGAGCGAGGAGGGGTTAGAGAGTCGAGAGGGGAGCTGAAGGCACAGTCGAAGAGAAAGGTCTTGAGATCGGACTTGAAGGAGGAAAGGGAGGAAGCGGCGAAGACACTGGGGGATGGAGTTCCAGAGCCTAGGGGCTGAGAGGCTGAAGGCCCGGCCACAGATGGTAGGGCGGTTGGGGCGGGGGATGTGGAGCAGACCGGAGCCAGAGGAACGGAGGGTACGGGCAGGTAAGTAGAGGGATAGTAGGTCGGAGAGGTAGGAGGGAGCGAGGCCGTGAATGGCCTTGTAGGTGAGGATGAGGATCTTGAATTCGATCCTCTGGGGGATGGGGAGCCAGTGGAGGCGAGCGAGGGTGGGAGTGATGTGGTCCCGAAGCCTGGTGCGGGACAGTACACGAGCTGCAGAGTTCTGAATGACCTGCAGCTTGTGGAGGGAGGTGCCGGGAAGGCCGGCGAGGAGAGAGTTCCCATAGTCCAGCCTTGAGGTGATAAAGGCGTGGACCAGCAGCGTGAGGGGTGAGGTAGTGCCGTAGTCTGGCGATATTCCGGAGGTGATGGAAGGCGGTGCCAGTTGTGGCGCGGATATGAGGGAGAAAGGACAGCTCAGGGTCGAACAGAACCCGAGGTTCCTGATGGCTTTGAGAGGTGGAGAGTGCAGCCTTGGATGCTGATGCTGTCAGCGCCTGAGGTGCGGAGGCGCTGACGTGAGCCAATCAGGAGGGCCTCAGTTTTCGCACGTTGAGCTGAAGAAAGTTGTCTCTCGTCCAGGACTCGATGTCGGACAGGCAGCTGTCAGGACATCGGTGGTCGTGGAGTTGAGGGTAGAGGAGGAAAGGTAGAGTTGGGTGTCATCCGCATACATGTGGAAGTTAACCCCATGTCTGCGGATGATGGCACCAAGGGGGAGCATATAGAGGGTGAAGAGGAGGGGACCGAGGACAGAGCCCTGAGGGACGCCGTGCGAGACAGTGCGGGGGCTGGAGGAAAAGCCGTTTGTGGAAACAAAATGAAGACGGTGGGAGAGGTACGACCTAAACCACTCAAGGACAGGGCCTTGAAGGTTGAGGTGGGAGGACAAGCGGTGGAGGAGGATAGCGTGGTCGACCGTATCGAATGCTGCCGATAGGTCGAGGAGGCAGAGGGAGCCCTGGTCACAGATGGTCAGGATGTCATTGGTGACCTTGACCAGGGCAGTTTCTGTGCTATGGGCAGCACGGAAACCCGACTGAAGGGGTTCAAATAATGAATGGGTGGAGAGGAAAGAGCGCAGCTGGGAGGCGACAACTCTTTCAAGGACCTTGGACAGGAAGGGGAGGTTGGAGATGGGCCGGTAGCTTGATAGCTGCGACGCATCAAGGGAGGGTTTTTTCAAAGTGGGAGTGATGGTGGCAGTTTTTAGGGGAATGGGAACAGAGCCAGAGGAGAGGGACAGGTTGATGATGTCTGTGATATGTGGGGCAAGGAGGTGGAGCTGGGAGATAAGGAGTGGAGTGGGGATGGGGTCAAGGGAGCAGGTGGTGGGTTTCAGGGACAGGATGAGGTTGGTGACAGAGGGTGGGGAAACGGGTAAAGGTGTGTAGGGGAGGATGGGTAGGAGTCGGAGTGTGGGAGGGAAGGGGTGGGGGTGGGTGGAAGTTGGAGGGGAAGTGACCGCGGAGCGGATTCCCTTGATTTTGGATTCAAGGAAATCCAGCATCTCCTCGCAGTGAAGGTTGGAGGAGATGACCTGCGCGGGGTGGCGGGGGGGACGGAGGAGTCGGGATGTGGTAGAAAACAGAAGCCTGGGGTTGTTCTTCGCCTCCAGGATTATCCTGGAGTAGAAGGACGACTTGGCCGAGGCTAGAGTGGAGCGGTAGATTTTGAGGAGGTCCAGCCAGATTTGTCGGTGGACTGTTAGGCCAGATTTGAGGCAGATGCGTTCAGCGGCCCGCACCTGGTTTTTCAGTGAGCGGAGGTGGGTGGTGAACCAGGGGGAGGAGCGAGAGTAAGAGACAGTACAGGAGGTGATGGGGGCAAGAGTGTCGAGTATGGAGGAGGGGGTGTTGTGGAGGAGGGTGAGAGCAGAAGAGGGGTCAGTGAGGGATGAAGGCCAGAGGGAGAGGAGTTCAGAGGACTCCAAGGCAGTGGTTAGGGATTGTGGGGGTTAACTTCTTCCAGGGGCGGCAGAAGATGGAGGTGGATCTGGTGGAGGTAGGGAGGGGGGTGGACATGGTGAAGGAGATGAAGTGGTGATCAGAGATGGCCTTGTTGGTAATGGTGACATCCGAGACACTGAGGCCCCGGGTGATCACCAAGTCGAGTGGGTGGCCGTGACTGTGAGTGGCGGAATTGATGTGGAGGGAGAAGTTGAGCGAGGAGAGCAGGGAGGAGAAGTCCGAGGAGATGGAGCAGGAGGGGGTGAAGTGCAGGTTGAAGTCACCCAGGATGATGAGACGATCAGAGCAGAGGCAGAGAGATATTAGTAGGGTAGAAATATCCGAGATGAAGGTGGGAGAGGTTTCAGGGGGCCGGTAGAGGAGGAGGATTTTGAGTGAAGTCCCGCCTCAAGACCCTCCGCTTCAACCATGTCATCGGTCACCCCCCTTCCCTTCTCCATCCCCCTGATCCCAACTCGGGTTTGAAATGCTGTACACTGTCCAACGCCTTGGGATGTCCTCCCGACGTGAAAGGCGCTATACAAATGTAATCTTGTTGTTGTATCTTGTTGCCTTAGAGTACTGGAGACTTGCTTGGCTCAGGAACCGAACTGTCGAGATTGGATTCTGATATTCCATTGCCAGGCATGTCTGCTTGGAGCCAGCTCAGCCCCAAAGAGTCTCCACTTACCTTTCCTCTACAGAGGGTAGAAATGGAAACTCCACGGCTGTTTGGGAAACATTACTGTATGCAAATTGGCTGCTGCATTAGTCTCCAAATACCATCACTTCACCCCATGGAATTCTCTGCAAAGCACTTTGAGATATTTGTCTTTGTCGGCACCATATCAAATGCAAGGATTTTTAGTTAGTAAATAATCTAGTATTTGAGGGACCAAATGGCTTTAAGATCACAGGTCAACTGTAACAATAATCCTTGCAATTAATGTAACACCTATGTCGAAACATTGCAATGTGTTTCACCGGGAACTGTAGGTAGTCACTGTGCATTTATCCAGGGTAATTGATCAGGACACTGGGAGAAACTCCCTTCATTTTCGAGTAGTGTTGCAGGATCTTTAGTATCTTGCCTGAGGCATGAGACAAACGTAATGTCTTGTCGCGGCGGGTGGGGAGAGGGGTGGGGAGAGAAGAGATGCAGAAACATAAATAGATAGGAACATAGGAATTGCTGGATGAAGAAAGGCCAAGGTCCATCTAATTCGCCTTCTACCATTCTGGTAGTTGCTTGCTACTCCATCTACTCCAATTCCATCCCTTTGTTTAAGGTTTAAGTTATCAAATTTCCTTCATATAAAACATATTAATATAGAATTGGCTTCCACAACCATTGGTTTGCAAGGCATGTTGATATATAAACCTGCACATTAGTTTCCCTGTTGCAGCAGCTAACTCATTGGTAAATTGTTAAAAGGGCTGGATTTTGTTCTTGTGTAGAGGATTTAGCAGGAATTCATTAAGAATCTCAGTGAGTAAACAGATGGGATTGAGTCACAGGTTTGGTTTCTGGTTGATGTCATGCTTGGCAATGACTGCTCTGATCGAAACGTTGGGAGCTGCTAAGCTGGTTGACCGAGTGACTTTATAAGTTTCTGAGGCTTGAGCTGCCACCTGGTCTCAGTCTGTGACACCGTTGTGTCTTCAAATTTAACATACAATACAGTACACATTTACATAGATTCTTTAATCATAATAATAATATGATAAGAATGTACTGTAAAGTATACTATATATTTTGTGGGCGAAACGCGGCAGCTAATTGCGCACAGTAGTGTCCCACAATATAGCAAAGAAAGGTGGAGAAATTCTTAAACTTAATTTGAACGGCAGATCTTATCGAGAGCAGTGAAATCAGGCTTCCAGTTGTAGACCGAGCTTATAATAATAATAATCCTTGCATTTGATATAGCGCCTTATCACATTGTTGAGACGTCTCAAAATGGTTCACAGATATACTGTAAAGTTAATTGTATAGTTTATGGGCGAAACATGGCAGCCAAATGCGCAAAGCAGTATCCCACAAACAGTCGTGGATTGAATCCAGAAATTATTATTTATGTATTTTGAAGGTATTATTATCCCCGGAAAGCAATGTGCCAATCGACTAAAGACCAGGTTCCTACTTACTGCTAGGTAAACAGAGGTGCATGGAGTAAGCAAACATGGTTTTGCCCTGCCTGGGAATTGAACCTGCATACTTTCGCTTGCGAGGCGAGTGCACTAACCACTGTGCTACAGGACTCCAGTTTAGGAATTTTCTCACAGTCAAGAGAAGTTGACCTCATACATGGAGTTCCAGGCCTTACCAGGACACTTGTAAATAGGTATGGGGGTTAGTAAGGCTGTAATTGGAAGAACTGCATGGTTTCTAAGCAGAGAGGACACCGGGTATCAGAGGCATGCAAAGATTACAGGACAACTTCACTGGGACTGATAGCTCAGATGAGAGCTTATAGTCACACTGAGAGGCTTAAGAACTCATTATACTGAAGTGGAGAAGATTATGGGAAGTTCTGATGAAGATTTTCTAAATTATGAAAGCTTTTTGTATGGATAAGTACATAAGGACATAAGAATTTGCTAGGCCAAAGAAGACCAAGGTACGTCTAGTTTGTCTTCCACCATCCTGGTGGTCGCTTGACATGCTATACACTGTATTCTCTGATATTGTTTCCTAATTTTCCTAATCTATCTAATTTGTTCTTGAATGAATCAACACTTACAGCACAGAAGGAGGCCATTCGGCCCATCGTGTCTGGCCGGCTCTTTTAAAAGAGCTATCCAATTCAATACCACTCTCCCGCTCTCTCCCCATAACCCTGCAAACTTGTCCTCCCTAAATAATTATCTACTTCTCTCATAAAAGCTGTTATCGAATCGGCTTCCACCTCCCTTGCAGGCAATGCATTTCAGATCCAAACAACTCGCTGTGTGAGAGCATTTTTCCTCACCTCCCCTCTGTTTCTTTTAACAACTATTTTAAATCAGTGTCCTCGGGTCACCGACCCACCCGCCATTGGAAATAGTTTCTCCTTATTCACCCTATCGAATCCCCTCATAATTTTGAAAACTTCTATTAACCTCTTAACCTTCTCTGCTCCAAGGAAAATAATCCTAGCTTCTCTACCTTCTTCTCATAACTGAAGTTCCTAATTCCTGGTACCATCCGAGTAAATATCCTTTGCACCCTCTCCAATGCCTTGACATCCTTCCTAAAGTGCGGTGCCCAGAACTGAACACAGTGCTCTTCCAGTGTTTTACTAAAGCTTCATAATAACCTCCTGACTTTTGTATTCCTGCCACCGTCAAAGATTTACCTATATGAACCCCCCGGTCTCTCTGCTGTTTCACTCTCTTTAAGATTGTACCATCATCTTATATTGCCTCTCCTCATTCTTCCTCCCAACATGCATTACTTTGTATTTCTCCACATTAAACTTCATCTTCATCTCTCCAGTCAGGGAATTAGGCTCCACACACACACTCTGTATTTCTGATGCACAATATATGTGTATGTCATTCACACACTCCCTTGTCTCTCTTTCATATGCTTTTTGTGTATGTTTCATTCAAATACACTCTTTATGTCACTCAGTTGTAACACACCAGATTATATCAGAGTAATAAAACCACCAACACCAGTAACAACTTTCATTTATATTAATAATAAAAATCTTCACATTAGGTATAGCGCCTTTCACGTCAGGAGGACGTCTCAAAGCACTTCAAAGCATAGTGACTGTCTGTTTTGTGGGTAAATGTGGTAGCCAGTTGCGCACAGCAAGGTCCCACAAACAGCCATGGAATGAGTGACCAATTTTATTTGCAGGATTGTCAGGCAGGACATCAGGAGAGAGAAGCTCATCTGAAGATATATATATGTATATATATACCATATATATATACCTACACATACTGCCCTTCAAGCAAGGTAGCACACCAGAGTAATAACTGAAAGCCAAAATATATCACATAACTGCCAACTCCTTATATTATAATTACTGTATTACTATTCCTGAATGTTTGTTATAACTGTAATAATGGGATCTAATTTATAGTGTTTCTTCACGGGATTCTAGTCAACCCACGGGGACTCCCGGCCGGAAATAGATCACATGACTTAATAGAGCCCTTAATCACATCATTGAGGCGTCTCAAAGTGCTTCACAAAATATACTGTTCCACAAATAGTCGTGGATTAGTAACCAATCATTAGTGACGAATATTATCCCCGGAAAGCGATACACAGTCAATAAGAAATCTGGAGGTAAAGTTTAAAGCTCTTAGTGTGATTCCTTAATCATCCTATTAGTAATTGCTTATCAAGCCACCTCAACGTTTGATTCGGTGCTGCAGTGTGTGACATCTTTCCTGGGGACGTATAAAAAAAACTCTGGCCTAGGGATACTGGCATTTTCCTGGACCTGCTCTGGCCAGCTCAGGGTCAATAAGCCAATTGCAACAAAACCAGATTGAAACGGGATCTGTTACTGTGGTATGCAAGGACGTGAAAATGTTACAAAATAGCAAGCTCATTCAGGTTAATGGTATATCAGTGTAGTTAGAGCAGGAGCTATGAACCCACATTGGAAAATGGACCTTGACACAGTAAAGTGCTCACCGCCTCCACACTGCCACTCTCTGTTCAGCGGTGTCGCAGCAATGGAATTTTGAGCATTGATATTGTTAATATAAAAATAACATTAAACTTGTGGAGTCCGTTAGCTTAGTGGTTAGAGCACTCGCCTCATAAGCAAGAGGACCTGGGTTCGATTCCTGGGCAGGGTGAAACTTTGGGCAAGTTTCCTTACTGCACATGCACCTAGCAGTAAATAGGAACCCGGTTGTTAGTCAATTGGAGGATTATTTTTCCGGGGATAATAATCCCTTCAAAAGATAATAATAATAATCTGGTCACTCAATCCACGATTGTTTGTGGAACACTGCTGTGCGTAATTGGCTGCCGTGTTTCGCCAACAAAATCAAGCTCAATCCACTTTGTAGTATATTCTGTGAAGCGCTTTAAGACATCTCAATGATGTGATAAGGTGCTATATCAAACGCAAGGCTTATTTATTTTTTATTATTATTATAATAATTATTATTGGAGTTGAGTTACAGATGAGCCATCATCTAGGAGAATGGCGGAATAGGCTGCAGGGGCTAAATGGCCTACTCCTATTCCTAAGTTTGTACATATATATATATATGAGCCTGTCGCCTTGTTTTCACTAGTTTCCCTGTTAGCAACATGGCGCTGTGTTGGCGTGGAGCACCTCTCTGATCTGTGGCGGAGGCAGCTCCTCCGTCTCTTCCCCGGCGATGTGTGCCAACAGAGGTCACACTGTGACAGGTCGTTAATTCACTGAGTATCAGCCCACGTTGCCAGTTATTTATGGCTCATGCACTTGCCTGTCTGGAATGAGACGTTCCCCAATGGAAGGGCTGCGGAAACACTTTAAAATCTTCTTGTGTGAAGGACACTGGAAGGTCAGTGTACGCAGCCTGTTTTGCTAACATTTTTGAGAGGCCTCGAAATTTCACCTAGTCTTAACCGGTGAAATCCATGGAACTGTTTTATACAGTCAATGCACTTTACAGTATATTCTGTGAAGCGTTTTGAGACGTCTCAATGACGTGATAAGGTGCCATATCAAATGCAAGGATTATTATATATATTTCATAAAATTTAAGATTGGGTGGGATAGTGGAATTTCAGGCTCAATTTTAGCCTCAATTTGGAAGTCGGTTCTCTTTTAAGAACTGCCAAAAATCGGTTTTAAGAATTTTTTAATAATCCTTGCATTTGGTAGCACCTGTAACATCAAAACATCTCAAAACATCGGTGTTTCGGGTAAAGTGTAGTAACTGTATTTATAAGCGAACGCAGCAGTCAATATCTATTCTGAGATAAAGCCATGAAGTGAATGCCAATTTTATTTGGAGGATTGTAGGCCGGAACAGCAGGAGAAACTCCCTTCCCTTTTTGATAGTGCCGTAGGAAGTTTAACGACCACCTGAGCAAGCAATGGGGCCTCGGTTTAACGTCTCATCTGAAGAACGGCACCTCCAGTAATACAGTGCTCAGCACCCCTCCTCCTGTTGTATTTCATTGGAGTGTTAGCCTGATGTGAGTGCATAATATCCTTCCATTTGATATAGCACCTTATCATGTCTTTAGGATGTCTAAAAGTGCTTCACAGAACATACTGTAAAGTGAATTGACTATATATTTTGTGGGCTTAAAACGGTAGCCAATTACGCACAGCGGTGTCCCACAAACAGTTGTGGAATGAGTGACCAAATTTTTATATTTGTTATTTTTTTGAGAGCACGGAAAAGAGAGCTGCCAATCGACTAACAACTGGGTTCTTACTTACTGCTAGGTAAACAGAGGCGTGTGGAGTAAGGAAACTTGCCTAAGGTCATCTAACCTCATCTCCACGTTGTATATCTAACCTGTGTATCTAACCTCACCTCCACATTGTATACCTAACCTGTGTATCTAACCTCACCTCAACATTGTGTATCTAACCTCAGTAACCACTTTTTTCCGCTCAACTTTTGTGTATCTCTATCTGTATTTGTCCTCAAGCCTCAATCCCACTTCTCACCAGACATCCATCCAGCTCTTTAATGCCAGGGCTTTAATAATAATAATCCTTGCATTTGATATAGCGCTTTTCACGTCGGGAGGATGTCCCAAAGCGCTTAACCTAGGAGTTGATTCCACATATCCATTACTGTATCCTGTCAGGGGGAGGAATCTCTTGTAATGTTAAATCTCACCCATGCCCAGTTAATTTTATCCTCCTGCCTCCAGCTCTGCTTCTCACAGTCTAAATTAAATAGATAATAGATAGAAATTCAGGTAATACCGTTTCAAGGAGAAGTGTGGGTTAAACAGAAAGCTCTGTGTCCTTGTTTAGTACTTACAGGTTAAAAATTCTTCACGGTCTTAAAATGGAAGTCTTAAAACTTTAAGATCGTACAGAAATTTTAGAGAAGTGTCTCACTTTCACTCCTCATTTGCAAGCTGGTTTTCTGCAGTTCCCAAGAGAGGACCACAGCAAACGAGCTTTCACTTTAAAACTAAATTTGAGACCGTGTGACCATTAGGACAAAAATAATGGTATTTAAGGCATTTATATCAGATCCTACGAGAAATGCTGTATCCTGTTGTTTGTCCAGCAAGGACCACCTGAACTGTTAGGGCTTTGGCTTGCAGGGTTAACATAATAATAAAAATCTGTGCATTTGATATAGCGCCTTATCACTTGTAAAATGAATTAACTTCTATTTTGTAGGTGAAACGCGGCCGCCAATTTCACAAAGCAATGTCCCACAAACAGGCGTGGATTGAGTGACCAAATTACTATTGTTTAAATTTTATTTTAAACAAAGGCATGTGGAATAAGGAAACTTGCCTAATGTTTCGCCCTGCCTAGGAATTGAACCCGCTTGCAAGGCAAGTGCTCTAACCACTATGCTACAGGACTCCACAAACCAAGTGGAAAGAACCAAGTTGCCCCCAGCGACTGGTTCGCCCCTCTAAGACCTGTTGATGAATCAGGCTGGCTGTACTGTCTGCATCAGTGCCCTGGAGGGGAGTGCTGTGAGCCCCCCTGGCTGAGGGGCTGGACTAGAGACTGCCATTCAATTCTGATGTTTCATTGCCAAAGGCATGTGGCTTGGGAATCAGCTTCCCTGAGTGGGGAGAACACAGAGTCCAGGTGACGGGACTCGAGTGAGCTCTAGAGATTGTTTATAGTGATTTGTGTTTGTGTGCGGAGCGAGTTCAGCAGGGAGAAACAGGACGCCCTCCCACCCCCGTGAAGTGCTCCGAGATGTTTTCCTATGCGAGAGGTTTACAAAAGTGCAAGCTTGCTGTTGTTATTGAGAACTCCCCGCAGGGAGACAATATTCCTCTCTGCCGTGCGGTCCAGGTGTTCTCAATCTCCTGGAGGAAATAAAGAAAGTGCGTGGAGTTTTTTTAATGTATAAATAGAAACATTACAGATGTGTACATTACAGATGTGTGCGTTCAAAACAGAATCACCCAGAGTAGCTGTTTTACATTCACGTTGAAAAGGAGATCATTTTGAAGTCAATCCCCATAAGATCAACTTGAAGGCCCTAGTCCTCACCTTCATATATATCCCTCCACCACCTTGGCCCATCCTTTCTCTGTGAATCGATGACCTCCTGTGACCATACTCACACGGGCTTTCCTGTCTCCTTCCACTATGACCTGCTTTATGTTTCTCCCCTCTCTCACATCCCCACATCCAACACATCCCACCATTGTATTGTATTGGCAGGTAGACTTTCAGTCACTTTGCTGCCTCCCTCTGGAACCTTCTCCCAAAATCGTATCGACTCTCCCTGCTTTCATAACCTAAAAGCTTATTTCTAGTCCCCACCTGTGCCTGTTCAGGTGAGCATTAAGATCCCATCGCATTACTTGAAAAGAGAAGGCAGTTTCTCTCTCCCAACGTCCTGGCCAACAATCCCCCCGATAAAATTGGTCACTCACTTCCTGGCAGTTTGTGGGTCATTGCCGTGTGTTAATTGCCTGCTGCATTCTCCTGCAAAACACACAGTCATTCTACTTTACAGCAAATCCTGTGAAGTGTTTTGAGATGTCTTCCTGACATGAAGGACTCAGTGTCAAATGTAAATATTATTGTTATTGTAATTGCAAGCCTCTGTTATGATCTTGTGTAATATTTGCTCATGGGGGAGGGGGAAGGAAATACACGCTGAACCTATGTGAGTTTGGGCGATATCACAGACATGACACAGACATGGCACAGGGTGTGACAAAGTTAACCACTCACATCCCTATACTCCTCTGAGCTGCACACCTTCTTTGATCGTGCTTCCGGCCACCCTCCCGCAGCCACTGACCCAGCACAGACGCTGTATAAATGCCAATTTTTCATTGTTGTTGTTGTAGTCAATGCTTTCTCAGAGGATATTAAGAATAATTCTTGCATTTGATAAAGTACCTTATCATGTCATTGAGATATCTCAAAGTGCTTCACAGAATATATTGTAGATATATATTCTAGATTGATTGTGTAATTGTGGGCAAAACGCGGCAGCCAATTGTGCACAAACAGTCGTGGATTACGTGACTAATTTTTTTTTGGAAAGTCATCCACCAACAACTGGATTCCTACTTACTGCTAGGCAAACATATGTGTGGAGTAAGGAAACTTGCCTAAGGTTTTGCCCTGCCTGGGAATCGAACTTGGGTCCTCTCGCTTCCAAGGCAAGCACTTTAAGCCCTACACTAAAGTGTGTTTTTTTTGTTCAGCTGGGTGACTGACACATGAGGAAACCCATCACCATTTTTAAGAGTATCCAAACTAAGCTGACAATTCCATGTATCCCACCTACACATGGAAATTCCAGAGATAGATTGTTGGAACAAAATGCACACTCTCTCCCTGGAGAGACGCATTCTGTTTACCTAATTCCAGAGAGTATTAGGTGCAGATTGGCAAGAGCCAAGGCTTGGGGTCCCCAGAGTCTGTGTTGGGGTAACTGCTGGAGTCTAACCAGCTAAAACCACGTAGCTTGCCATTGATATTGCTGTCTGGTAAGCTTTCCTGGTACTTTTCCATCTAGGACCACCCTAGCTGTTAGGGCTTTGGCTTGCAGGGTTAACAGGAGCTGAGTGGGATGACTCTCTGCCCCCAGTGACAGGTCTGGCCTTCCAGGTCCTGCCGATGAGCCAGGCCGGGCTGTGCTGTCATCAGCAGTGCTCTGGAACAGTGCACACCCGTCTGGCTCATGAACTGGACTAGAGACCATCACAGAGGGTTGACTCAATTCCGACATTCCATTGCCAGCATGTCACCTTGGAGCCAATTCAGCTTATCTCCCCCCAATGAGGATACTCCTGGCCTCAACTACCATTCCTGGCAATTTGTTACAATTTTTAATTTATCCTAAAATTCTGGATTTACTTTTTCAATCGTGTTTAATCCCATTGTTATACACCATTATAAGTTCGCCTCTGAGATGTTGTCTTTCAAGACGGTAAGAGCATCACCTCAGTTTTAGTAGATCAGTTTTGACAGAAGTTTTATCAACATTAAGCTGTGTCTGATTGATGAGAGGAGGAGGGGGAGGGCTGGGGGGAATTACTGCTGGTGTCTAGATTTCAGGGGAATGTTAAAGATCCTATGGCACTAATCGAAAAGAGAAAGGAGTTTCTATACAAATGTAAATTTGTTGTTGTTGTTTCTCCCCTTGCCTTGGCCAACAACCCCCCAAATAAAATTGGTCACTTACTCCATGGTTGTTTGTGGATCACTGCTGTGTGCAACTGACTGATGTGTTTCGCCCACAAAATACACAGTGATTCCACTTTACGGTATATCGTATGAAGCGCTTTAAGACATATCAATGATGTGATGAGGTGCTATATCAATTGCAAAGATTATAATATTATTAATCCTGTGAAGCGCTTTGAGACGTCTTCCCGACATGAAAGGCACTATACCAAATGTAAGATTTATTATTATTATTAAAAGCCATACTCTCATTTTCAAAACCTTCAATTGTGGTAACATGTTAGGATGTACCAATAACAATCTTTGAACCTCCTTTAGTTTTGTGAGCGGTTACCTATTTATCAGCCAGCGAGAATAATCTCTGGCTGTTTATCCTCTCAAAACCTTTCAGAATTTTGAAAAACTCAATTAGTGTCCCTTGACCTTCCCTTTTCCAGCCAACGCAACCCGAAAAAAATTGTTTTGTTGCGTTTTAATGAAATGCAAATATTTGACCAGGAAGTTTGAATGAGAAGCAACTTATTAAATATTCCTCAACCAAAACCTACATCGAAACTGAGGGATAGCTGCTTTGTTTCTAATATAGGACAGGAGACAGGGTGGTACAGAGGGTTGGAGTGAAGGGGAGAGAGAAAGAGGGAGGGGGGAGAATGAGGGAGGGGGGAAGTGAGGGAGAGACAAGGAGGAAGGAGGGAGGGAGAGAGGGAGACAGGGAAGGAGGGCGGTGAAAAGAAAATGAGAAGGGGAGAAAGAGGAAAGGGAAGGAGAGACTAAAGGAAAGGAGAGCAAGAAAGACATCGTGAGGAGAAGCTTCCTCTACGAGATCATTCATGGTCTTTTAAAGGAGCAGCTTCAAAGGTACTCTCTAGAGCAGTGCTGATGCACCTTTTTGGTTGGCCGACAAAATACATTTTCTTGATTGGATATTTCTCGATTTATGCCATCAATCAAGAAATATTCAATCAGGAAAAAATGGAAACAAAACATCGATTTAAAATAGACTCAATGTTGAATAAAATTGGTCGTTATCTGCATGGCTGCTTGTGAGACATTGCTGTGAGAGCTCTGAGACGCTACACTGCGTGGAGGGCATTATATAAGTGCAAGTTGTTGTTGCTGAGCACAAACTGACTGCCGCGTTTCGCCCACAAAATACACAGTTTTTCAGCAGCAGTGTTTCAGGGTTGGAAACAATTCTGAACAGGTTCAACAAGGTGAACGTAAATGGACCTTTTCCACTTTTTGGTGAATCCAATAACAAGGGCGAAATAGACATAAGGTCGCCAGGAGATCTAAATAAGAGTTTAGGAGGGACTTTAGGTAGAGGCTGGTGAGATTGTGGAATTCACTGCTGGGTTGAAGCAGAAAGCGTTAATACTTTTAAGAGGAAACTTGATGTGTCCAAGGGAGAAGAGAGTAGAGAGGTATGGAGGGAGGCCAGAAGGTGGGATGAAGAGAGGTGGAGGGTAAACACCTCTACGGACTAGTGGGGTTGAATGGCTTATTTCCGTGCTGTAAATTTCTGTGTAATTCTGTGTAGTGGAGGAGAAGAGAGGGGATTTTTCTCTTGTGGTTCTGTGTGGATGAATCATTGATATGAGCTCTGACCTTTGTTTGCTAATTTTGGTGAATGTATCACTGTGCACTTGTGTGAATAATTAATGCCATTTTAAAACCAATTAAAACCACATCATGAACAGGAATGTGTTTCCCCAGAGAGGAGGAGGGTCAGGAGGTGGCGCGATTGAGGTGGTTAAAATGTTTGGCATGGAGTGACTCCTCGCTGATAGGTGAACGCAGACCGAGGGAAACAGTCTCAGAACCAGAGACAAACCCACTCAGAAAGCAAAAACTAATATTAAATCAGCACCTTACCAAGACGTCTCAAAGCACTTCATATGATATACTGTAAAGTGGTGTGACTGTGTATACTTTGTAGGTGAGCACAACAGCCAGTTTGCACACAGCAGTGTCCACAAACATAATAATCCTTGCATTTGATGTAGCGCTTTTCACGTCTTCTAGACGTCTCAAAGCGCTTCACAGAATATACTGTAAAGTGAATTGACTGTATATTTGTGGGTGAAACACAGCAGCCAATTGTACACAGCAGTGTCCCACAAACAGTCGTGGATTGAAAATGACCAATTTATTATTGTTTTGTTTTTTGGAGGGATTATTATTAGGAGTGTGGAATAAGGAAACTTGCCCAAGAGTTCGCCCTCTGCCTGGAATTGAACCCAGGTGTCTCGCTTGCAAGGCGAGTGCTTTAACCACTGAGCTACAGGACTCCACGACAGCCATGAACGAGTGACTAATTTTATTTGAGGGATTGTTGGCCAGGACATTGCGATATGAAATTGGTCGCTCACTCCATGGTTGTTTGTGGGACATTGCTGTGAGCAAATTGGGGGCCGCATTCGACCACAAAATACACAGTCAATTTACTTTATAGTAAATCTTGTGAAGTACTTTGAGATACCTTGGTGACGTGATTAGCACTATACCAAATGCAAGAATTATTATTACAATACAATATAAAATTACATTTGTATAGCGCCTTTCATGTCGGGAGGGGTGGGAAGGATAGGAGAGTGGCCGAAGGCTCGGTCGAAGAGGAGGGACTCCTCCTTGAGACATGCCTTGAAGGTGGCAAGGGAGGGAGTGAGATGAAGGGAATGGGGTGGAGCTCCAGAGGGTGGGGGCAGAGAGCCTGAAGGCCCGACCGCTGATGGAGGGTCAGACCCGCCGGGGGACATGGAGCAAGCCGGATTATTATGGATTACAGGGAGTCTAGTCAATGACCTTTTCTCTCTTGCCTTCCAGGGCCGCTGACCGATGCTGTCCCTCTCTCTCTGAGACATCAGCATGGCCAAACTTCAGATGCTTTCCTCCAGCACTGAGCCTGGTTACCACGGCCGAGACTCTTACTCCTCGTTTGCCCCCAGACCTTCGGAGGCTGGCTTCCCCCGGTGCACAATGGGCAGTGTGGGCAGTGGAGTGGCCAACGAGCAGGAGTTCGCTATGAAGAGCGTCAACGCCAACCACAGGGCAGTGCATGCTCCCATCGGTGGGCGGCAGCAAAGCAGCCTGGGGAATGGGTACGCTTCCTGGGAGCTCAGCAACGAAAAGTGCTTCAAGCCCGGTAAGGTCTCCAACGCCCTGTACATCAATGGGGACCTCCGCAAGGGGGAGCGAATGAAGACCGACGTGACCAACAACAACGAGAAGAACCTTCCTCCTCAGTACAAGGAGCCCAGCAACCCGCCCAAGATCCTGCCTGTGTCCGGCAAACTGGAGCAGGTAAATATACACAACAATAGCAACCCTCGCATTTGATACAACACCTTGTTACACATTCCCTGCCACTGTTCAAAAAAGGGCATTTCTCTCCCCGTTGGCCTGACCAACAATCCCTGAAATAAAACTGGACCAAGCATTCCGAGACGCTAGCCTGTGTGAAGGGTGATATATAAATGCAAGTTATTGTTGTTTCGCCCACAAAATATACAGTCAATTCACTTTACAGTATATTCTGTGAAGGGCTTTGAGACGTCTCGAAGACATGATAAGGCGCTATATCAAATGCAAGGATTATTATTAGTATTTTGTTGTTGTCGTCGTTGTTGGTGGTAGTCACTTGTTTCATGGCTGTTTGCGGAACATTGCCTTGCACGATTGGGCTGCTGAGTTCATCTACAAATACATAGTCACTCCACTTCACGGTAAATTCTGTGAAGTGCCTTGAGCCTTCCTCCTGATGTGAAAAGCGCAATACCAAATGCAAGAATGTCCCAAGGCGCTGGACAGTCAAGGATTTAGATTCGAGTTGGGGGTTGGGATTAGGAAGAGTGGAGGGCCGGGAGAGTGGGGGTAGGAGGGTTACCGGAAATGCAGTTGAAGATAAGGCCTTGAGATGGGCCTTGAAGGAGGCAAGGGAGGGGGTAAAGTGTAAAGTAGCTGTGTACTTCATGGGCAAACACAGTAGCCAATTAAGAGAAAACTTGATGCACATATGAGGGAGAAGAGAATGGAGGGTCAAAGGCTCATATGGAGTATGAACTCCACATGAATATTTGGCACAGACTATTTGGACTGATGGCCTGTTTTCGCACCTTATTGCTCCCATGTCACAGCAATGTCCCACAAACTGCCATGAAGTGAATGAACAATTTTACCTAGGGTCAGGACAGACGGGAGAAACATCCTTCTCTTCTCAAGTAGTGCCATGGGATCTTTAATGTCCATCTGACCAGGCACAAATGGGATTGAAGAGAAGAACTGACCGTCCAGGCTCGAGAGATGAAGGAGGGGCTTTTATTACCACAATATCTAAATCACAAGCACTACAATCACTCCATTCTTTAAGACTGGTTTGACTGCAATTATGCAGTGATGTGATCTACCAACATGTCACATATCCCAACCCATATGTCATTGTCCCTTCATCTCAATACAAATTCTTGAACAAAATAAGCACTCAATCTATGATAATAATGATAATTAATACTTGCAATTGATATAGCGCCTTATCATGTCATTGAGTTGTGTCAAAGCGCTTCACAGAATATACTGTAAAGTGGATTGACCATGTATTTTGTGGGCGAAACACGGCAGCCAATTGCGCTCAGCAGTGTCCCACACACAATCTGGATTGAATAACTAAATTTAAAAGAATAAAATATACAAAATAATAATAATATTGAGCAGGCGGATTTCACAGTTAACCACCCAGTGAACTACTTCAAAGCCAAATCTATTGGCTCGCAGTTGGGGAGAGGGGAAGAGGAAATCAAGGCTTTGCTGACATGGGACCATTCAAACTGTGTTTGTGGTCTGATTAAATAGACAGACCAGTGCTCTGTTTGATGCTCTGAAACTTGAGTCACAGGGATTGGTAGTGAGATGTGCAGATGATTTTTCTTTTGGTCAGCCAGGTGTCTGACACACAGGGAAATGCATCACCGAGCTTAAGAGTAACCAGACCAGACTGAGATTTCCACATACATATGGATATATCTCCTTTGCCTGGTGTAGAGTTCATACCCTCCCTATCCATCTCCGACCCCCTACCCCCTCCCCCCGGGAGAGATTCTGAAGCTGCAGGAGAATGACAAGATTCTCCGTGAGTTTGATACAGCGAGGTTCATTCCTCACATAGCGCTGCAGTACACGAGGGAGAAAGGAGTAGAGGGGTATGGGAGAGGGAATAGGAGTGGTGGGAGCTCGTGTGGAGATGGACTAGTTGAGCCCAATAGCTGTAGATTCTATATAGAGATAATAATGATCCTTGCATCCTTAATAATCTGCGCATTAATACGTTGTTGAGACGTCTCAAAGAGCTTCACAGGATATACTGTTAAGTAGACTGTGCATTTTGTGGGCAAAAGGGATCTATATTATTCTGGAATGTTCTAAGTGCCAATACGCGATGACTGTACTTCACAGTGAATCCTGTAAAGCATTTTGAGACGTTTTCCAATGACGTGATAAGGCACTGTACCAAACACACGTCATGTCATGTCATTCTCTGCCACAAGTGTATCTCTTTGGAAATTTCCCTTCCCCCACCCCCAACCGTTACAGCTGCACAAACAACTTCATTGATTTACCTTTCAACAGAAAAGCACCAGGTTCATGTGAGCAATGTAAAACACACAAACACTCGCTCAACAGGTTTGACAACATTAAAAAGCTCCAGGAATGATTTTTTTGGGTCAGCCAGGCATGTGACACATACGGAGACCCATCACCATGCTTAAGAATATCCAAATAGACTGAGAGTTACACGTGTATGTCACCTAGACATGCAAATTTCCCTGGGTCTGGAATGGATTACCCAATCTCTTCTCCCTCGGTGGGGGATCCACCCTGCTTGCCTAATTTTGGAGATTATTAGAGATAGGGTTGAGGTAGTGTGTGTTGGGGTAACTGCTGGAGTTTAACCAGCTACAAAGGCGTAGTTTACCAGTGAGAGAATTGACTGACAAGCTTCCCATGACCCAACCTACCCATGAGAGCTTTTACTTGCAGACTTAACAGGAGCTGAGTAAGAATCCCAGGCCCCAGTGGGTAAATGAATGAATGAATCCTTGCTGTTAAAGGCTTATCATTGGTCCCATGACTTGAGGGTAGATTAGAACATGTGGAGAGGTTTGTATCCTGCTCTTAAACTGGAGAAGGAAGAGGGAGAGAATAGACGGAGATCACTGTATAGACCATAAAACCAGTTGATAATTATTGACTGCAATCTTGCCATTTCTTAATAGCATTGATGCAATATTTTTTTAAAAACTCAGAAAATGCACAGGGCCTATCTTTATTAATAATAATAACCCTTGCATTTGATACAGTGCCTTTCACATAAGGAGGGAGTTTCAAAGCGCTTCACAGGATTACTGCAAAGAGCAGCAACTGTGTGTTTTGGAAGTAAAATCTTGAGCTGCTGTTTAGCTTCTATTCCCATTAAAAAATCGGACATAAATCGTTTCAGTCTATCTGTCCCTCATCTCTGGAACTCCATCTCGGAGTCTCCCTCACTCGCCCCTTTTCTCACCTCATTCAAGGTTCATCTTGAGACCTTCCTCTTTGTCCATGTCTTCAGTCATCTTCCTGCAGCCCCCTCTCCCCAACCTCCTCGGCTCCCTCTTCTCTCCCACAGCTCGATTGCAAAGCCAAGACTGTCCAGCTCATTGGGACGTCCTCCTGATGTGAATGTCACTGTATAAATGTAAATTTGTATTGTAAAGATTACAGCCATTTAATATTCACCGCTTTTTTTAATCATCGAAATATCAAATGAATGTGAAAGGCCATGTTCCCCTGGGACATGTCCGGCTAAATTCAGTCCAAGCTGATGAATGGAATTAATTGTTTAGTCCTTGATTATCTACAAGGCGATGGGCGATGGGGGAATGATTGGCATCCTAGCTCCCCTTCCAGTTTACAGATGATTCTGTGTTGGCACATGTATCTGACAACAAGCATTAGGCAATTGGTAGCTTAACTTTTCTTTGTTTGTTGGCAGTTCAGCTGTCCTGTAGCAATTCTTTATGCTAAAAGGCAACTCTTTGTCCAATTTTTCTCCAGAGAAAGAGAGAGAGAGAGAGGAAAAATAACAAAATAAAGTCTAAGGCTGATACTGTGGGACCTGTTACCAGGCTGGTATTGTGGGACCTGTTGCCAGGCTGGTATTGTGGGACCTGTTGCCAGGCTGGTATTGTGGGACCTGTTGCCAGGCTGGTATTGTGGGACCCATTGCCAAGCCAATATTGGCAGGCTTGTATTGTAGTACCTGGTGCCATATCTGAACAGAAAATTCAACTTCCCAGGAAGGGAGCATTGCCGCCTACAGGTCACCATCTGTGTCGGCATAAATTAACACAACAGCTTTACTTACACTCATTAAAGTATGTAATGTTTCTACACCTGCCGCTGTGGTGAATGCCGCATTAGGAAACCCTGACATATGCAAATACGACTGCCAGGATGGTGGAAAGTGAACTGGGTGGACTTGGGTCTGCTTTCCTATTCTTCTTTCTTCCTCTTCAACCGTGCCTACAGTCACCACCCTATCCACCCGGATCAATGTTGTGCTCCGCCACTGTCGAGCTCTCTGGGGCGCTACCCTGTATGAGGTAGCTATAAAAATGCAAGTTGTTATTGCTCTTTCGTGTAGCATTTCCTATGTTCCTATGTTATTTCTGTTCTTCCCCTGCAGAACAGTGAGTCGCTGATCAGGCCTTCGGCATTCAAACCCGTCGTCCCCAAGAACTTCCACTCCATGCAGAACCTCTGCCCCCCACAGAGCAATGGGATTACTGACAGTAGGAAAAGCCTGGGCCCCCAGCCCAGCACAAACAGCCCCTTGGCTGGGAGGGACAAAGTGGGACTGGGGCGGACTATAAACCATGGCGGAGGCTTGTCCGATTCCGGACGTAACTCGCTGACCAGTCTCCCCACTTACGGGACAGGGTACAGCCAGCATCTGGGTCCAATGAGCGCGTCCACCAGCCACATCAACCGCATCGGGAACTCCTATGTGGACAGGGGGACGTT
The DNA here is from genome assembly GCF_018977255.1 of Callorhinchus milii. Lineage (NCBI taxonomy): Eukaryota > Metazoa > Chordata > Chondrichthyes > Chimaeriformes > Callorhinchidae > Callorhinchus > Callorhinchus milii. The sequence goes on from NW_024704742.1 coordinate 68,261,352, forward strand.
GGGCTACAACGGCCTGTCCACCTCGGACAGCGGACGTTCCTCCAGCAAGAGTGTGGCCTCCTTCAACAAACTCAATCACATGAGCGAGGTTCCGCCATTTCACTCGCCGTCCAACGACGACATCATTCAGGACCTGGAGGACCGCCTGTGGGAGAAGGAGCAGGAGGTGACTCAGATGCGGAGGAGCCTGGACAAGAGCGAGGCGGCCATTGTACAGGTCTTCGAGGAGAAGCAGAAGATCTGGGAGAGGGAGATGGAGGACCTGAGGCAGAATTATGCCAACAAGCTTCAGCAGGTCTCCAAGAAGGCCCAGCGTGCCCAGCAGGCCCTCCAGCTCCAGATCTTCAAGCTCCAGCAGGAGAAGAAGAAGTTGCAGGAGGATATGGGGCAGCTGTTGCAGCAAAGAGAGGAGCTGGAGAAGAAGTGCATGGCTTTCAAAAAGGAGCAGGCTGACCTGCTGCCTAGGCTGGAAGAAACCAAGTGGGAGGTGAGCTTCTCACTGGTCCTCACTTTACACCAGCAAAGTGAATTGACTGTATATATTAGTGCTATATCAAATGCAAGAATTATTATTAGAAAGGGTGGAGGGCAGGAAAGTTGGGTAGGAGAGTGACTGAAGGTGCCATGCAAACAAATCCCTCAAATAAAATTGGTCATTCACTCCACAACTATCTGCGCAATCAGGTTGCGCCAGCTCTGTGCAATCGGCTGCCGCGTTTTGCCCTTAAATATACAGTCAATTCACTTTACAGTGCATTCTGTGAAGCGCTTTGAGACATCTCAACAACGTGATCTGATTGTTGGGATATACCGATCCTGAGGATCCGAAATAATGACTCAAAAATCCTTAATAAAGGTATAATGGTTTATTATTCACAAACGGTTTATGAGTATATAGCAAAAGAGGTAAATAGTCATACTACCAGTTTTATGTAGGCTGTAGCCTGATTTCAGTCTTTCGTGTCTGCTTCTCAGGCGCAATCGTTTGCTATACTCACGTTCTCTCTTTCTCTCTGGCTCTGCTTCCACACACCTCTGTCCAGTAGCACCCCAATTATACTGACTTCCCCTCTAACCTTTGCTTCAGCCAGATAAGATTATAGCCTTTAGAATTTTGGTCTTCCTTTGTCCTGTCTAACCTGATCAAAGAGGTTTCACTGGAATAGAGACAGGCTTCAACGTATCTCAGTACTGTCCTTGAGAGTGTAGCTGGCTTACAAGAAAAAGCTTTCAGACACACATCCCATTGTCCTGGTACCAGGCTCATGGTCTGCCCCTTATCTCCAGGTGGCTATTACCTTATACGTCAGGACTAAAGGTTGTGCCAGCTTCTCACAGTGCTTGAAACCAACAACCACAGTATTATTTTAACATTTTAAACCACTGTCTTATTGCTATAAGGTGTTATAATTTCTACATATTCTACTCAATCTAACATGATCCTATATCAAATGCAAGGATTATTTTTATTATTCTCCTGAAATGACAACTGTAGACACTGGGATACCTGTGACCGCTACAATACAGCACAATACAATACAATTTACATTTATACAATGCCTTTCACGTGAGGAGAACATCCAAAAAGAGAACTTCTGGGAAAAGCCATTTTAACATAGTCAGGGGTGGGGTGGGGGGTGGGGGGGGGGTGGTGAGAAGAGAGGATCCCTCTTCACTCCCGTGCCACGGATGTCATCATTGGGTCATCTTCAGGAGCAGAATATCCCAGTCAGTGATAAGCATCACATACTGCACATTGCACCTCAATATTTCCCCTCAATTACTGCTCAAATTCCCTTGTAAATCATCATGCCACGGGTTCAATTTCAGCAGACATTGTGGATAACACATTCCAACAGCCCTTTGTGTTGGATAATTATTATCCCCCCCCCCACCCCGCCACCCCCCCACCCCCCCCCCCCCCCCCCACACACACACATACATTCTTTTCTTCTGCTTACAATCCTCAATTTATGCCTTTTTGTTACCCACTCACCCATTAGTCTTTAATTGTCAAAACCATTCCTCATGTTGAAACCCTCTATTGTTTATGCTGGTCTAGGAGTAGTTTGCTAAGGCATTCAGCCATTGTCTCTCTTGTACTGTAACTCAATAACTTCTGTGTTATCATGAATTGTGCTGGATCATTTCCCGCTTATAGGTTCTGCTTTCATAGCAGTGTCCTGTACCATATGTGGAGTCCTGTACAGTATTGGTTAAAGCACTCGCCTCACAAGTGAGAGGATCCGGGTTTGATTCCCAGGGCGAAACTTTAGACAAGTTTGCTTACTCTAAACTCCTCTGTTTATCTAGCAGTAAGTAGGAATTCGGTTGTTAATCGATTGGTGGATTGCTTTCTGGTGAGTAATAATCCTTTCAAAAAAATAAATTAAATAAATAATAATTATTTGGTCACTCAATCCACGACTGTTTGTGGGACACTGTGCACCATTGTCTGCTGTGTTTTGTCCCCAGTATACATAGTCGATTCACTTGACAGTATATTCTGTGAAGCACTTTGAGACGTCTCAACAATGTAATAAAGTGCAACATCAAATGCAAGGATTATTATTATTATAATCACTAGAACTGTTAGCAAGTCTAGACTCTTCAAAATGGTCAGTCGATTAACGTAAAATCGCTGGTATTCACTCTGTTCATGTTGTTGTAAAAACTGAGGCATGAGCAGAGCAGGACATCTCTCTCTCTCCCCAAAACTGTTAACCCTCTGTCACGTTTGACCTTCGGTATCCCTTTTGACGGGATGTTTAAGCTGAGCTCTGAAATGCTGTTATTCAGACCTGACATCACCATGTGTAAAGGGAAGGGAGTTTCTCCCTGTGTCTTGGCAACAATCCTCCACATAAAATTGATCACTCATTCTATGGCAGATGGGGGGGACCTTGCTGTGCCCAATTTGGCTACTGTGATCGCCTACAAATAGACATTCACTGCACTTGACCGCAACCATCTGTGAACATGATAGACTCTATGTCAAATGCAAGTATCATTACTGCATTCTTATTATATTTGAGCTTACTGTTATTACTTTATATATTTATAATATAATAATAATATAATATTCCCACCCTTTGAAACTCTATCCTCCCTCACTTCGTTCAACGTCCAAATCAATACCTTCCTCGTTGAGTCATCATTCCCCTCTCCCCAGCTCCTACCCCCAGCTTGGGTGTCAAGCCAGGACTGTCAAGCACCTTGGCATGTCCTCCTGACGGGAAAGGCACTGAATAAATGTAAATTATATTATGTTGTATTGTATGCAGCTGTCACTTGTATCCCTGTGTCTGCGATTGTCAGTTCAGAAGAATAATAATGATAATAATCCTTGCATTTGATGTAGTGCCTCATCACATCGTTGAGACGTCTCAAAGTGCTTCACAGGATATACTGCAAAGTGGATTGACGGTATATTTATGGGCGAAAAGCAGCATCCAGGATGCACAGAGCAATGTTCCACAAACAGTCGTGGAGTGAATGACCAATTTTATTTGGGGGATTTGTTGGCCAGGACATCAGGAGAAACTCCCTTCTGTTTTAAAATACTGCTATGGCTTTGCTCCTCCCTACCTCTGTGACCTGCTAATTCGATACCTATCCGTTCCCTCCTCTCGGTGGACTCAGGTCTGCTCCATGTTCCCCGCCTGGCCCACCCCACCCCACCATTGGCAGTTGGGCCTTCAGCCTTTCTGCCCCCAACCTTTGAAACTCCATCCCACAGTCCCTTTGCCTTGTCTCCTCCCTTGCCTCCTTCAAGACCTTCCTCTTTGCCTGCGCCTTCGGTCACCCTCCTTCCCCCACCCTCCCTGACGCACCCCTCCTGATCCCAACCCCTAGATCGGGTGCAAATCCTTGACTGTCAAGCGTCTTGAGGTGTCCTCCCTACTTGAAAGGTGCTATAAAATATAATTTGTGTGAATTGAGTGAAGTCAATTACTCAATTGACGATTCATGACAGAAACTAGTTATTACAACGTATTCTTATTGTACTGTAGTTATTAATACTTAACACAGGTAGCATTGGTTCGGATACGATGATCTTGAATGTGCTAAGAGCGAGCGCTTTTAGGTGTTCTTCCGATATGTGCTTCCATCCATTTTCGGATCTTTAACCGGAACTGGAAGAAGGGGCCTTGGTTTAACATCTTATCCTGAGGGACAGCGTCTCCGACAATACATTTGATGTAGGCAGGAGAACATATAAAATTGGTCACAGGATTTGGTGTGAGGTGCAGTGACTGTGGACCAATGTCAAGGAAATAAAGCAAAGGAACAGAGCTCATTGATGCTTGTGTTGTGTGCTCCCAGGTGTGTCAGAAGGCCGGCGAGATCTCCTTAATGAAACAGCAGCTGAAGGACTCCCAGAATGACGTGGCTCAGAAGCTGAATGAGATGGTGGGGTTGAAGACTCAGCTGAAGGAGGCCACAGCTGCCCTGAGGGACAAGGAGGAGCAGATAGCAGCGCTGAAGGGCTCCTTCAGCAGCAAGGGCGTGGAACTGGAGGTTTGCGAGAACGAACTGCAGAGGAAAGCCAACGAAGCCCAGCTCCTGAGGGAGAAACTGGGCCACAACGAGGTAGAAATCTCGGCGCTCAAGCAGGCTTTGGCCAGCGGTGGTGGTGAAGGGGATGGAGGAGGGGGTGGCGGAGGGGGGGAGCCTGACACGTTTGGGGACGAACCCCCGGAGAAAGCCAGCGAGGCCCCACCGATGTGCGAGAGCGACGAGGCCAAGATGCGGCGTCAGAACGAGGATGCTGTGAAGGTGTTGAAGAGGCAGATCGAGCGGCTGCAGGGAGAGCTGAGGCTGGAGAGGCAGCAGCGGGAACAGCAGATCAGTGGCTTTGAGGAGGAGAGGCAGACATGGCAGGAGGAGAAGGAGCAGGTCATCAAATACCAGAAGCAGCTGCAGTTGAACTATGTAGAGATGTACCAGAAGAACCAAGCGCTGGAGGGCAGGCTGAGCGAGGTGAGCGACCAGGACACCTCCCCCGGCCCCGACGACATCAAACAATGGACACCCTCCCGGCTGGAGCGCATAGAATCCACGGAAATATGAAATATGCTCTCAAAACGACCGTAACACTTTGCACTTAACGTACGGTATATTCACAAAGTCCTGTTACCCCCATGTTTTTTTTTCTCTCTCTCACTCTACATTGCACTGACCCACATCTAAAACATGTGGAAGAATGATGATAATTGTATTTAGAAGCACTTCATTGTATTCAGTACAAGTGTTTAACTGTATTTAGACGTCCAGAGGATGAGCCCCATCAGTTTCATGGCCGATAATGATCCATCACCATGTTCAATGCAAAATCTTCTGTAACATGATGGAGTGAGGAGGAGAAATGCATCTCTGACAGCTTGTTTCAGTTCCTTCATAGTCTCATATCATTGTTTTGCAACGAGTGAGGGCTGGGGGATAAGAGGACTTTGTAGACACCCTGAACAAGTGGGCCCATTTACACAAAGGAGTCTGGGTGGGATTGGGGGTGGGGGGGAGAATATTGTACGCTGATCGTTAAATGTGCCCTTGTTCTGTTGTGACCTTCTAGTCGGAAGTTGCTGTCAGTGGCGATCAGCTTCTGATTGATCCTGGCGTAGCCTCATGTAGTTGGTTCAAGTGAAATATTTAATTGGCTCAAATCCTTATTGAAATTGACCTGTTTCTGTTCGACACCTTTTGTTTCTGATGGAAGGGTGGTGGTGAAGGGTGGAGGCATTGGGGGAGGGGGAAAAATACTATGGGGACGCGGTGAAATTTGCGGCAACTCGTAACGTGTTCCTCATGATCATCAACAATAGTTATCAAAGGCTCTTTACATCAAATCTGTCATGAAAAATTGCGTTCATGCTGTTAATTTTCTAGCTGGATGAGGCAGTAAATCCTCTCCCTCCCTCTTTCCGTACCCACATTTTCATGCTGCCAGTTATGGTTCCTGTTTTCAGTGCAGTCTCGTGAGATTCTGGCTGAACTTACTCTCTGTTCAGTCAATGTTCAGAGCACTGCTGTCGACATCCAGCCAACCTGGATCATTGACAGGACTTGTGGAACCAAGACAATGGAACAAGAGGACATGGGTTTAGAGTCGCAAAGGGGCAATTTCAGGACAGACACCAGGAAGTAATAACCCAGAGAGTAATGAACAACTGGGTCAGGTTTGCAAGGAAAGCTAGTTGAGGCCAGGACGCTGCGATTCATCTTAAAAAAACCTTGATGCTGTGATTAGGGGATGGTAAGCAGGTGTTCTGGAGAAATAAGATCAGATGAGCTGAAGGGCCTTCTTCATCTGAACCGATCGTGTGATCTAGTTAGATATGAGTCTCGTCCCAGTGTTTGAGAGAGTCCCAAAGGCACTAGTTTCCGTGCCCTGGCCATTCACCTATTACTCTGTGGGACGTCACTGGTACAGATTAGGATTAGTTGTCACGTTATCCTATGTATTAATAAGTCACCACACTTCAAAGTGACTCATAGTGTGAAACATTTCAAGCGATGGCGCAAATGTTATTAGTGTAACAGAGAAGGAAACACCAAGAGCAGTTACTCTTGTGACGAGCCTCATTCCTGCTGTTTTCCCACCCAAAAGGAAAGAATTTTTTTTTAGTTGGTCTGTAATGTCTCAATGTTTCCGATGATTCTATCACTGTGATTCCTCACAGCACTGCTGCTGATTCGCTATTAACTGTTGTACAATCCATTTCGCAGAAGAGTTAATCCATTCGTTAGTCACTGGTAGATGTTGGGTGGAGGCTGCGTTGTTAGTTACATGTAAATTGTCGTGTGTGTGCGCCCCACAATGTATGTGAAGGTAGATGTAAATCACTCTGAAGCTACATTGCTAAGGATATTCTCTAGAAGTAGACAATACGTTTGCTGTGTATCTTCTCACTGTGGTGAGAGTCACAGATGTCCATAACAAATGGTGCGAAACCTTTGTGAAATCCTGTGGTTAGCATGCTCGCCTCGCAAGCGAGAGTACCCGGGTTCGATTCCCGGGCAGGGCGGAACCTTAGGCGAGTTTCCTTACTCCACACGCCTCTGTTTACCCAGCAGTAAGTAGGAACCCGGCTGTTAGTCGATTGGTGGATCGCTTTCCGGGGATGATAATCCAGCTTCCCCGCCCCCCCCACCCAAAATACTAATTTAGTCACTCAATCCACGACTGTTTGTGAGACACTGCTGGATGCAATTGTCTCAAAGCGCTACAGAATATATTGTAAAGTGGATTGACTCTGCTGTCTCAGTGACGTGATAAGGCTTTATATCAAATGCAATCATCATTATGGTAACAGCATAATAACATGATAGCCTGAATCTGTGCCCAGGTGGAATTTCTAAACTTTAATGCAGTAACAAGTTGTGAGGCAATGGCCCACACAATAAAAGAGGAAATAAATGAATGTTCTTACTATATGGCAAACACATTTCTGTTTTGCTCTTGGTGCTATCTATATATAATATGTATGCTGAATTCTATTTAGCACTTTAATTCATACCAAAGTTTATTTAGTAAAGTCTCTCGGGAAGTTAAGTGTTTACAGTTCCTCAGCCTTGGTCATTGATGGCCTCTGCCAAAGTCATGTTAGTGACCCAGAGGTCAAAGGGCCTTGTGAGCTGACCAATGCTCCATAATGCACTCTTCCAGAGCTGGCACACTGTAGGACACTGTAGGACACTTTGCTTTGGTCGAGAGAGATATTTGGATATTCATGGCAATGCCAAAACTGGCTTCAGCTATGCCATTGAGAAGGAGCAGGGAAGCGTGGGTGTGGTAGTGGAAGAGATGGATGAGATTGGAAGGGCCAAAAGGTTTTCTTCACCCAAACTAATCTAGTGATTATTACAGACAAGCTAGAGGAGAAATAACGGGGTGAAAAATGCCACAATCAATGTCGTAATTATCACTATTGGCAATATCGATCATATCACAAACTTTTTGCTCTTGGAGGTGTTGCTGTCAATGACTGGCACTTAAATATATATATTTACACACACACATATATATAATATGGTGAACTATTTCTCCCTCTCCTAACTTCTTATAAATAATTATAATATTAATAATCCTTGCATTTAATTGGGTGCAAAACATCTGTGTCAGCTGTCATCAGGTTTGAACCTCCCGCTCACAGATCTCTGCATTTCACGGCTGATTCAGATCATACCGGCCTGGCTCAGTTGGTTGCACTGTTGCCTCTGGGTCAAAAAGGTGTATGTGTGTGTGTTCAAGCCCCACACCAGGAACTTTCAGTTCAGTACGTCCCAGTGCATTGCTGGAGGTGCAATCCTTTGGATGAAACATTAAATCAAGTCTGTCTGTTCAGGTGGATGCTAAAGATCTCATGAAACTATTCGTACAGAGAAGGGAGTTTTCCCCCAGTGTTTCGGCCAATAATCCTCCAAATAAATTGGCCACCTCTTGGCTGCTGTAGGAGCTTGTTAATACATAAATTGACACCGTGAAGCACTGTAAGACATTTCTACATTATAGGGTTTATATCAAATGCAAGGATTATTATATTACTATTATAATGACTTTAATGATTGTCTGGGACACTCCTCGACTCCACCATCGACAGAGTGCTTTCAACCCTCTACCCCAAACATCTAGAACTGCTTGCCTCAACCCCTCCGCGTTGCCCCCTCTTTGCCTGTCTTCAGATCGCACCTGAAAACGTTCCTCTTCAACAATGTCTACAGTCAGCTTTCCTCTCTCACCGGCTCAGCTTCAAAACTATGTCATTATTAAGCACTGCAAGATACTAGCCCACGGGAAGGGTGCTATACGAATGCAACTTGTTGTTGGGACATCGACGGGAGCAGAAAGTCCCAGAAATGATAATTATCACAGGTTTTATGGCATTGAATGCGGGATTAGATTAAATCACCCCAACAACATAGAGCAATAAACATACTATAAGCACGGCAAAAGGTATGAATGCAGAGGCGATGTCTACTTCTACATTAAATCCTCCATGTAAGTTTCACAAAGGTGTTGTGTAGCTGTTACAATTGTGTCCAGAATTGACCGCTGTTATTTTAGTGTCAGGATTGTAGGATGTGTGTTTAGAGATTGCTGCATGAGGGTCAAGTCAGGTTATAGAGGAAGAATTCTGGCAGGAGCTTCCCAGTCCACATCCTGCCAGTGAGGACATTAAATTGATTGAATCCGATCCAGGGGTGAAGGGAGGGGGGTGGGGAAGGAAGAGGTAAAGGGGATGGAAAATGGAAATAAATTTGCTCGTCGACTCCAAATTCACAGCCATTAGTTAAATTCTTCCATTATTATTTAGTGACCAATTTGTATGTGCTGCGGGTTTTCTAACAAAAGGAGTGTTTGGAGCATTGTGTGACAATGTGTTAGATGGCAGAAATCATGGCCGTGGGTTTACAAGTCAGTGGCCACGGTGGCACTGTGCACTGGAGCTCCACCATGTTGGACAACACAACATGAGAACACTGGTTTCCAGCTGGGCCTTTGGATGGTTGAGATACTGAGGTTGGTTGTCCTGGGGATGGGAGTCCTGTAGCTTAGTGGTTAGAGCATACCTCGCAAGCGAGATGACCTGCGTTCGATTCCCAGACAGGGCGAAATCTTAGGCAAGTTTCCTTCCACACGTCTCGGTTTACTTAGCAGTAAGTAGGAACCCAGTTGTTAGTCGATTGGTGGATCACTTTTCCTGGGGTAATAATTTCTTCAAAAGAAAAAAATGTGGTCACTCAATCCATGACTTTTTGTGGGACACTGCTGTGCGCAATTGGCTGCCATGTTTAGCCCACAAAAATACACAATCAATCCACTTTACAGTATATTCTGTGAAGCGCTTTGAGACGTCTCAACAACATGATAAGATGCTATATCAAATGCAATTGTTATTATGATTGAGTTGTTGAGTTAATATCAATGGATGAATTGGAAGTGCCCAGCTATTGGAGACTGGGCACTTTGCCACCAGTGCTGAGCAGGGCCAGAGATGCCATGTGGAGCAGGGAAACCACAAGGGAGGAATTAAATGATAAAAATGATATGATGTACATCTCCATACATTGCCAATAGACCGGACAGCTCGTGTGGTTAAGCACTGAACTTTCTTCTCGAAACTTCTAGGCCGACAGCCAGCCAGTTCTCATTCTGCTCAAAAGCTTCCCACAAGATCACTCATGGAAACTGTGACAATGTGACAGACTGTAGCCCCCAACCATCCCGTCTGGGTGGCACTGAAGCAAAACTGATGGGGGTTAGGGGTGGGAGGAGAATAGAGTCTACAGGGTGTCCACAAAGTTATGTTACCCCCATTTTTTATCTCCAGTGCCCTGACCATCCTGAAACATGTGGAAGAATGACGATAATTGTATTTAGAAGCACTTCATTGTATTCAGTACAAGTGTTTAACTGTATTTAGATGTCCAGAGGATGGGTGTGTGTGACTGCCATCATTTTCATGGCAGATAATGATCCGTCGCCATGTTCAGTGCAACATCTTCTGTAACATGATGGAGTGAGGAGGAGAAATGGAGAAATGTTTCTCTGACACTTGTGTCAGCTCCTCCATAGTCACATATCACTGTTTTGTAATAGTGGAGAAGAGGACTTTGTGGACACCCTGTAGTTTGTGGTATTCCTTAATAGGAATAGGATCCCTCAATAGGAAATGCCATCAGAATTCCTGTCGCTATGGGATTACATTGAGTTGGAATGGTGTTCTCTTGGGATCAGCGTGACTTATTCCCAGTTTCCAGGAGATCCCTTGCCCCTCCCCCCCCACCCCCCTATTTTTCGGATTTGGATTTCTTTTTAAGAAATCCTGTTTAGAAATAGTGCAAATTAGACCCCCGCAATGTTTCAATTTGATCTAAGTGGTAGTGAGCCCTCCTGAGTCTCTCACGTAGTTGTGCACCAGTTTGACAGCCTTTTGTGAATATTTTGTCCATAGGTCACAATCAAATAACCTTATTCTAATTTTGAAATGTTGACATATCTGTATTATATTTGAGATTAAAGTTTGATTTCTTTTGTATCATAAAATACATTTGTACATTGTTCATGAATTAAATTATACAAATAAAATAAATGTGATCACACTATTGTTTCCCTTGATGTCTTGATGAGCTGTGCTCTTTCTTTTAAGGAGACTTGGTGTGTGGTACAGTATTCTACTTTCTTATTTGTGTGACAGCCTGCCTCAGTTGGGAGCACTCTCACCTCTGAGTCAGAAAGTTGTGGGTACAAGCCCCACGTTGGGAGTTTGAATTCTTATAGTCTAGGCTGACTTCCCAGTGCAGTGCTGGGGGTGAATTGCGTGGTTGGAGGTGCTGGCCTTCGGATGAGACGTTAAACCTCAGAATCCGAGGGCAGCAGATGATATCAACAAGATCATCAGCGTGTAAATGAGAAAAAGAGGGTTGAGGATAGAGCCTTGAGGTACATTGCAGGTGACCGTGTGGGGCGGAGGAGAAACCGTTGGTGGAGATGCAAATTATGTTGCCCACAAAACAGCGCTCTTTATTACTAACCTCTGTTTTCCCTGAGATAATGGTGGACCCGTGTCCTCCAATTTGGTCACTCAATCCAACTCGCTGAGATGCTATACAATAATAATCCTTGCATTTGATTCAGTGCCTTATCACATCTTCAAGGCATCTCAAAGTGCTTCACAGGGTACACTATAAAGTGTAGTGACTGTTTTGTGGGCAAAACCACAATAATTGCAGAAACCACGCAAACCATATAAATGCAACTTGTTTTTGTTGTTGACGATTTGTGGGGCACTGCTGTGTGCAATTGGCTACCGTGTTTCGACCACAAACTATAGGGTCAATCCAGTTTACAATAAATTCTGTGAAGCGCTTTGAGATGTTTCAATAACGTGATAAGGTGCTATATCAAATGTAAGTATTATTATTTTGTTATATATAGGGTCCTCGATTCCATAGTGGTTTCTTACAAATCAGCACCTTGCTCTCTTGCTGTCATTAAGAAGTAACCGCACCGTGTGGGAGTCAAGTGGAGACCAGCCCGGGAACGTGTGACAGATATTCCTTCTCTGAATGACATTGGTGATCTAGCAGTTTTGCAGTGAGCTCAAATTACAAACTATTTTCAATTCAAATCACACAGCTGCCAAAGCAGGATTTGAACCCGGGAGCTTCAGGCTCACCGAGTAACTTGACAGCAATTACTTGTAAAACACTGAGACATTTCACGGTGATAAGGAAGCGCTGTAAAAATGCCACAACTTTATTATGCAGCCATTTTTTTTGTCTATTATAATAATTCTTGCATTTGATATGGCACCTTGTCACGTTGTCGAGAGGACATCTCAAGGACATCACAGAATTTAGTGTAAAGTACAGCGAATGTGTATTTTGTAGGTGAATGCGACAACCAATTTGCACACAGCAATGTCCCATGATGATATGAATGACAATTTTATCTGAGGATTGTTGGCCCAGGAGAGAAACTCCTTTCACGTTTCAAGTTGCGCCGTGGGATCTTTACCCTCCACTTGAACAGGCAGACGAGATCTCGGTTTAATGTCTCATCCAAAGGACGACATCTATGACAATGCAGCACTCCCCAGCACTGCACTGGAGCATCAACAACAACAACAACAACATCAAGATTACATTTGTACAGCGACTTTCACGTCGGGAAGACGGCCCAAGGCGCTGGACAGGGTACAGCATTTCAGACCCGAGCTGGGGTCAGGGGTGGAGAAGGGAGGGGAGGGGAAGGCGGGAGGCCGATGGCATGGTCGAAGAGGAGGGTTTTGAGGCGGGACTTAAAGGAGGCTAAGGAGGGGGTGAGGTGGAATGATTGAGTGTAGACTATGAGCTCTAAGTCCTGTGGCTTGAACCCCAAACCACCTGATTCAGAGGTATGAGTGCTACCAACTGAGCCTCTATTACTACCCAGTTTTCTTTTTTATTTCTTTTTGTTTCAGCCAAGTATCAACACGTGCAGAAACCTATTAAGAATATCCAAACTAAATCAAGAATTCCATGCATCCCACCTACAAAATATTTCGCTTCACTCATGAATTACACAGTCAATTCACTTTACGGTATATTCTGTGAAGCACTTTGAGACGTCTTGAAGACGTGATAAGGTGCTACATCAAATGCAAGGATTATTGTTATTATATTATACATGGAAATTCCAGAGATATTTATTGGAATGGATTGCACACTCTCTCCCTGGAGGGACGCTTACTGATTACCTAATTCCAGAAAGTATTAGGTGCAGGTTGGCAAGGACTTAGGCTTAGGTACTACTGGAGTCATTGGTCATTGAGAGCACTACTAGGACCCCACTACCTGTTAGGGCTTTGGCTTGTAGCGATTCCTTTAAGCAAAAGCTTTTTTGTTTTTTAAAAAATGATAGATATTTTACAACCAACTTTGTCAGTCTTCTTTCACAGGCACTTTTTGGCAAGGTAGAAACAACAGCAACATCCACTTATTCTACCTTTCTTGTCCTTTGGATGAGATGTTAAACTAAGGCCCTGTCTGGACGTCAAAGATGCAATCGCACTATTCAAAAGGAGGACCGTACCTCCGACAATGCATCACTCCCCGAGCACTCCCCTGGAGTGTCAGCCTGAACTCTGAGTCTCAACTCCCTCAAGTGGAACACGTGTGTGCTCACGACCCAGACACATTCACACATACATATATTTGAAAATACATCTTTGTCATTCTTTTCTACGGGTCCAGAGGCAACTTACAGGCATATTAATATCTTATCATTTATACAAGTTAAAAAGCAATTGAAATAGATGAGGAACCAAGAAGAGAACTGTATTCAATTTAACAAGGAAATGAATTATAACGCCCTGCACCCCTCCCCCCCCCCACACACAACAACTTGCATTTATACAGCGCCCCTCACGTAGGGCAGGGTCCCAAACCGCTTGACAGTGGCAGAGCACAGTGACAAGCTGGGGGGAGGGGGGGAAGTGACCATAGGCACGATCGAAGCATGACCTGAAGATGGGAAAGGAGCGGGCAAGGCAGAGGGATAGAGGAACAGTGTTCCAGAGTTTTAGGGCGTAGTGGCTAAATACACAGCCACTGATGGTGGAATGGAGCCCACGAGAAACAAACAGGAGGCCAGAGCCCGTTGAGCGGAGGAAGTGGGTAGTGGATTGGGGAGTAAGCAGGTTATAGAGGTGCCAGGCCATGAAGGGATTTGAAGACACACAAATCTGCCCTCCAAGAGGCAGATTGCCACTGCAGGATTTCACTCAAAATCACTTTCCTCTTCTACAGCACTCCAATAGATTTCTGACATTAAAATCAAGTTTAAATTTGGCACCGTATCAAAATGTACCTCTTTGACCACCTCCAGTCATCTTACCCCCCACCCACACACATCCCTCTCAGCTTCAACCCCCACCCTCAAGTGCCAAGCCAGTATTGTTTTGGTCAGCCGGGTGTCTGACACATGTGGAAACCCATCCCCAGGCTTAAGAGTATCCAAACCAAACTGAGGTTTCCATGCATCCGACCCACACATGGAAGTCCCAGAGATAGATTGTTGGAATGGAATGTGCGCTCTCTCCCTGGAGGGACACATCTCGCTTACCTTGGCAAGAGCCATCTTGGTGACCCCAGAGTGTGTATTGGGGTAACTGCTGGAGTAGTTGACCAAAACCTTTTGTAATGACCAAAACCTTTAAGCATATACAGTCGCCCACAAAATACACAGTCAATTCACTTTACTCTGTCAAGCGCTTTGAGGCGTCTCAACTATGTGATAAGGCACTATATCAAATGCAAGGATTATTATTATTTACAGTATATTTTGTGAAGCGTTTTGAAACGTCTCGGACATATCAAATGCAATGATGATTATTATAAGCAGTTTAGGACGTATTCGGGATGTGAAAGGCAATGTATAAATTTGTATTGTATTGTGAATAAATTTACAAATTATACCATATTCTGAACTTTAGCTCGTAATAACATATTTTTGTAGAAATTTCGATCTCTTTGCTAGTTTTGCCCAACGTTTATCCTCAGAGTGAGATTTCACAGGAACTCCTGCCCCGTGTGGCAGACAAGTGAAGCCTCGCTCCTCCAGTAGCAGACATCCTCCACAGCTGTCACCGCAAGTTTGTGTCAAATGCACACAGACTGCAACAAGCCCACAGATTCCCAGAGCTCATGCATTTTTCAGCGTGTGTGTCTAGCTTTATCCACACTTGGGCAAATATTTGCTCTCAGCCATTGATTGTTGTGCATTCCAAATGCAGGAACCATTCATTGCTCTAAAACCACCTATCACTGGCGTTACTACATGTAGACGAGGCAAATCCAAAGGGATCTAACGCAAACTTATTTTATTTGCAAGTGGTGTTTAAAATTATGCAGCTTATTTTGTAGTCTTTTCCTTCCCTCAGCTTTTATTTTCACTCTGCAACTTATTTTAACTGAGTGCCATGAATTTATCATAACAATAATCCATACAATTTCACATGAGGAGGACGTCTCAAAGCGCTTCACGGAATTTATAGTAAAGTTAATTTATAGACTGTGTTTTGTGGGCAAACGTGGCAGCCAATTGTGGACAGCAATGTCCCACAAATAGCAGGAGGTGAGTGATAAGTTTTATTGGGGGATTGTTGGCCAGGACACCAGGAGAGAGGAACTCCCTTCTCTTTTTGAATAGTGTCACGGGATCTTTAACATCCACCTGAACAGGCAGACAAGACCTTGATTTAACATCTCATCTGAGCAGAGGATTGTGACTCTCGCAACATAAGTTGAAGGAAGAAAGAGTTGCACTTAACAGATGGAGGCTTGTTCCATAGGTTGTGGTGTGGCAGCTAATGTCTTTGCATAGGGGCGAGGAAGGCATCTGCATGGAGGAGTCCACTGTTCCCGTCACACGCCTCGGTGGACATGCTGCACTGCTTGAGTGAGCCATCAAAAAAGACATGAGCTCTGACACCTTGCCATCAATCCCCAAGGATTCATAGCTTCCAGGTACCACAGGTGGCTGTGAGGTGAGCCAATACCAGTCTTAATGGTGCCCGAAACAGAATTGAGCAGTATCTACATTACTACATGTTGACTGTCAACCTTTTATTATAATAATAATCCTTGCATTTGATATAGTGCCTTATCACGTCATTGATACATCTCAAAGCACTTCACAGAATATACTGTAAAGTGAATTGCCTGTATATTTTGTGAGTGAAACACGGCAGCCATTTGCGCACAGCAGTGTCCCACAAACAGTCGTGGATTGAGTGACCAAGTTTTTTTCTTGGAGGGATTATTAGTCCCAGAAAACGATTCACCAATGACGCAAGATGAATGTAAAGGACTTTTCACTTCCTGGGCAAGAGTCCTCCACATAAATTGTTCATTCATTCACTTGATGGCTGTTTTGGGGACTTTGCTGATTGCAAATTAGCTAGTAAATCTGCTTACAAAATCAAAGTCAGTAATTATCTTTGGTATTATAGCTGCTATATGAATTACAACAATTATTAATTATATTATTAATCTCATCCTTTCAAAATAACTTTCCATTATTACATAATCGAGCTGCTTTTTAATGAGTCCAGGGACCAGGCCTCAACCAGCTACTGTGTAAAGCAATACACCCTTGTGCCTTTCCTAAAAGTGATCCTCATAATGCTGAAACTTATGCCCTCTGCGTATCTGTCTCTTTAAAGGTGAGAGGAGAGGTCTCTATAAAATCCCTTCTCTGGAGTCCTGTAGTGTTGTGGTTAGAGCACTCGCCTCCTGTGCACAATTGGCTGCCATATTTTGTCTGCAAAATATACAGTTAGTTCACTTTACAGTATATTCTGAGAAGCACTTTGGGACTCCTCCATGACATGATAAGGCATTATACCAAATGCAAGCATTGTGATTCTTATTATAATTATCTCATTTTGAGGCAGAAGTGTTACTAACCCATCAAGAATTCTCTTAATGTAAATGTATCTCTTTATTATATCTCTTTATTACACATTGTACATGGATGGATCCATTTGGTGTCATTTTTTTTACCCCAGAGCACTGCATGATAACGAAGTCATCATGTATAACGTGTGTCCAGTTAAAGATCACCAATGTCTGAATTTAAATGGATTCTGCATTTTAAAATAAATCAAATTATAAAAAGTTAAATTTAGGAAGCCTGATTGTATTGCAAACCAATCAAATTCATTATTGATGATTGATGCATTTACTGTATAGTAAAGCGAGAGACCTGGGTTCGATTCCCAGCAAGGTGAAACCTTGGGCAAGTTTCCTTACTCCAGACGCCTGATAATAATCCCTCAAAAAAAAAAATTGGTCATTTCAATCCACGACTGTTTGTGGGACACTGCTGTGCGCAATTGGCTACTGCATTTCGCCCACAAATATACAGTCAATTCACTTTACAGTCTATTCTGTGAAGCACTTTGAGATGTCTAGAAGACGTGAAAAGCGCTACATCAAATGCAAGGATTATTATTAAATCTCTCTGATAGATATTAATTAATCCTAGGCACATGATGGTACAAGCATCTCCTGAGTAAGAGAAATATCTGGTCCTTCAATGCTTTGAGACATGCGAGACGCTATGTAAATTCAAGTTGTTAAACGTAATGACACCTTGAGATTTCAGTTACTGTTGTACAGGAGACAGTTGAAGGCAGGCTTGGGGAGTGGGACTATGCTTCTCACTCCAAAATAGCACATTCTAAAAAGCTTCCAGCCACAGCGATAGATGTCAAGAAACTCACTCTTTATCAATGAATCCCAAAGTGAGAGATAATAAAAGCAATTCTTCCATTTGATACAGCACCATTTACATCAAGAGAACGTCTCAAAGAGATGACAACAACAACAACTTGGATTTATATAGCGCCCTCCACGCCGGACGGCGTCTCAGAGCGCTTATAACTATTACAATAGCTACAAATAGTGAAGCTATCAATGCTCTCTCTAATTCAACTACTGTAGATAAGATGAACTTTAAATTTGATTTCTTAGCAAAAATATTCAAAGATTCACTGGTATTTTGGGGTAAGATTTGTTGCGTCTTTCTCAGCAGTGACAATGTTTTGATGTTAGCGAGATATGTACTGTTCACTTTGTTGCAGTTTTGTTTCACTGATGGGTTCAGTGTTTGGATTACATTTCTTTATTCTGGACCATTGAAGATCAATAATAATAATCCTTACATTTGATATAGCGCCTTATCATGTCGTTGAGACGTCTCAAAGTGCTTCACGGAATATACTGTAAAGTGAATTGACTGTATTTTGTGGGCAAAATGACAGCAGTGTCCCACAAACAGTTGTGGATTGAGTGACCAAATTATTATTATCATTGTGGTATCTGCTCTTTCTCTCCTTTTTCAGTCTTTAGAGGCATTTAGTAGTCTTTACTAGTCTTTAGAGGCATTTAGTGTCGCTGCCACCTTTTATTCTGGCCTTCAGATTGTTTGGTGACAAGAAAGGACACCCAGATGTTGAGGGCAATAAAGTTGATGCACGAGTCAGAAGTTTTCTGATTGAAGGCCTGCATGGGGAATTGAGTTCACAGTGTAGGCTGACACTCCACTCCAGGAAAATACAGGTAGCATTTTTGAAAGAACTCATTTTCATATGAGGTTTTTAACCTGGGGACTTTTTGGAACTCCATCCCACATTCTCCTCGCCTCACCCCTCACTTGCCTCCTTCAAGGGTAATCTCAAGACCCTCTTCTTCGACTACTCCTTTGGTCACCCTCCTACCCCTACCCTCCCTGCCCTCCACCCCTCCTGATCCTAAACCCCAGTGAAAGGCACCTTGAGATGTTCTTCCGAAGTGAAAGGCGCTACACAAATATGCTTGTTCAGGTAGCGATTAAAAATCCATGGCACTGCTCACAAAGAGAAGGGAGGGTCTCCCGCTGTTCTGACCAATTCTGGATTTATTGGTCATTCACTCCAAGGCTGAATGTAGGAATTTGCTGACACAAAGTTTCTTTTTGAATAGTGCCATGCGATCTCTAACATCCACTTGGACAGAACCTCATGCCATCCAAAGGATGGCACCACTGATAATGCAGCTCTCTCCAGGACTGCATTGGAGTGTTACCCTAGACTATAAACTCCCAATATCCCAACACAGAGCTTGAACCTACAATCTTCTAACCCAGCGGGCAGTGTGCTACCAACTGAGCCAGGCTGACAAAATATATTTTCTGCTTGTGAAAGTACATTGGATTAAGATATTTTTGGGTTACCTCAAGACCAAGATCTGATACCACTACTACTACTAATAATAATAATTTGGTCACTCAACCAACAACTATTTGCAGGGGGACACTGCTGTGCAAAATTGGCTGCCACGTTTCACCCACAAAATATAGTCAATTCACTTTACAGTATAATCTGTGAAACAACAACGTGAAGGCGCAATATCAGATGCAAGGATTATTATATTCTTTCTGAGGTGTGTGGTGAGCAACTGCATTGTTAAACGTTGAAGGATTGCCATCCTGTGGCACTGCTGAGAAACTGAAAGTTTGTTCACCTAAAAAGGATAACAGCAAGCAATGTCTTTTCCCTCCACGAGGGGCATATCTCAGCCTGGACATGTATCCTATTGAGCTGGTAACATCTTGTACAAATTCAAATACACATGTTGACAGGTTTGGATTTACAAATATTTAGGAAGGATGTACAGCACAAAAACAGGCCACTCTGCCCAACCAGTCCATGTTTATATTCCGGTGTTTGTGCTTGACACGAGTCTCCACATTCCTTACTCTCTCCCATATCCTTCTATTCCCCTCTCCCTCATGTGAAGGTCTAGGTTTCTCTTAAATCCATCTATTGGCAAATATGAGTAACAGCTATTTTACAATTACTGTAAGTGGAATTGCATAGTGTCGGCGTTGCTAAAATAACTATAATATTTCTTGCATTTGACGTAGCTTCCCTGATGTAGCATCTCTGTTGCCTTCAACAACATTGACCACTCTATCCTCATCCACTGCCTCTCCTCTCAACCTTCATGGTTTGGACCTTGACTGGTTCAGATCATACCTCTCACATGGCCTCCACTTCATCTCCACAAACAGTTTCTCCTCCAGCCCCCGCACCGTCTCGTGCAATGTTCCTCAGGGCTCTGTACTTGGTCCCTCCTCTTCAATATCTATTTGCTCCCTCTTGGTGACATCATCCGCAGACATGAGGTCAACTTCCACATGTTTGCGGATGACACCCAACTCTATCTCTCTGCCTTCACCCTTGACTCCAGGACCACTGCTGTCCTGACAGAATATCTGTCAGACATCAAGTCCAGGATGAGAGCGAACTTTCTTCAGTTGAACGTCAACAAGACCGAGGCTCTCCTGATTGGCTCCCGTCAGCGCCTCCTCACCTCAGGCGCTGACAGTATCATCATCCATGGTTGCACACTCCACCTTACTAAGCCAGTCTGAAACCTTGGTGTCTTGTTTGACCCTCAACTATCCTTTCTACCCCACCTCTGTGCCATGACCTGCTTTGCCTTCCCCACCTCTGCAATATCGCCCGGCTCCTCCACTGTCTCACACCACAGGACGCCGAAACCCTCATTCATAACATCCAGCCTTGACTATACAAACTCCTTGCTTGTCGGCCTCCCCAACTCCTCCCTTCATAATCTGCAGATAATCCAGAACTCTGCAGCCCATGTCCTCTCCCGCACCAGGCTCTGTGACCCTATCACCCCCATCCTCGCCCGACTCCATTGGCTTCCCATCACACAGAGGATACAGTTCTAGATCCTACCCTCACCTTCAAAGCCCTCCATGGCCTCGCTCCCCCCCTACCTCTGCGACTTCCTAACCCCTACCCTCCTGCCCGCTCCCTCCACTCAGCGGACTCCAGCCTACTTCATATTCCCCACCTCGCTCACCCCACCATTTGCGGGCGAACCTTCTGCCGCTCTGCCCCCACCCTCTGGAACTCCAACCCGGAGTCTCTCCACTTTGACCCCTCCCTTGCCACCTTCAAGACCCATCTCAAGATCCTCCTCTTCGACCGTGCCTTTGGTCACCCTCCTTCCCCGCCTGCCCTCCACCCTCTCCAATCCCGCCCCCCCCAGCTCAGGTCCAGCACCTTGGGACATTCTCCTGACTTGAATGGCGCTATACAAATGTAATTTTGTTGTTGTTGGCTTTCACGTCAGGAGGATGTCTCAATTTGCTTCACAGTAGTAATAATAATAATCGTTGCGTTTGATATAGTACCTTATCGCAAAGTCGTGCACTACATTGCAGTGTCAGCCTAGAATTCAAAGTACTGATGCATGGCTTAAACCAACAATATTCTGATTTAAAAGAGGTGAGAGTCCCACCGACTGAGCTGGCTGACACCTCGATGGAACTGTACATCAAAGTATTTAAATTCTGTCCTTGTTAAATGAGATGTTAAACCGTGGTCCCATCTGCCTGCTAGGTGGATGTTAAAGATCCCATGGCACTATTCAAAATAGAGAAGGAAGTTTCTCTCTCCATTGTACTGGCCAACAATACCCCAAATAAAAATGTAAAAATGTCACGACTGTTTGTGGGACACTGCTGTGCGCAATTGGCTGAAAATTTCACCCACAAAATATGCAGTCAATTCACTTTACAGTATATTCTGTGAAGCGCTTTGAGACGTCTAAACGACGTGATAAGGCCTATATCAAATGCAAGAATTATTATTCGTAGTGTAGCAGCAGTAGTGTAGTAGTGTAGTTGTAGTAGCAGTAGTGTAGTAGCAGTAGTGCAGTAGGTGTAGTGTAGTAGCAGTAGTGTAGTAGTGTAGTAGCAATGGTGTAGCAGTGCGGTGTTGTAGTAGTATAGTGTAGTAGCAGTAGGATAGTAGTATAGCATAGTAGCTGTAGTGTAGTAGCAGTAGGGTAGTAGTGTGGTGTAGTAGTAGTGTAGTAGCAGTAGTGTAGCAGTTTGGTGTAGTAGCAGTAGTATAGTAGTGTAGTACTGGTGTTGTAGTGTAGTACTGGTGCAGTAGTGGTATAGTACTGGTCAGCGCCTTGGGACGTCCTCCCGACGTGAAAGGTGCTCTATAAATAGAATCTTGTTGTTGTTGTAGTAGTGTATTAGTAGTGTACTGGTGTAGTAGTGTAGTACACTGGTGTGGTAGTATAGCAGTAGTGTACTGGTGTAGTACTGGTGTAGTAATGGTCCAGTAATGGTGTGGTAGTGTAGTAGTCATGTAGTACTGGTGTAGTAGTGGTGTAGTACTGGTGCAGTAGTGGTGCAGTACTGGTGCAGTAGTGTATGTAGTAGTGTACCTGTGTGGTAGTGAAGCAGTGGTGTACTGGTGTAGGAGTGTAATACTGGTGTAGTAGTGTACTGGTGTAGCAGTGTACTGGTGTAGTAGTGTAGCAGTAGTATACTGGTGTAGCAGTGTAGCAGTAGTATAGTGGTGTAGTAGTGTAGCAGTAGTGAACTGGTGTAGTACTGGTGTAGTAGTGTAATAATGGTGTAGTAATGTACTGGTGTAGTAGTGTAGGAGTAGTGTACTGGTGTAGTACTGGTGTAGTAGTGTAATACTGGTGAAGTAGTGTAACAGTAGTGTACTGGTGCAGTAGCAATAGTGTACTGGTGTAGTACTGGTGTGCTGTTGTACTGGTGCAGTAGTGTAGTAGTAGTGTACTGCTGTACTGGTGCAGTAGTGGTGTAGTAGTAGTGTACTGGTGTAGCAGTAGTGTAGCTGTAGTGTAGCAGTAGTGTAGTGTTGCTATGGTGCAGTAGTGTAGCAGTAGTGCAAATTTCCTACGGTTGAATGTGAATAAGACTGAGGCCCTCCTGATTGGCTCACGCCAGCGCCTCAGCACCTCAGGCTCTGGCAACATCAACCTCCATGGTTGCACACTACAACTCACCGCCAGTCAGGAACCTCGGTGTCTTGTTCAACCCTCAATTGTCTTTTCTCCCCACATTCAAGCCATGACCCGCTCTGCCTTCCCTCACCTCCATAACATCACCCAACTCCGCCACTACCTCACCCCTCAGGCGCTGAAACTCTTGTTCATGCCTTCATCACCTCCAGACTCGACTATGCAAATGCCTGCTTGTCGGCTTCCCACTCCTCCCTCCACACTGCAGATAATCCAGAACTCTGCAGCCCGTGTCCTCTCCCGCACCAAACTCCGTGACCCCATCTCCCCCATTCTCGCCCGACTCCATTGGCTCCCTATCCTTCAGAGGATCCAGTTCAAGATCCTGGTCCTCATATACAAAGCCCCCCATGGCCTCCCCACCCTACCTCTGCGACCTCCTAATCCCCCACCAACCCGCCTGCTCCTCCACTCAGTCGGCTCCGGCCTAATCCATGTCCCCCAACTCACCCGCCCCACCATTGGCGGGAGAGTCCTCAGTCACTCTGTGCTGTAGTGCTGCAGTGTTGGTGCTGTGGTGTAGCAGTAGTGTGCTGGTGTAATTGTGCTGTGGTGCTGTGCTGGTGCTGTAATGGTGCTGGTGCTGTGGTGCAGTGCTGGTGCAATGCTGGTGCTGTGCTGGTGCTGTGGTGCAGTGCTGGTGCAGTGCTGGTGTTGTGCTGGTGCTGTGGTGGTGTGGTGCTGACGCTGTGGTGCTGTGCTGACGCTGTGGTGGTGCTGTAGTGTAGTGGTGCTGTCATAGTGCTGGTGTAGTGCAGTGCTGGTGCTGTCATGGTGCTGTGCTGGTGTGTTGGTGCTGGTGTAGTGGTGCAGTGCTGGTGTAGTAGTGCAGTGCTGGTGTGGTAGTGGTGGTGCTGGTGTAGTAGTACAGTGCTGGTGTGGTAGTGGTGGTGCTGGTGTAGTAGTACAGTGCTGGTGTGGTGGTGCAGTGCTGGTGTGGTGGTGCAGTGCTGGTGTGGTGGTGCAGTGCTGGTGTGGTGGTGCAGTGCTGGTGTGGTGGTGCAGTGCTGGTGTGGTGGTGCAGTGCTGGTGTGGTGGTGCAGTGCTGGTGTAGTGGTGCAGTGCTGGTGTGGTAGTACAGTGCTGGTGTAGTAGTGCAATGCTGGTGTAGTGGCGGCGCTGGTGTAGTGGCGCAGTGCTGGTGTAGTGGTGCAGTGCTGGTGTGGTAGTACAGTGCTGGTGTGGTGGTGTAGTGGTGCTGTGCAGGTATGGTGGTGCTGTAATAGTAGTGCTGGTGTAGTGGTGCTGTGCTGGTGTAGTGGTGCAATGCTGGTGTAGTGGCGGCGCTGGTGTAGTGGTGCAGTGCTGGTGTAGTGGTGCAGTGCTGGTGTGGTAGTACAGTGCTGGTGTGGTAGTGGCGGTGCTGGTGTAGTGGTGCAGTGCTGGTGTGGTGGTGCAGTGCTGGTGTAGTGGTAGTGCTGGTGTAGTGGTGCAGTGCTGGTGTGGTGGTGCTGGTGTAGTGGGGCAGTGCTGGTGTAGTGGTGCAGTGCTGGTGTAGTGGTGCAGTGCTGGTGTAGTGGCGGCGCTGGTGTAGTGGTGCGGTGGTGCTGTGCAGGTATGGTGGTGCTGTAATAGTAGTGCTGGTGTAGTGGTGCTGTGCTGCAATGGTGCTATGCTGGTGCAGTGTTGCAGTGCTGGTGGTGCAGTGCTGGTGTAGTGGCGCTGGTGTAGTGCTGGTGGTGCAGTGGTGCAGTGCTGGTGGTGCAGTGTTGCGTGCGCTGTGCAGTGTTGCAGTGCTGGTGGTGCAGTGGTGTTGCAGTGCTGGTGGTGCAGTGGTGTTGCAGTGCTGGTGTGCAGTGCTTGAGCAGTGGTGGTGCAGTGGTGTTGCAGTGCTGGTGATGCAGTGGTGTTGCAGTGCTGGTGGTGCAGTGTTGCAGTGCTGGTGGTGCAGTGCTGGTGATGCAGTGGTGTTGCAGTGCTGGTGGTGCAGTGTTGCAGTGCTGGTGATGCAGTGGTGTTGCAGTGCTGGTGGTGCAGTGCTGGTGGTGCAGTGTTGGTGGTGCAGTGTTGCAGTGCTGGTGATGCAGTGCTGGTGATGCAGTGGTGTTGCAGTGCTGGTGGTGCAATGTTGCAGTGCTGGTGATGCAGTGGTGTTGCAGTGCTGGTGGTGCAGTGGTTGCAGTGCTGGTGGTGCAGTGTTGCAGTGCTGGTGGTGCAGTGTTGCAGTGCTGGTGATGCAGTGGTGTTGCAGTGCTGGTGGTGCAATGTTGCAGTGCTGGTGATGCAGTGGTGTTGCAGTGCTGGTGGTGCAGTGGTGTTGCAGTGCTGGTGGTGCAGTGGTGTTGCAGTGCTGGTGGTGCAGTGGTGTTGCAGTGCTGGTGGTGCAGTGTTGCAGTGTTGGTGGTGCAGTGGTGTTGCAGTGCTGGTGATGCAGTGGTGTTGCAGTGCTGGTGGTGCAGTGGTGTTGCAGTGCTGGTGGTGCAGTGGTGTTGCAGTGCTGGTGGTGCAATGTTGCAGTGCTGGTGATGCAGTAGTGTTGCAGTGCTGGTGGTGCAGTGTTGCAGTGCTGGTGGTGCAGTGTTGCAGTGCTGGTGGTGCAGTGTTGCAGTGTTGGTGGTGCAGTGGTGTTGCAGTGCTGGTGGTGCAGTGGTGTTGCAGTGGTGGTGTTGCAGTGCTGGTGGTGCAGTGGTGTTGCAGTGCTGGTGGTGCAGTGTTGCAGTGCTGGTGTTGCAGTGCTGGTGGTGCAGTGTTGCAGTGCTGGTGGTGCAGTGGTGTTGCAGTGTTGGTGGTGCAGTGGTGTTGCAGTGCTGGTGGTGCAGTGTTGCAGTGCTGGTGGTGCAGTGGTGTTGCAGTGCTGGTGGTGCAGTGGTGTTGCAGTGCTGGTGGTGCAGTGGTGTTGCAGTGCTGGTGGTGCAGTGTTGCAGTGCTGGTGATGCAGTGGTGTTGCAGTGCTGGTGGTGCAGTGTTGCAGTGCTGGTGGTGCAGTGTTGCAGTGTTGGTGGTGCAGTGGTGTTGCAGTGCTGGTGGTGCAGTGTTGCAGTGCTGGTGGTGCAGTGGTGTTGCAGTGCTGGTGGTGCAGTGGTGTTGCAGTGCTGGTGGTGCAGTGGTGTTGCAGTGCTGGTGGTGCAGTGGTGTTGCAGTGCTGGTGGTGCAGTGTTGCAGTGTTGGTGGTGCAGTGGTGTTGCAGTGCTGGTGGTGCAGTGTTGCAGTGCTGGTGGTGCAGTGGTGTTGCAGTGCTGGTGGTGCAGTGGTGTTGCAGTGCTGGTGGTGCAGTGGTGTTGCAGTGCTGGTGATGCAGTGGTGTTGCAGTGCTGGTGGTGCAGTGTTGCAGTGCTGGTGTTGCAGTGCTGGTGGTGCAGTGGTGTTGCAGTGCTGGTGATGCAGTGTTGCAGTGCTGGTGGTGCAGTGTTGCAGTGCTGGTGGTGCAGTGATGGTGTAACTGCCAATCACCGGGTTCTGGGGCAGTGCGGAGTGATCAGCACTGACCTCTGTGAGCGCTACACCCGCACTCCCCCCCGGGGCGGGGATACACTTCCGGGGTCACGGTCTGACTTCCGGAAATGACGGAATTCCAACTGTCAGCGGACTCTGAGGGTGAGTGAGAGACGCTGTGGGGGTCTATGGGGGTGTGGGGTGTGTGTGTGTGGGGGGTTATGGGGTGTGGGGGCTGTGGGGATGTGGGGGTTATGGGGTGTGGGTGGGGGGGATTATGGGGGGGCTATGGGGGTGTGGGTGGGGTGTGTGGGGGCTATGGAGGTGTGGGGTGTGTATATGTGTGGGGGGTATGGGGGCTGTGGGGGGCTATGGGGTGTGGGGGTCTATGGGGGTGTGGGGGTTATGGGGGTGTGGGGTGGGGTGTGTGTGTGGGGGGGTGGGGTGGTGTGTGGGGGGTGTGTGTGTGTGGGGGCGGTGTGTGGGGTGTGTGGGGGGGTGGGGTGTGTGGGGGGGTGGGGTGTGTGTGTGTGGGGTGTGTGGGGTGGTGGGGTGTGTGTGTGGGGGGTGTGTGGGGGGGTGGGGGTGTGTGGGGGGGGTGTGGTGGGGGGGGGGGTGTGTGTGGGGGGGTGGGGTGTGTGTGTGTGGGGGTGTGTGGTGGGGGTGGTGTGTGGGGGTGGGTGTGTGTGTGGGGGGTGGTGTGTGTGTGTGGGGGTGTGTGGGGGGGTGCGGTGTGTGTGGGGGGGTGCGGTGTGTGTGTGAGGGTGGGGTGTGTGTGTGTGTGGGGGTGTGGGGTGGGTGGGTGTGTGGGGGGGTGGGGTGTGTGTGGGTGGTGTGGTGGGGGTGGGGTGTGTGTGGGGTGTGGGGTGTGTGTGTGGTGGGTGTGTGTGGGGGGTGGGGTGTGTGTGGGGGGGGTGTGTGTGGGTGTGTGGGGGGGTGTGTGTGTGTGGGGTGTGTGTGTGGGGTGTGTGTGTGGGGGGTGGGGTGTGTGTGTGGGGGTGTGTGGGGGGGGTGTGTGTGTGGGGGGGGTGGGGTGTGTGTGTGGGGGGTGTGTGTGTGGGGGGTGTGTGTGGGGGGGGGGTGTGGTGTGTGGTGGGGGGGTGGTGTGTGGGGGGTGGGGTGTGTGTGTGTGCGGGTGTGTGTGTGTGTGTGTGGGGTGTGTGTGTGGGGGTTGTGTGTGGGGGGTGTGGTGTGGGTGTGTGTGTGTGGGGGGTGAGTGAGTGTGTGTGGGGTGTGTGTGTGTGGGGTGTGTGTGTGGGGGGTGTGTGGGGGGGGTGGGTGTGTGTGTGTGGGAGTGGTGTGTGGGGGGTGGGGTGTGTGGGGGGGGTGGGGTGTGTGTGTGGGGGGTGTGTGTGTGGGGGGTGTGTGTGGGGGGTGTGGGTGGGTGTGTGTATGGGGGGTGGGGTGTGTGTGGGGGGTGGGGTGTGTGTGGGGGGTGGTCGGTGTGTGTGTGGTGGGGTGGGTGTGTGTGGGGGTGGAGTGTGTGTGTGGTGGGGTGGGGTGTGTGGTGGGGGGGGTGGGTGTGTGGGGGGGTGGGGT
>NW_024704742.1:68289204-68619169 GCF_018977255.1 Callorhinchus milii
GAGGAGCAGTCTGTGGCAATTAGGAGGGACCCCCGCTTCACCATGCTGTGCCGCTACGCGACCGAGCACCTCAGGGGCTTCAGCTCGCTGCAACTCATCGGGGTCTTGATAGCGCTGACTCGCCTGGCTCTCCCACCCGCCCACCCATTCCTGCACCCGTGCGAGGCCGAGTTCTGTCGCCGTGTGTGGGACATGGGCTTCGAGGAGCTGCTGTTGGTGGCCGACCTGTGGCGTTACCTGGGCCGCAGTGTGCCACGATTCCTGGAGATGGTGGCCAGCTACGCCGGGGTGCGCTGGAAGGCCCTGAGCCTGCCCCAACTCGTTCAGTTCATCTACATCATTGGCGAGAACCGCCGCGCCCCGGCAGAGCTGATGCAGAAGTTGGAGATGCTGGTCTCACTGTATCTGGACCAGATGAACCTGGAGGAAGTGGGGGCTGTTTGCTTGGGCTTTTTCAAATCCAGCCACGGGCTATCAGAGAACCTCATGAAGAGAATTGGGGATATGGTGCTGGCCCACGTGGAGGATATCAGCAACTACGCTCTGGTCAATGTGATGAAGATGTTCCGCTACACCCACGTGGATCACTTGCCGTTCCTGAAGCGACTGGGGGAAGCCGTGTCGGATCGTGTCCCTGGGATGGGTACCCAGGGAGTCATGCACGTTGTGCTGTCCTGTGCCTCCCTGCACTACCGCGACGAGCTCCTTCTGAGCGCGGTGGCCGCAAGCATCCCCTCCAAGGCTCCGCACTGCCGCAGCAAGGATGTGGCCAAGTTCCTATGGTCCTTCTCGTCCCTGAACTACGAGCCCCGAACGTGGAGGAGTTTTACCGCTGCCTGACGGAGCAAGTGCACAGGAAGATGCAGGAGTTTGAGAGGTTCCCCGAGCACCTGCTGACGGCCCTACTGGCCCTGGCCTTTACAGGGCGCTACCCTCACGACCTGCTCGATGTGGCCCTCAGCCCACAGTTTGTACACCTCGCCCTCAGCAGCAGCGCGTTTGAACTGAAGCGGGATCTCTTCACTCTTGAGGGCTCTGTGGCCATCGAGTGTCCCCATTACACAGGCCATCGCCTCCCCCTTCCACTGCAAGAGGAGATCTCTGAGGCCCTGCGGGCCTTTGCCAGGCAGGAGATCTGCACAAAGCCGGAGATGACGGAGGCTGAGAGCTCGCTGCGGGTTCTGCTGGGAGGCCCTGAGTACGTCAAGAACCACACCATCCTACCTCATGCCAGGTCAGCTGAGCTGGAGGTGCACTTTGACCTCTCCGGCAAACCTCTGCCCTTCAACACTGAAGCACCCGGGAAAAACAAGCCCAAACGCAAGCTGAACTTCAGCGGGATTCAAGTCACTGATCTGCTCATTTCTCAGCTCACAAAACGCAACTGCCCTGGTGCTCAAGGCCCAGCTGAAACCTCAGCAGTGGCTCCCGAGGGCGATGTGGTCGGACCTGAAGCTGGATTTCAAGATC
The DNA here is from genome assembly GCF_018977255.1 of Callorhinchus milii. Lineage (NCBI taxonomy): Eukaryota > Metazoa > Chordata > Chondrichthyes > Chimaeriformes > Callorhinchidae > Callorhinchus > Callorhinchus milii. The sequence continues at coordinate 68,290,675 of NW_024704742.1, forward strand.
ACAACCGCAGAGCGTCGTATGAAGCAGCGTTTAGAGATGGGATATCTCTGACCAATGGTCTCTTGGAATCATTGAATTTCTCGAAGGTTCCAGCGAAGGAAGCCCTTCACCAGCCCGATCAGCTCCCCGAGACCCCCCGGAAACTCGCCATTCAGGTGTCCAACCGCAACCACTATTGCCACTCCTCACGCATCCTCTTGGGCTTGCACAGCATGAAGAGGAGGCAGCTGGTTCAAGCTGGTTACGTGGTGGTTGAGCTTCCCCATTGGGAGTGGTTTCCGTTGCTTAAGAGAACTCGCTCCGAAAAGCTGGCTTACTTACATCAGAAACTGTACAGTGCGCTGGACTGAACATGCAAAAAGGCGAGAGAACCATGGGGTCCAATTTGTGATATTTCATAACTTCCTTCGATTCGCACGGAAACGGTTTGGGTCAAGTCGGCATGACATAATTACTGAATTATGTTGTAATAGTCAACAATACTGTTGTTGTAATAGTCCCTTTTAAAAAAAACCTAATGATTATTTGGCTACTCATCCACACATGTTTGTGGAACACTGCGCAAGGGGAGTTTCGTCCACAAAATTTACAGTGAATTGACTTTACCGTATGTCCTGTGAAACTCTGAGACATCTCAACAACATAAGGAGCTATATCAGATGTAAGGAATATTATTATTATTACTGAAGGAATCCCTATTTCTGCATCTACGATTCCTCTTTAAGTAAGAACTCGATATATACACCGAGCAGAATGCTGAGTACATTGAAAAGCTGGTAATAAAAGAGAATCATCCAGATGTTTTATTTGTATGTTGGTTTCATTTCAAAATTTGATCATAAAATGGTATTTTCGTTTGGTGTTAGAAATTATGCAACAATTGAAATTCGGATGAGTGCTCTTCAGGCAGAGGAGGTTGATTCCATTTCAATACAATTACATTCCCACAGTACTTTTCACGTCAGGAGGACATCTCAAAGTGCTTCACATTGCTGGCTGGAGCGGCCAAACTGGGGGTGGGTGGGAGCTGAATGAGGATGGGGAGGAGAAATATGAACGAAAGAATGGTCAAAGAGGTACATCTTAAGATGTAAGTGAGGGAGGGAGTGAATCGGAGGGACTCCGGGATGGAATTCCGCAGTGCTGGGGACCCTTAGTTTTTGCAAAGATTTTGTCATCTGAGAAAACTAGAACAATAAAAATGATGTCGGCAGAACTCTCTCTCAAACAGCAGCACTTTTGAAGCTGTGTTTGGTGTCCAAGCTCCAGGTGCGCATTATGTCTAGGAACAGGCGGAGGCCATTCAGTCTATCGATGGAGGATTGCTTTCCAACGGGAAATGATCTCTTCAAAAATAAATAAATAATAATTTGGTCACTGAATCAACAACTGTTTGTGGGACCTGCTGTGCGTAATTGCCTGCAGTATTTCACCCACAAAATTGTACAACCAATTCCCTTTATAGTATATTCTGTGAGGCACTTTGAGTCGTCTTAACAACATGATAAGGCTCTTTATCAAATACAAGGATTATTATCATAATTATTCAATCCCCCTCCAACAGTTTATTAAGCCATGGAGATCTTTTAATCCTTTCCCTCCCCCCCCCCCCCCATACATCTTAATATCAGGTCTCAGCTCCCACCCCCAGCTCGGCTGGCCAGCAGTAGACGACAACAACAACAACAACAACTTGGATTTATATAGCGCCCTCCACGCCGGATGGCGTCTCAGAGCGCTTCACAGTAACGGATCCCGGCGCCGAGCCAGGGGGAGGGGTGGGAAGGTGACCAAAGGCGCGGTCGAAAAGAAAGGTCTTCAGCAGAGACCTGAAAATAGGAAGGGAGGGAGCAAGACGAAGGGAGTGGGGAAGGGAGTTCCAGAGCCTCGGGGCATAGTGGCTGAAGGCACGGCCACCGAGGGTGGAGCGGGGGACGAAGAAATTCAGAGTAAATCAATAGTTATTATAACAATTGCAAATGTACATAAATTCTGATATGTAGAAAGAATGAAAAATAAATCTTTTGATTATAAGCTGTAGGAATGCCATGTTTTTTTTTCCTCTGGTTATAACTAGAGAGGATACAAAGACTGTCCCACCCTGCCCTGATTTTCTGTGTGTTTGTGTGTGTTTGGCTTTTGTAATGCCTTGGGACGTCCTCCCGACATGAAAGTTGCTATACAAATGTAATTTTGTTGTTGTTGTAACACATATCCTGTGCTCTTAGATTCATGTGATTTAGTGTGTTTTTTCCCCCTGCACACGGGACACTCCCTCTTGGTGGCATCATCCGCAGACATGGGGTCAACTTCCACATGTATGCGGATGACACCCAACTCTATCTTCTGCCTCCACTCTCAACTCCAGGACCACTGCTGCCCTGACAGACTGTCTGTCGGACATCAAGTCCTGGATGAGGGCAAATTTCCTACAGTTGAATGTGAATAAGACTGAGACCCTCCCGATTGGCTCACGCCAGCGCCTCAGCACCTCAGGCTCCGGCAGCATCAACCTCCATGGTTGCACACTACAGCTCACCAAACCAGTCAGGAACAGATAATCCAGATCTCTGCAGCCCGTGTCCTCTCCCGCACCAAACTCCGTGACCCCATCTCCCCCATTCTCACCCGACTCCATTGGTTCCCTATCCTTCAGAGGATCCAGTTCAAGATCCTGGTCCTCACTTACAAAGCCCTCCATGGCCTCGCCCCACCCTACCTCTGTGACCTCCTAACCCACTACCAACCCGCCCACTCCCTCCGCTCAGCCGGCTCTGGCCTGCTCCACTTCCCCCGACCCACCCGCCCCACCATTGGTGGGAGAGCCTTCAGCCACTCTGCCCCCAACCTCTGGAATTCCATCCCCCAGTCACTCCGCCTCGGCCCCTCCTTAGCCTCCTTCAAGTCCCGCCTCAAAATCCTCCTCTTCGACCATGCCATCGGCCACCCCCCTTCCCCTCCCCTCCCTTCTGCCCCCCTGACCACAGCTCGGGTCTGAAATGCTGTACACTATCCAGCGCCTTGGGACGTCCTCCAAAAGTAAAAGGCACTGTACAAATGTAATCTTGTTGTCGTTAACCAATTTTGCTCGCTCTCCATATCCTTTAATATTCCTCATCTTAAACTAATTCCCTTTTATAATAATTTTTGGATTTTTGGGGAGAAATTTCTTTTGGGCGTAGATTTACTGTTATGTAGCCTTTCAGAGAGTCCAGAATTTAGCATATTCTTACCAACAGCTCAATTTTGAAACTGTTTTTCCATACGTCCGTGTAAGCTTTTAGCAGTGGCTATGACAATCGCAGTATTTTGGGATCCAATACAGTCTTAGAGCCAGGCCTGCTAGAACTGGTCAGGAAGTATTTCTTCACACAAGAGGGTTGTGGAGATATGGAACGATCTGTCCCAGAAAGCTGTTATGATGGAATCATTAGGGGTATTAAAAAGAGATAGACAGAGACTTGGTATTAGAGCTTTGAGTGGATGGCGAGAGGTTCGTACTAAAAGATCTACCAAGATTTAATAAACTTGAAAGCTTAAGAGCTGAAGTCCTGATATTGGGGTGGTCTGACAAGTGCTGTGTGCTTACCAACAGTTATTATAATAATAATAGTCCTTGCATTTGATGTTGTGCCTTATTATGTCGCTGAGACGTCTCAAAGTGATTCACAGGATATATTGTAAATAATATTATCCCATGAATGACCCTATGTAAGGGTGTGGCTCAGATTTATAGAACCAAAGAAATACAATAATAATACTTACGTTGACGTAGCGCCATTCACGTCAAGAAGATGTCCCAAAGCACTTTACAAGATGCTTTGTAAAGTTTGTATTTTTTGTAAAGGTGAAAGCTAATATGGATTCTGCTTCAACCATGGTTCCAGGTATTTTCAGGTTGGGGTCTCCATGTCCTAAAAATCTGCTCCAAGACATTATCCTTCTTGAACAGTGCTGTATAAATACAAGTTGTTGTTTGTACAAACAAATTCTCACGTCGCCCTTTGTTCGTTTTTAATTACCAACAAAAATACAGTGAAGCTCGTTGAGGAATCCTGAGGTGAAAAGCGCTCTGGCTAGGATTATTTATATCTATGCCCTTTAATCACTGGCTCACTGACCAGTGGACTAAATTTCTCCCTGTTTACAATTCTCTTGTAATTCCAGTGTGGATGGTCTCTTGTTTTCCTGTAGGATCTAATGTCGCAGCTGGCCATTGACTCAAGTGGACGGAATGACCTTGAACCTTTGTCTGCCGCATTTCCGACCAAGGATACATTGCAATAAGGTAAGGCAGGTGCCAGTCCGTGCAGGTGAATATTGTGACTGAAGCTATAGTGAGATTCCAGTGCATTCGCTTCGCAAACCCAATGTCTGTCACATTTGCCTCACAGACGGCAAATTGAAAGCAATGGGAATTGTTGCACTGAAATAACCCGCAGATGATCTTTGACGATCTGTATCCCGTGCAGTCGCCCTACCTGTTCACTGCTTGGCACCAGCCTCATTCCATCGCACAGCAATTTCCCTCAAACAGTTGTGGTTTGAACGACCAAAATATATATATGTGTTTTGAGGGATTATTACCCCAGAAAGTGATCTGCCAATCAACTAACAATCAGGTTCCTAGGTAAACAAAGGGTTGTGGGGTAAGGAAACTTGTCTAAGGTTCCTGCCTGCCTGGGAATTGAACTTGGGTCCTTTCACTTGGCAGACGAGTACGCTAACCAATACACAATGGGAATGCTAGCAAATTTGCTTTTCTTTTTAATTAAAACCTGATCAATGTTACCAAAAAAGAGTTGTGTTTAAACAAAAATATATTTCTGCTCCAGGTCTGTGCTGACGGTTACGAAGTGAGCAACCTGATATCCGCAGACCCCCAGCAAAGAGCTCGTGGATTCCGCTCCGAATACTTCATCAAACCTCCTCTGGACATCACCGTTTCCTTCCCGTTTAGCAGCGACATTTGCCGGGTGGAGGTGGACGTGTCGGCTGGATCGCAGAGCTCGATCGCTTTGTCCATCTTCACCTGTAGCTCGTGTGGCTGGAGCGACGTGAAGGGGAACAAGGATGGTTCCTCACATCCGCCAGTGCCGGCGTTCTCCGATAAAGACACGTTCACGCTGGTTGGAAAGGTTGTCCTGAAAAACCACCGCAGAGTGCTGTTTCGACACAGAGCCTTTAAGCCAAGGGCTCCTTTCACCAAGGTGCAGCCTGTGGTTGCAGACGACAGTGTCCTGATCCAAGATCTGTGGAGCAAAGGGCCCTGGTCGCTGGGTGGCGTGAGGCACTTCAGAATCTGCATCGCCTTCGTGTCGGGCGGACACTTGCCTTGCCTAAAGAGGCTGAGCGTTTGGGGGCAGCCGGCCAGATCCTGCCCACTAGTGGTCATCGAAAGCCTCTTCCAAGTCCATCGTGTAAGGAGACTTCTACTTTTATTGCTTAATTAACGATGAAATAACAGGCGCACAATTTGGAGGTTCAACAATTGTTTGCTTCATTATAGTTCCACAGTCAACGATTATACAAAGAACAATAACCTGGGTCAATAGAAAATTGCACCTGCGATTTTTTTTTCCGCTAAAACAAATACCCTCCGATAAAGCAAACGCCCTCTGAGAAAATCTTAAAAAATGCACTGTGCTCGGCCTGGCCTCTGCACGCTGCTGCCGGCTGTTTGCTCAACACCTCTGTGGTTAGATTAGCAACAAAATGTGCCTCTCAAAAGTACCAATCAATCCCCCTCAATTTTCCACCATATTTGCCAAAACTCCCCATCACTTTCTGCAAAATTTTGTCAAATTTCCCTGCAATTTTTAGCAAATATTTCTGCAATTTTTCTTGATCCTGGCACTAACCCACTACCACTAGACACCATATTGGAAGCAACCAGGTTATCAGAGGATTAAGTATTAATCATTTACCTATCCCTGGGAGAGCAGTAGACAGCTGGGAGTCATCAGATCTGCATCTCATGGTTCTTGATTGAACTATCCATTTTTATACCTGACTGGGTTCTGTGTACTGTGTATTGGGTACCCAATTCACTTATAATACAATATATTCTGTGAAGCGCTTTGAGACGATAGCATAGCTAGGGAGAAACTATTTCCTCTGGTGGGAGAATCCAGAACAAGGGGCATCATCTTAAAATTAGAGCTCGACCATTTAGGAGTGAAATCAGGAAGCATTTTTTCACCCCCAAGCGTAATGGAAATCTGGAACTTTCTCTCCCAAAAGGCTGTGGTGCTGGATCCACAAAGGTGGATAGATATTTGTTAGGTCAGGTTATCAAGGGATATGGGGCAAAGGCGGGTAAATGGAGTTGAGGTACAGATCAGCCATGATCGAATAGAATGGCAGAACAGGCTTGAGGGGCCTCCTCCTATTCCTCTGTCTCAATGACATGATAAGGCACTATATCAAAAAATTCAAGGATTGTTATTACTATTATTATGTTAACTCTTTCCTTACTCTTTCCAGCGCTTGTGTCAGGAGACGGCTGACCGGGCCGAGTCAGTGTTCGGGGCTGAGGACACGTGTAGCACCGCGACCGGCAACGGCCTGGGACCGAGCACGAGTGCAGCTCCTGCTGTCACGGAGGACATCCCGGAGGAATTCCTGGATCCCATCACCTCCGACATCATGGCTCTCCCTGTGCTGCTTCCTTGCGGAAAAGCGGTTGATCAGAGCACGCTGGAGAAATACCTGCGGGGAGAGGCCACGTGGGGCCGGGGGCCGAATGACCCCTTCACCGGCGTTCCCTTCAGCCGTCACTCCAAGCCGGCCCCTCACCCCGTGCTCAAAGCCAGGCTGGACAGCTTCCTGCTGCGCACCGCTGTGCCGGGCCGCACTGTCGTGGGGAGAACTCGAGCGGGAATCATCCCTTCATCCTCGGTGAAGAGGGAACGTGAGCCAGTGGACGCCGCGGCCATGGTCCCCTCCTCCACCCCACAAACCATCAGCTTATCCGCCGGTGGAGATTCGGACACAGCCTGTGCCGCAAAGAGATTCAAGGCAGAAGTGAAACATTTACCAGGAGTTGGAGAAGAGCCAGGTACAGACTTTGGTGTCTTATTCAGGGTTTGTTTTCCTCTCCTGTTCTTCATTTCAGAGCCTTTTTAATACTATTAGTAATAACAATAATCCTTGCATTTGATATAGCGCCTGATTACGTCCCGACTCGACATTTCATATGCCCTCCTCACTGATGTCTCCAGCTCCACCATGCACAGGATCCAGCTGATCCAAAACTCAGCCACTTGCATACTTACCCGTACTAAACTCTGTTCTCCATCACACCAGTCCTCTCCATGCTCCATTATGGCATCTAGTGGTAGTGGGTTATTGCCAGGGGAGCCACAGTACAGTACAGAGACTGCGCTTGTGAAAGTCACAAATGACATCCTCCCTTGTCCTCCTGGACCTCTCCACGGCGTTCGATACAGTCGATCACGCCATCCTCCTCCACCGCCTTTCCTCCGTCATCCACCTCAGTGGGACTGCACTCGCCTGGTTCGAGTCCTACCTCACAAACCGCCAACAGTACATCTGCACAAACAGCTTTTCCTCCCGATCTCACCCGGTTACCTGTGGGGTACTCCAAGGATCCATCCTTGGCCCCCTCCTCTTTCTGATCTACATGCTCTCTCTTGGGGATGTCATCCACAGACATGGGGTACATTACCACATGTGTGCGGACGACACCCAATTCTATTTTTCCACCTCTCTTTGCGACCCCCAGTCCCCTGATGTTCTGTCAGTCTGCCTGTCAGACCTCAGGAGCTGGATGAGCGCAAATTTCCTTCAGCTGAACAATGACAAGACGGAAGCCATACTCTTCGGCTCTCGTCAACATCTAAAATCTCACGGCTCTCACCTCCTCCACCTACCCGACCTCCCCCTAAAACTCTCTGAACCCATACGCAACCTCGGCGTCAGGTTCAACCTCCAATTATCCTTCCTCCCCCACATCCGATCCCTCACCAGCACCGCCTTCTTCCACCTCCGACGCATCGCCCGTCTCCGCCAATACCTCTCTCCGAAAGTCGCTGAAACCCTGGTCTCATGCTTTTGTCACCTCTTGGCTCGACTACTCTAACGCCCACTTCGCCGGTCTCCCATTCACTACCATCCATAAAATCCAGATCATTCAAAACTCTGCCGCCTGCATTCTCACCCGCACGAAACTCTGCTCTCCGATTACCCCAGACCTTGCCACATTGCACTGGCTGTCTGTCCCAGAGAGGATCGACTTCAAGATCCTCACCCTTGTATTCAAATCCCTCCACTCCTCTGCACCCCCTACTTCTCTGACCTCTCTTCTCAAACCAGTACCTGTTGCCTTCATTCCTTTGGGTCTGGCCTCCTCCTTGTCCCCTGAGTCCTCCGCTCCACCCTCGGCGTCCATGCCTTCAGCCACTATGCCCCGAGGCTCTGGAATTCCCTTCCTCACTCCCTTCGCCTTGCTCCCTCTCTTCCTATTTTCAGCCTTTCTTTTCGACCGCGCCTTTGGTCACCTTCCTCTCCCTCCCCTTGGCTCGGCCCTGGGATCCGTTACTGTGAAGCGCTCTGAGACGCCATCCGACGTGGAGAGCGCTATATAAATCCAAGTTGTTGTTCCACTGGCTGTCTATTGCCGAACAGATCGATTTCAAGTTTTCAAATTTCTTCATGCCCTGGCACCTCTGTACCTCTCTGACCTGCTTATTTCTTAACCCACTACCCGTTATCTCCGATCAACTGGCTCCAGCCTTCTGCTTATCCCTTCGTGCCCTCATTTCCACCATCGGCAGCCGCGCTTTCAGCCCCTAGGTCCCGAAACTCTGTAACACTCTTCCTCTAACCCTCTGCCTTGCCCCTTCCCTACCCGTCTTCAGATTGCGCCTGAAGACCTTCCCATTCGACTGTGCCTACGGTCACCTCCCCCACCCCCTGGCTCAGGGTCATGCTCCATGACTGTCAAGTTCTCTGGGACACTGCCCTGCGTGAGGGGTGCTTTTTAAACGCAAGTTGTTGTTGTCATTGAGACGTCTCAAAGTACTTCACAGAATATATTGTAAAGTGAATTGACTGTATTTTGTGAGTGAAATATGGCAGCCAATTGCACACAGCAGTGTCCCACAAACAGTCGTGGATTGAGTGACCAAATGGATGTATGGAATTCGCAGTTTGGTTTGGATACTCTTGAGCATGGCAATGGGTTTCTGCATGTATCAGAGATGCAGCTAACCAAAAAAAATTACAATTTGCCAGTACACAGCCATGACAGCCAATGCGTTTTCATTTACTAAAAATCTTCTGATGGTTAATTTTGCAATTTTTAAAAAATTAAGTACAGCTTTCTAACAGTAATTATGATAATATCGCCCTTCTCTTTTCGAATAGCTCCATGAGATCTGTAACACCCACCGGACCTCGGTTTAATGTCTCATCCAAAGGATGGGAAGTACACGACACATGTCACTGTGACTCAACGGAACCTGCTTCCTCTCTCTCCCCAAACGTCAAATGAGTTGGACTGCTTTTCTTTTTGTTTTGGTCAGCCGGGTGTCTGACGCATGCAGAAATCCATCACCACGCTTCAGAGTATCTGAACCAAACTGAGAATTCCATGGCATCCCAACTACACACGGAAATCCCAGAGATAGATTGTTGGAATGGAATGTGCGCTCTCTCCCTGGAGGGACACATCTCGCTTACCTAATTCCAGAAAGTATTAGGCACGGGGTGGTAAGACCTAAGGCTTAGGGATCCGAGAGTCTGCGTTGGGGTAACTGCTGGAGTCTAACCAGTTAAAATCCAAACTGCTGGAGTCTAACCAGTTAAAATCCAAGCTTTGCCGCTGCTTGTCCAGCTAGGACCACCCTACCTGTTAGGGCTTTGGCTTACAGAGTTAACAGGGGCTGAGTGGGAGGATTCTCTGTCCCCAGTGACTAGTGTTTTTCCTGAGAGTGGGCGTCACAGAAGTACAGATTTCCGAATAAGGAAATCTGTTGGGAAGTAATGACCACTTTGTCTTTCCATGCAATTAAATTATTTGTGTGTGTGTGTCTGTCTGTCTGTCTGTGTTAGGTGCCATCTCCCATGAGCAGCGGTTATCACAGAGTCTGGACAGTGCTTTGGCTTCCGCCCTCAGTACCTTCCCATCATTCACGGACAGACAAAGGCCCCCCATAGCTGGCAGCAGCAACACCGGCTGTGCGGCAGGTACTGGAATCTTGGGCCTCCGGGGCCCGTTCTGGAATTGCCTTGTTCTGTTCTTAACAAAAAATAATAATAAAGATGTTGTTCTCACCGTTCTTCCACAGAGCTTGACTCAAGCAGTTCTGATGACGTTTGCATAGCTTGCTGTAGGGCGTTCTCTGCCTACTGCAGTTACCTGGTGATCTACAGACTCCCATGTGGGCACCTGATCTGCAGGCCCTGTTTGTCAGAGAGGCAGAAGACAGCAGCGCTCTCCTGTCTGAAGTGTAATCAGCCGGTCAACACAAGCGACGTGACCCGAGTTCACCTATAGGTTCTGTGGTACGTCCGAAATAATAATAATAATATATTATGTATTTATTAGTAATATTATTGTTGTAAATAATAATAATGAAGAAGAAAACATTGGTCACTCAATCCATCACTGTTTGTGGGACACTGCTGTGCGCAATTGGCTGCCGCGTTTTGCCCACAAATATATAGTCAATGCACTTTATGGTATATTCTGTGAAATGGTTGGAGACGTCTCAATGACATGATAAGACACTATGTCAAATTCAAGGATTATTATTATAGAATGTAATTTGGATAATTTCTCACGAGAGGCGAGAAGGGGCAACCTAACTCACTGCATTAATAGGAATAATACCTGCATTTGATATAGCGCCTTATCACGTCTTCGAGACGTCTCAAAGCACTTCACAGAGTATACTGTAATGTGAATTGACTGTAAATTTTATGGGCCAAATGCGGCAGCCAAACAGTCGTGGATTGAGTGACCAAATTATTATTTTTTTTGAAGGGATTATTACTCCTGGAAAAATGATCCGTCAATCGGCTAACAACCAGGCTCCTACTTACTGCTGGGTTAACAGAGACGTGTGGAGTAAGGAAATTTACCTAAGGCTTCACCTTGCCTGGGAATCAAACCCAGTTCCTCTCGCTTGCAAGGCGAGTGCACTAACCACGAAGCTACAGGACTCCACAACCTGTTTCAGGCACTTAAACACATTTTGCCAATATCTTAACCATTTAGCAAAGTGACCTCCAATCTTTGTACATCTTCCAGTTGCTCTTGTTAATATGGTGCCCCCTGGGAAATCTCCTCGGTGCATATTATTTACATGCACCTTCAACGTTCCCCACAATACCTTACAGGTCAGAATATTTAAACAGTCATATTTAGTTTGCTAATATTTCTTCAAAGGTGCAGAAATGCGGTGCATTGGTTAGAAATCTAGTTATAGAATCATAGAATCGTACAGCACAAAAAAGAGTTTGTGCCGGCTCTTTGAAAAGAGCAATGAAATGTCAATCCCACTCCCCAGCTCTTTCCCCATAACCCTGCAAACCCGTCCTCCTCAAATACCCGTCCACCGCGTTTTTAAAAGTAGTTATCGAATCAGCCTCGACCACCCTTTCAGACAATGCGTTCCAGATTCGAACAACTCGCTGCGTGAAAAAATTTCTTCTCATCTCCCCTCTACTTCTTTTAGATACTGTTTACTGTTCACTGTTTACCACCCGACCTAACTTTGTGTCGTCTGCAAATTTGGAAATGGTACTTGCTATACCCAAGTCCAGATCATTTATGTATATTAAGAAGAGCAGTGGTCCTAATACCGATCCCTGGGGGACGCCACTGTACACTTCCCTCCAGTCAGAAAAGCAGCCGTTCACCACAACTCTGCTTTCTGTCTCCCAGTCAGTTCTGGGTCCATGCTGCCACTGTCCCTTTTATACCATGGACTTCTATCTTTCTTACAAGTCTTTCATGTGGCACTTTGTCAAATGCCTTTTGAAATTCCATATAAACTACATCAACTGCACTACCTTTATCCACCCTCTCCATTACCTCATCGAAAAATTCAAAAAATTCTATTCACGTTATGTTTATTAACGTGGTGGTAAATTGTGAAATGCGAAACTTGCTGGCTATGGGCTGGTAGTGTCACTATGCTCTGGTTTCTCTTCAGATCGTAAAAATCTTTCACCTTTTACGAAAGATTTCCGTGGAGGGGAGCAGGTCACAGGGTCACGAGTTTTAAACCAATTATGGACTATCATATACATCACTTTCTCCGATCCTACCCTTCCAGCTCTGGTTCAGATCCCTGACAGTCCAGCATCTTCAGACATACAAATGTCATTTTATTGTTGTTCCTGTTTTGATTTACCCTCCTTCAGCCCAGGAACCAGATTATATGTTCCTGTCACTGCTTGTTTTGGTCATTTTTTTTGGTGAGTGAGGTTAGACCTGCTCACCCCCGTTAACCGAATTAGGCCGAATATGAATGAGGGTTGTCTCCGCAGACAACCCCTAACTCTCCCCACTCACACCCCAAACTCTTCTAGACCCCAAAAAGCTAAATACTTCAGATGCTGGAAATCTGAAATAAAAACAGATGGTTGCCTTTCTAATGAAAGGTCATAGACCTGAAACGTTAACTCATTTTCCTCTCTCCATAGATGCTGCCTGACCTGCTGCGTGTTCTCTTCTGGACCCCAAATTGTCAAAGGATAATGAGGAACTGAAACCTGTTTTTACGACCGACCGAGTAAATCAGATGACTGGATTGTCTCTCCGATGTGCAAGCCCAGCCTGACCTGAGCTAGTGACCAAGTTGCTCAAGTGAGCTCTACATCACAGTATCTCTGCTTCCTCTTTGTGAGGGCAGATCACACTCCTCAGATCAGAAGTGCTGCAATACCGATCCCAACCAACAGAGGGTTGAAGGAGAAGCTGTTGCCAGGAGCTCAATCCTTATAATCCTTGACTTTACGGGTGAGATTTATTGTGCTAGCCCCTCACAGACAAACCTCAGCAGGAGAACTTTTCTGGCAGGTTCTCAGAGACACTATCCTGTGTGAAAGCCCAAGTAGTGGTTGTTTTTTCAAAAATCAAAATGCGTCTCCAATTTCCAAAACCCGTTGAACAGAGCAATACATTGTGTTATCTGCTGTAGGCTATCAGCTTCACGCAGAAGGCCATAGATACAAAATTAGCCAGTATGTTTAAAGTGGCAAAAGACAGACTAATAGAGACCTATGTGAGTGTGCATACGCACACACGCACCACACCCAGGGTAAGGGCATAAAGGAACAAACGGATTGAAAGATCTGCCATGATCTAATGTAATGGCACAGCCATCTGCATGGGTTGAATGGCCTCGCATGTTCCTTTGTTACTGTCTGAACATCTATATTAATGTTCCAAGTTCATCACGAACTCCCCAGTACCTTATCCTTCACCTCAGTAAATGAATGGTTCATCCAAGTGCCTGTCCACAGCTGGGGGAGTCCAGGACCTCTGATGGCTGTGCTATTGTCTGCACTATTTGCCAATTAGGAATCACTGTGAGTTCAAGCTGTGACTGGAGAGCTATGAGTGAAGCTTCCCCAATGGCCTAGTGAGTGTAGGCATCACCCGGATGCAGGTTTGAATCCCGGTCTGTGATGATTTGAGCCGATACAAACCCAGGTCCCATTTGATGCACTGCAATTAGGCTCAGTATCCCCCGGACTAGAGAGGAAATACCAACCAAGATTCCTGCTTCTAATCAGTGCAGAGACTCCTGCCGAGAAGTGTCAGATACCCGAGGACAGTGAAAGGTTTCTGCGTGTATCAAATACTGGCTGGCCAAATCCAAAACAAAATTGTTTAATGTAAAGGAATATAAGGCGGTACCCTTTTTTAAGATATGTTCAATAAATGTTCGTTTACAGTGTTGGCTGCTCTGTTGGGAGGCGAAAGAACAATAATGTTATTTGCTCTTTTGGCCTTTTAATTCCAGCATATAAATTAGTGGACATATCGCTGTCAGTCTTCCTTTACAGTGGGATCCTTCTGTACAGTTTCTATTTGTGTATCAGCCTGGCACAGTTGGTTGCACTCTGGCTTCATGAATCAAAAGATCGTGGGTTCAAGTCCCACAGCTGGACCTGGAACTAAATATAGTCCATTGTCTATGTAAGGATTATTAATAGCAATAATTAATAATAAATGTCACATAATAAAAGCTTCTGTCTTTTCATTTGGTTGTTAATATTGAATTGTCAATTGCGAAATAAAACCCAGGGCATTGACTTGTGATGAGGTGAGATGTGTTGTTATTGAGTCAGGTGTGATTTGCTTTCGCTATTTTTGTCTATAATAATAATAGTTTTTTTGCCACCATTGTGGCTGCAATGCAAGGGCTGCTTTCCATTGGTAAATTACGGAGGAGTTTGTTATGACATGTTGGGTTGGGATAAAAGAAAACTAGACTTGCTTTTAAAGAGAAGGCTACTTTTGTTTGGTGGAAAAGGGCATCTGAGAAAAGGGCATTTTTATTCATTAATGGTTGTGTTTCCAATCAAGCTCGCTATCACATTGCCACTTTAACCTGCAGCTATTTATTGCATCACCAAACTGGTAGCCTTGTCACATTCCCAGATGCTTTTACACTGACTGTGGTTTGTATGTCCTCAGTCTTCCTGCACTTGCCCAATCATTAGGGTTGGGAAAGAGCTCATCGGGAGAAATAGTAAAAGACGTCTTGGGATGTAAAGTGCATCTTCTGCAGAGAATCCCACTCACTCGTGTCAAACAGACAAGCAAGTGCTTGGCTACAACCTGAGATCTCTGGAGCACAGCAGTCAGGAACCAGGTGATGCTATGGGATCTTTTTTGATCAGCTGCGTGTCTGACACACACGGAAACCCATCACCGTGCTTTAGAGTATCCAAGCCAGATGGAGTTCCACAACCATACGCCAACTGCACATGAAAATTTCCATTTCTAAAATGGAATGCACTCTATCTCCCCAGAGGGACACATCCTGCTTACCTAATCCTAAAATGTATTAGGTGTAGGTTGGCAAGAACTAAGGCTTGTGGCCCCCAGAGTGTGCGTTGCTGGAACGCACTGCTGGAGTCTAAGCAGCTAAAACAGATAGTTTGCTATTGAGAGCATTGTCTGGCAAGCTTCCTGCCTCTTGTCCAGCTAGGACCACTCTACATAGAGCTTTGGCTTGCAGGGTTAATGGGAGCTGAGTGGGAAGAGTCTTTGCCCTTCCAAGTCCTTCCGATGTGCCAAGCTAGCTGTGCTGTCATCCATAGTGCCCTGCAATACTACGGACTTGCCTGGCTCAGGAACCGGACTACTGAGACCGCTACAGAGGCTCAATTCTGACACTCCGTTGTAGCCAGTTCAGCTTCAAGGAGCTGGTAAATTTAAATTAAATTTAATTTTGGTTGATTAATAACATTTCAAACCCTCACCAACGTGGTTTGAAATGTTTGACCTTTTGTCGGTTTGAAATAGGAGAACTGTGTCTCTTATTTCCCTCGCTATCTCCCTGGCTAGTTTACAATCCACGTTCTTTTACATCTCCCTCTCTGTAAAAGAAATAAACTTGGATTCTTTGTTCACCACCACCCCATTTCTGAGCTTGAGATCATGTCTCCTTATTCTAGACATTCTCTTACATGAAGGGCACTATATAAATAGAGGTTGTTGCCCCAGCTCGGGTCCAAATCCTTGACTGTGCAGCGCCTTGGGATGTCCGCCTGATGTGAAAGGCGCTCTACAAGTGTAGTTTGTTGTTGTAGATGCAGAAATGTTGTTTGGTGGCTAGGAATTCTCTCTTCAATAATGTTACCAGTAGAATACAATAAGTAATAATAATCATTGCATTTGATACAGGACCTTATCACAAAGGCTTCACAGAATATACTGTGTATTTTGTGGGTGAAATGCGGCAGCAAGTTGTGCACAGCAATGTTACACAAACAGCCATGGAGTGAGTGACTAATTTTATTTGGGGGATTGTTGGCCAGGACACTGGAAGAAAATCCCTTCTCTTTTCAAATAATAGTGGGATCTTCAACATCCATCAGAACAGGTAGACGGGATCTTGGTTTAACGTCTCATCTGAAGAAATACAGTAAACTCCTAATAACTCATCGATTCAAGGGAA
This sequence comes from Callorhinchus milii, assembly GCF_018977255.1. Classification (NCBI taxonomy): domain Eukaryota; kingdom Metazoa; phylum Chordata; class Chondrichthyes; order Chimaeriformes; family Callorhinchidae; genus Callorhinchus; species Callorhinchus milii. Next base: position 68,306,844 of record NW_024704742.1, read on the forward strand.
AAAGGCTTAGCAATAAGTTACCAGGAGCAGCAATTTAGGCACATGTTTAAATACATAAAAAATTCGACGGGGACAAGTTAAGCAAGGTCAAGTTATCAGGAGTTTAATGTTTGATTTTCTTTGTTACCGAATATGTTAGTGGAATCCTCGAGAACTGAACTTGAAAGTGACTTATGTGCGGCATGAAGTCTGTGGGGTTGGTTGGGGGGAGAGGCGTGGAATTAGATTAATCATGAAAATGTTCACTGGATGCTAAATGAACGTTACCTTATTATTCATGAAATCTAAGGTAATCCATTAAGTCCCCAGATAGGGAGCCTTCTATGAAACAGTGTGCTCCTAAACAGGGTCTGGGATGCATTGTGAGCATCCACCTCTTGATCCTCGTAATTTGCTGGAGTGATTCTGGGTACAGCAACGCTGTGGGTGGGTTGATCAACAATTCACGCTGGGTCTAAGTGAGCTCACCAAAAAAACAGCCCTGACTTGAGCTTAATTTGCACTTGTTGCATTCAAACCGCTAATTAACAGTTTAACTGTTGATCAGATAATTGAGATGCATATTGCTTCGAAGCCATTTAAAATTCATTCAGACTGTTTGGAATACAGCAGTGTTTTGGAGGCTGATTTTTCGTTCGGAGGGCAGTAATTCCACATATTGAATGCAAAACATGGGCTGACATTTGTCAAGAAGCTCTCAGCAAATGTCTGCCTGCGTCCTAATTATCCTTCTTAGAATTCACTGTTGCCCTGATACTGTTTAGTTTGGTGCAGCATCGTACACGTGCATTTTGCAAAGTGATCAGGTGACAAATCTTTACTCCCTTTAAATTTATCTGGGACAAAGATCATGCACATTCTGAGAATTTAAGTTCTGAGAACTATCCTCCCACCCTCATACTCACCCGAATAAACTTTGTATCCCTATCAAATCAGTTCTTGCCAGGCTTCACTGACTCTCTATTACCAAATGGATCGATTTCAAGATCCTCACACCCATCTTGAAATCCTTCCTGTCCTGCCAACTCCTTACCTCTCCGAGCTACTTACTCCCCAGTCCATCTCCCGCTGCCTCTGCTCAACTAGCTCCGCTCAACAACTCCTGCATGTCCCTCATGTGCTCCGTTCCATCATTGGTGGCCGTGCTTTCAGCAACTACACCCCGAAACTCTGGAACACGCTTCCTCTCTCCCTCCGCTTTACTCCCTCCTCCCCCATCTCCAGGTCACGCCTGAAGACCTACCTCCTCAACCGTGTTTACAGTCACCTCCCTCTTCCCCTGGCTTGGCGGCATGCTCCACAACTTTCAACAACAGCAAATTACACTTGTGCCCTTCACATCGGAAAGACGTCTCAGGGCCCTTGACATCAGGGTTTTTTTTTGGTTGAAGAGAAAGGTCTTTAGATGGATTTTGAAGGAGGCAAGAGAGAGGTTGAGGTGGAGGGATTGTGGGATACAGTTCCAGAGTGTGGGGGTAGAGATGCTGAATGCTCGACCGCCAATGGTGAGGCAGGAAGTGTGGGGGACAACAGGCCAGTCTCTGCCGAGCAGAGGGAGTGAGGCTGATATGGGGTTATGAGGTCGGAGAGGTAGGGGGGAGCAAGACCATGGAAGGCTTTGAAGGCGAGCGCTGTGGGCATCTGCCCTGTGTGAGGGGTACTAAATAAACTCAAGTTGTTATTAAGTGCGGCCACGAGCTGTGCAGTTTTAAACTGGTGGGTTTGTTATATTCATTGAGGTGGAGGGAAGGGGTGAACATTAATAATGATTGAGGTGCATGTGGAGATTATTTCCTCACACAGATATTAATATAATAATATTAATCTTTGAATTTGATGTACCACCTTTCACGTCGCGAAGACATCCCAAAGAACTTCACAGAATTTAAAATGAGGTGATTGGTTATTTGTAGATAAAGGCAGCAGCCAATTTGCAGGTAGCAATGTCCCACAAACAGCCATGAAGTGAGTGACCACTGTTATGTGGGAGATTGTTGGCCAGGAAGCCTGAAGAAACTCCTTTGTGTTTTTGAATAGTGCCTCGGGATTTTTAAATGTCCACCTATCCGCGTCTCACAGCGTTTGCTACATTGCTCTGTGAAAAGTTTATGATGTGTCCACATTAGAGACATGAGGTCCCATTGTTGGTGTAAGGCTTTTTATTTCAAAAAGTGAGCGCATGGCAACAGAACTGGCTGAGTTCGGTAGTACTCTTGCCTCTGAGTCAAACCCCACTTTGTACGCTTGAGCTCTTAGTTCAGGCCAACACTCCAAAGTGCTGGGGGGAGCACTGCATTGTCAGAAGTGCCATACTTCAGAGACATTTAAACCAAAGTCCTATCTTTGGTCACTCAATCCACAACTGTTTGTGGACACTGCTATGCACAATTGGCTGCTATGATTCGCTCACAAAATATACAACCAATTCACTTTACAATCTATTCTGTGAAATGCTTTGAGACGTCGCAACAGTATGATAAGGCGCTATATCAAATGTAACGATCATTACTAATGCGCAAAACCAGCCTGAGATTACGGGTCTTTCAGCCATGAAAAATGAATCCATTGACCGTAATGTACATCTTGGTATTGCTCATGAATTCTCTCTCTCTATCTCTCTCTCTCGTTCCATTCATTTCTTGCAGATACATCGCAGAGCTTCAAAGCTCATGATTTGGTTTCAACAACAAAACCTTTATTTACATTCACGGGGGGTAAATTTTTGGAGCAGATTATTATAGTAATAATAATAAACCTTACATTTGATGTAGCACCTTATCAGGTTGTTGAGACGTCTCAAAGTGCTTCACAGAATATTTTGCAAAGTGAATTGACTGTTTTTCGTGGTTCAAAAGGTGGCAGCCAATTGAGCACAGCAGTGTCCCACAAACAGTCATGGATTGAGTGACCAAATTTTTTTTATGAAAGCAGCGATGCTTGATTTCACTTGTTATTCGCACATATTGTTGTGTCCCAAGTGGGATATATGTGAAATTCATTAAGGTACTGCTGGATAGTCAGGAGCAAAATCACAGACTGGATTTCATGCTGGAGATTGTTCTTTTCACAGAAACAATGTCATCAGTGTACTATTCAAAACTTTAAGGTTTAATTTGAAATCCCACTTGAGCTGATGGGTCAAGTGCTATAGTACTCAGCGCAATGAGATGGGGGGGTGGCGGGGCAGGAGGCCAAGGTGCGGCACTCCAATAGACTAGAGGTCTCTGCAATGCAACTAGGCATACATATCCAACCACTACTGAGTGCCTGCCCCAGTCACAGGACAGAGCGGGAGGCCTCCGTAATGCAAGACACCATCTTACAGACCGATATCAGAAGTAAATACTTACAAGATGTTCTAGAATGCAACTAGTTACACGTTAAGAGGAGTGACAAGTGAAGGGGAGTCCTTTATTCACATTTTGTGCGGGAAATGGCTGAGATGTTGACAGCATGGTGACTCAAGTGGTAGTGATTAGTTAACCAGGGTCTTGTTATCAGGAGTTTACTGTATATCAGCATTCCTTTTCCTTTGACATCAATCTTGTAAAACAATTTTGAGACGTTTTATTAAAGAAGTCCCATTAAGAAATATGGCAAATAAAACCTCATTGAAAAGGAACGTTCTTCGATAAACCGTACTTAGAATCAACAGAAAATGATCCTGCTAGTGATATGATTTTGCAGTAAAATATGGAAATAAACAAGAGAATTATTGAGTTCCAATGGAACACTCGCTGACGAGTGTTTGCGGTACATCCCATATGAAGGTTAATTGTTTCGATTAATATTTTTGACTTTTGTGAGTGAGACGAGACATCAAATGCTGCAGTGTCACGACAGGGTTGACATTTGTCCTGCTCTGGTCAGTTCATTTCAGACACAGAGTCAAACAAGATCCGCAGAGGATGAAGCATTGAGCTCACTAACAACCACGGTGTTTAGGTTCCCAGCTTCACGGAGCACTTACACGTCCAGGGAATCACACAAAGCCACCCAACCTCTGATTCCTGTGAATCTCAACCATTCCTAAATTTTTTTTACATGTTCCAGTTGGATGACAGTGGATAAGAAAAAACATTCAATTGTGTTTTCAAGGACCATGTGCATATGAAATGCTATTTGTTGGCTTGACTGTTTCAATTTTATTTTTCGAGTTGTACCTATGCATTGGTAAACAGCACTTTAATGCAGATAAACAAACCGTCACATTCAATAAGCTGATCCGGTGAATTAATCTGTGTGTTGTGTGCCAGAGCACGATAATGCTTCATTTCTTTTGCATCCGCAAGTCTCCAGAAGAAAATGATTGGCACAGTCCTCGCAGTGAGATAAGGAGATCCAACAGTCGTAGTGATGTCTTGTTGTTGAGATTTGACAGCGTTAACATTACTGTCGCAGAAACTGACAGTCTTGAGAGAAGACCGCTCAAGACGATACATAGAAGTGTATAACATTTTAAATGGAATTATGAAAGTAACCGAGAACAATACATTAGGAAGCTCCAAGACAACAGAACAACAGGACACAGGTTTAGAGTTGTAAAGGGTAATTTCAGGACAGACACCAGCAGGATTTTCTTTACAACAACAACTTGCATTTGTACAGCACCCTTCACACAGGGCAGCATCCCAGAGCGCTTGACAGTGATGGAACAGAAAGCTGAGCCAGGTGGAGGGAGGAGATGACCGTATGCACAGTTGAAGAGGAAGGTCTTGAGTCGTGATCTAAAAGAGGGGAAGGAGGGGGCGAGGCAAAGGGATTGGGGAAGAGAGCTCTAAAGCTTCGGGGTTTAGATGGCTGAAAGCATGGCCGCTGATGGTAAAGTGGAGGGGACAAGGCGCAAGCAGGAGGCCAGAGACAGGGGCGCAGATGCAGCGGGTAGTGGAGTGGGGAGAAAGGAGGTCAGAAAGGTAGGGAGGTGCCAGAGTGCAAAGGGATTTACTTTACGCAGAGGGTATTCAACGATTGAAGCAGGGTTACCAGGAAAGATTGCCAGGTTGAGGCCAGGACGCTGGGACTCATTTTAAAAGCAGCTTGATGCTGTGATGGCTGTTAGGGTGGGTGTTCTGGAGGGATGGGATCGGATGGGCCAAAGGACCTCCTTCATCCAAACCGAATGTTGTGATCTTGGAAATTGGGCTAACTGATCGTTCCTGGAAACTCGGGAGAAGAAATTTGTGCATTATGATACAGAGCTAATTTTTCTTGTGAGTTATGGACATTAGCTGAGCAGACAAATTATGCAAAGACAATACTGTCTGTGCTCCAGAGCAACTGGCTGCTGGGGTGAGTTAGAATTCTTTTCCATCACATTGACTGCTGGGTTTCTGCCATTGATTTCCTCCCCTCAGTCTGTGGCCATTCAGACAGACAAGCGGAAAACACTATCAAACAAAGAAACACGTAAAGTCGACCGACAACGGAAAATATATATTTTACTACCTACCCTATAATGTGCTGGGGTGTTTTATAAGGCAATTGTGTTTTTAAAACCTCCAACAATTATATAAAGCCCTTTTACAAAAAACTCTCCGATTCCCTTTCTCTCTCTCTCTCCCTCTCCTCTTCTCTCTCATCCCTTCCCCCACCGTCTCTTTCACTGTCTTACTCTCTCTGTGTTTCCTTTCTGCTCTCCTTTTTTATCTCTTATCTCCCTCCCTATCTTCCCCTCTCCCTACCCCTCCTCTTCTCTGTCTCTCTGATGCTCTTTCTGCTTCTCCTTCCCCCACCCCTCCCTCTATCTGGCTCCCTCCCCCTTGCTCTCATTCTCTCATTAACTCCCTCACCTCTCTTTCCCTTCTCCTCTCTTGTCTCAATCCTCTTTGCTCTCCATCTCTATCTGTTCATCTCTCTCTCTCTTTCTATCTCTCATGGGATACTTCACATGCGGACAAAAAATCCAAGAAGGGACTATTATTTGAATGGAAGGAAAATAATATGTATGGAAAATGAAAAGGACTTGGGGGTCCTGAATGACAATAAATTGAAGCTCTCCCAACAATTCTCTGTGGCAGTGAGTAAAGCAAACCAGATGTATCAAAAGATCAATAGCAAGCCGAAATAGTGGGGTAATCCTGCCACTGGATTAATCATTGGTGAGACCTTATCTAGAGCACTGTGTACAGTTCTGGTCGCCGCAGTACAAAAAGGGTATTGGAGAAATCGAGAAGATACAGAGGATGGCAACCAAAATGATTGAGGGAATGGAAGGACCAGACTATGAGGAGCGACTAAGTAAATTGGGCATGTACACGCTGGAAAAGAGATTGAGAGGCGACACGGTTGCTGTCTTTAAGATTCTAAAGGGGTAAGATGATATAGATCATGACAGGCTGTTTCAACTTGTCCGGAATAGTAAAACCAGAGGTCACGGCCTGTGATTGGGGTAAATTCAGAACGAATCTACACAAACGCCATTTCAAGGAGCAAATAGTGAACCTGTGGAACTGGCTCCCTAGGGAGACAGTTGAAGCAGGAAGTGTTGATTCTTTCAAACACAGATTAGATAGTTTTCTTTTAGGAAATAGCATTATGGGATATAGTACATAGGTAGCTCAGGACATATGTGCATGCGACCACCAGGAAGGTGAAAGGCGAACTAGATGGGCCTTGGTCTTTTTTCGTCTCGCATTTCTTATGCTATTATGTTCTCTCTCTCCATCCCTCTCCTTCCCTCCCTTCCCCTGATGACTGGCTCCATCTTTTTATCTCCCTCTTTCTGTGTTTTTCTGCCTTCCTCCCTCTCTCTGTCAGTCTATCTCTCTCCCTCTTTCTCTGTCTCTCTGTCTGTGTCTTCACCCTCCCACCCCTCTCATCCCCATATCTATGTATGTGTTTGAAAACAAAAACAGAAGTCGCTGGGAGCACTCAGCAGGTCAGGCAGCATCTATGGAGAGAGGAAAGTGAGTCAATGTTTCGGGTCCACGATCATTCGTCAGAACTGGCAAATTGGCTGCCATGTTCTGATGAAGGGTTGTGGTCCCGAAACATTGACTCACTTTCCTCTCTCCATAGATGCTACTTGACCTGCTTCTGTGACTTCTGTTTTTGTTTTTAGAATTCCAGCATCTGCAGTATTTTGCATTTTATTTGTCTATCTATTTGTCTGTCTGCCTCTTGTTCTCTCCCCCTCTTTGTATTTCCCTCCCCCCCTGTCTATCTCTCACTCGCACTCTCTGTCTCTGCCTTTGTCTCGTCTGTCTCTCTATACCTCGGCCTCTCTAACTCCCTCCCCTTCTCTCTACTCATCCATGCTACCACTTGTAGGTCATTGAACTTTAAAATAGTAAACATAAGTTGGTCAAAACTTTCTTCAAAACAAACAAACATGCTAAATTTTCTCCTGTGCTACTTAAATATGTATTTTTCTTCAGATTCGAAGTGTCCTGTTGAGTTGGTTATTAACAAGATCCAGTGATACTATTTGAGAAGGGAGTTTCTCTCCTAGTGTCCTGGTCAATAATCCCCCAAATAAAATTGGGCACTCATTCCATGACAGGTTGTTGAACACTGTGTGCAAATTGGCTGCCACATTTGCCCATAAAATACACAGTCACTACACTTTACAGTGAAATCCTATGAACAGCTTTAAGATGGCTTCCCAATGTAAAAGGCTTTAGTAAATGGAATATTATTACTGCTGTGTCCAAATTGACCGCTCCGTTCATCTACAAATACACAGTCACTGGACATTTAAGGTGATCTTGAAGTTTTAGGTGCTGAATCAAATGCAAATTTTTTTATTAAAAGGGAATAGGACGCTAAAAGTTATAATATTTAGAAGCTTTTGCAATACTTGACATACCAGTGTGAAGTTAAAGGCTTTTTCCCCCTGAAAGTCCACAAGTCCACCCACAAAATTCACAGTCACTGCACTTTACAATACAAAATTTACATTTATAAAGCGCCATTCACCTCTGCAGGACGTGTCAAAGCCTTTCATGATGCTGTGGTAAATGGTTAATTATTATTGCTGTGTGCAAACTGTGTGGATTATTGAATCCTGTGAAGCACTTTGAGGTGTCTTGACGACATGATAAGGCACTGGATAAAATGTAAGGATTATTAGATGATATAAAAGAGTATATTCTGATACAGCAGTGCATTCTAATATAATTCAGATAATTTTGTTCAGCTGAGATCTGGATTTCTATTTTGCACAGGATATTTCAGTTATAACTCATAGCAACTATTTGCATTTATATAGTACCCCTCATGCAGCGTAGCAACCCAGAGCGCTTGACAGTGGCAGAGCACAACGCCAAGCCAGGGGAGGGGAGAGGTGAAGAGGAAGGTCTTTAGCTACGACCTGAAGGTGTGGAAGGAGGGGGCAAGTTGGAGTGATTGAGGGAGAGAATGCCAGAGTTCCGGGGTGTGAAGGCTGAAAGCATGGCCGACAATGGTGAGGTGGAGGGAACAAGGGACAAGCAAGAGGCCGGAGCCAGTGTCGTATATTTTTAAACTACCCAAGGGCGGAGGACAGACACAATAAAATGCAGGAGACGCAATAAAAGCTGAGAGTTTTGTAAACTCAATCAACATTCTCGAGGAGATTCATGCATTTCCCAAGGTTATGTGTTAACATAACGTTGGGAGTGCACAAATGGTTTAGAAAGAAGATATCTTTTGTTCCCTATACACACAAACACACACACACATGCACAGCTGTATTTTGTGTGATTCATTCGCTCGCTCAGATTGCAAAGAACAGTTGAAGCCACTGGGAGCACAGAATTAGAAGCGTTTATGGGGAAATAGGGTTGATCGATGGACTCTCTACCTGCTCGTATCTTCTCCCCAGCATAGATGAGCACACAGAATGATGCCCTCTGTGCAGTTCTGGCTCATTTTGGTCTAACCTTCCCCTCGAAGAGCTGCCAAACTTTTGCATGACTTGCAATAAGTTTTTGTAATAACGATAATAACTTTAAAAAAAGTCCCCAAGATGTGATGTTTGAATGGAAAAGCTGGAACGTGCTTAGCAATCGAATGGTGTCATTAAAATCAGCATTTCAAAAAAAATTGAATTTATGCAGAGATGAATTGGTAGAAACTAATGACGTCTATGCCAGAATTACTTGAGAGTATAAATAAGGATCTGGTCTGTTTCAGTTACCAGTACAAAGCGCAATATTTGTACGTTACCAGCATGCCTGAACTCTCTCTCCCTCTTTGGCTGCTTTGCCTTCTCGCCTTCTCTTCAGCTTGTTACATCCAAAACTGCCCCAGAGGAGGCAGGAGATCAGCGATGGAGGTGACCATGAGGCAGGTAAGGAGGGTAAAGCTTCCACTCGGAGTGAGTATTATTTTAAATCTACCATTTTCATTGTCTGATAAAGGACTCGAGATTCTTAAATTAATCCCTCAAAAAAAATGTGGTCACTCAATCCACAACTGTTCATGGGACACTGCTGTGCGTAATTGGCTGCCGGGTTTTGCTCACAAATATAGTCAGTTCACTTTACAGTCTATTCTGTGAAGCGCTTTGAGACGTCTAGAAGACATGAAATGTGCTATATCAATTGCAAGGATTATTATTATTAACACCCCTCTCTGGATCGAAACTCTGAGTGTCCAGTGCCTTGGGATGTCCTCCCAACGTGAAAGGCGCTATACAAATGTAATTTTGTTGTTGTTGTTGATTGTATTTAAGAAGTAGAAATCTTCCAAACTTTCTCACACCCTTGAAAGTTTATGGATGAGATTTATTTCTTTTTTGTGAGGTTGGGGTTTGGTTGGAGTTGTTGAATCAGTTCTAGGCAGATTTACAATCAGACACTGTTTTTTTACACACACTACCCACCCCACCCTCGCTCCCCCTCACCCCCCCACACACACAGCACTCCCAAGGTACTGGCTTAGCTCAGTTTGGCTCTCTTGCCTTTGAGTCAGAAGGTTGTAGGTTCAAACCTCCATGTTGGGACTTTGACCTCACTGTCTAGGCTGACATAATGCTGGGAGGGGGGAGGGAGTTCTGCATTGTTGAAGGTGCCGTACTTCAGATGAGAGATTAAACCCCATCTGCCCATTCAGGTGGACGTTAAAGATCCCATCACACTATTCAAAAAGAGAAAGGAGTTTCTCTCTTCCAGTGTCCTGGCCAAAAATCCCTCAAATAAAATGAGTCATTCTGACTTGAAATGTGATGTATGAATGTAAACTGTGTTGAAGAATTCAAGTTTCTCACAGGACTCGCCCTTTATTCGCTTTGTTCTTTCTTCTACAATTGTTCAGGGGATTGCAGTAGCGTTTTGGCCAGTTGTTCAATTTATATGAGTTCAGCAGTATGCTGTTTGACTTTCAGCCTGGCTCAGTCGGTAGCTCTTACCTCTGAGTCAGAAGGTTGTGGGTTCAAGGCCTGCATCAACTGACAGTCCAGTACAGTGTTAGGGTGCACTGGATTGTTGGAGGTTTCGTCTCTCAGATGAGACTTTGAACCAACCTGTTCAGCAAGACGTTAAAGTTCCTGTGGCACTGCTCGAAAGACAGAAAGGAGTTTCTCCCGGTGTCCTGGCTGACAATCCCCCAAATAAAATGGGTTATTAACTCCTTGACTCTTTTGTGGGACATGGATTAATGCAAATTGGCGACCTGATTCAAATGTAATGATTATTATTTTTACTTGCCTACAATATACACAGTGGCTACACTTAAGAGTGTGCAATTTATTCATATACAAAGTCTCCAGCACTGCAATCTTTATATCTACCTTCATACTCCACAAGTCTTCACAGGGCTCCATAATTCAAGTACTGTGCATCTAGACCCCAGTGGGATTTCTCTCCAGAGCTGAGCAGCTAAGTAATGTGAATCAAATGAAAGATCAGTTTAAACTCTAGCGAGACACTATCTAGAAATCAGAAGATAAAGTAGATTACTGGCAATAACAAAGGCAAATGCTGAATATTCACAGCTGGATATTCGAGCACCAGAAAGCGAAGGGTTAAGGTTTCTGGTTGGAAACCCTGCCTTTTCTCTTCCTTAGGTGAAACCATTTGCAATGACCAGGCGTGAGTGGCTACAGCTATCAGGAAGTATTGCACAGGTTAGAGCTTTTCCCTTTGGAGGTGAGACCATCAGGAGGGGAATCAGATCAAGGTGTTTAAGGTTATGAAAGGATTTGATAAAGTGGATGTTGATAGACTGTTTCCACTTGTTGGTGAGTCCAAAATTAGAGGGTATCAATTCTAAGACAGCCAGTAGCAGATCTAACAGGGAGTTTAGGAGGAACGCCTTCATGCAGAAGGTGGTGAGAATATGGAGCTCGCTGCAGGAAGCTGTGATTGAAGCTTAAAGCATCAATGCATTTAAGAAGAAACTTCATACATGCATGAAGAAGAAGAAGGGAATCACCAAGGGGAAAAGGAGTGGTGCAAGCTTGTTCACAGGTGTAGCATTTGAGGTGAGACATAAAGTCAGAAAGAGTGGTAGAGGAAGGGGGTTCCAGCGGTTACGGGTGTAATTCTACTAATAATATAATAATACAACAACAACAACAACAAGATTCCATTTATAGAGCGCCTTTCACGTCAGGAGGACGTCCCAAGGCGCTGAATAATAATAATTATAATAATAATAATAATAATAATCATCCTTACATTTGATATAGCACCTTCACAGGATATACTGTAAAGTGGATTGACTGTATTTTGTTGGCGAAACATAGCAGCCATTTTTGCGCACAGCAATATCCCACAAACAGTAATGAAGTGAGTGACCAACTTTATTTGGGGGTTTGTTGGCCAGGACACCAGGAGAAACGCCCTTCTCAAATAATGCCTTGGGATCTTTGTACGTCCACCTGAACAGGCAGATGGGATCTCGGTTTCAAACATTGCAACCCCTCCCCCCTCCCCACCCGCCAGCACGGCATCGGAGTATTAGCTGAGACTATGTGATTCCAAGTCCCAACGGGACGTTCGAACCACAACCTTCTTACTCAGAGACAAGAACACTACCAATGAGCCGGTCTCAACCTTCAGTTCCAACATTGCATGCAAATTATAGTCATTGCACTTTACAGAAAATCCCTGGAAGTGAGACAGCCTCCTGACATGAAAAGCACTGGATATAATTATATATAATTATAGAATAATAATCCTTGCATTTGACATAGAGCCTTATCACGTCGTTTAGATAACAACAACTTGCATTTATACAGTGCCCTTCACACACAATTGAACACAGCAGTGTCCCACAAATGGTCTGGATTGAGTGACCAAATTATTATTATTTGAATTTTTTTGAAGGGATTATTACCACTGGAAAAGTGATCCACCAATCAACTAACAACCGGGTTCCCACTTACTGCTAGGTAAACAGGCGTGTGGAGTAAGGAAAATTGCCTAAGATTTCGTTTCATCCAGTAATCGAACCCGAGTCCGCTTGCTTGCGAGGTGAATGCAATAACCACTACAATACAGGACTCCACAGTTAGAACAAAACTTTCTTCACAAAGAACTTAACAATCCACCCCCTCCCCGCTCTTCTGTTCCAGTGTTTGCCGTGTGGCCCGGACAACAGGGGCCGCTGCTTCGGGCCCCGCATTTGCTGCGGTCGGGACATTGGCTGCTACGTGGGGACGGCGGAGACGCTGGGATGTCGGGGGGAGGATTACCTGCCATCCCCGTGTGAACCCGCGGGAAGGCCCTGCGGCTCAGAGCGCGGCAAGTGTGCCTCACCGGGAATCTGCTGTGATGATGGTAAAATCCCCATTACTTTGCAATTACCTCACAAAACACAAACCTTGGTCATCAGCCAGCCTCAGTCAGTCACCATTCTCACCTCCGAGTCAAGAAGGTTGTGGGTTCAAACCCCATGTTAGTACTTGGAATCATATAGTCCAAGATTACACTCCAATCAATGCTGGGGGTGTGTTGCACTGTCAGAGTTGCTGTCCTTCGGATGAGACGTTAAACCAAGGTTCTGTCTACCTGTATACCTGGACGTTAACATCCTATGGCACTATTTGAAAAGAGAAGGGAGTTTCTCCCATTGTCCGTCCCCATGTAGCAGCCCACAGCAAATGCGGGGCCAGAACAAGCACCCAAATAAAATTAGTCACTCACTGCCTCAATCCTTCCATCTTGCCCCTTCCTTGTCCATGCGAAGCGAAGTCCTTATTAACATTTTGCATAGAAAGCAAACAGGATATTGACGACTTAAGCGATATTGAAGAGTTAAGCCTGGGTCGAGTTTACTGTGAATGGAAGTTTTTGTTGTTGTTGTCATTCACTCCATGGCTGTTTGTGGGATGTTAATATGCACAAATTGGCTGCATTATTGGCAAATTTCTCTTGGTTTGCACCTTAAATAGTACAGAATTGTGGAAAATCCTTAATTGATTTTTTTTTTTGGTCAGCTGGGATATATGCGGAAACCCATCACCATGCTTAAGAGTATCCCAACCAAACCGAGAATTTCATGCATCCCACCTACACATGGAAATCCCAGAAATAACTTGTTGGAATGGAAAGCGCACTCTCTCCCTGGAGGGACACATCCTGCTTACCTAATTCCAGAAAGTATTAGGCGCAGGTTGGCAAGAGCCAAGGCTTGGGGACCCCAGAATGTGTGTTGGGGTAATTGCTGGAGTCTAACCAGCTAAAATCACATAGCTTGCCATTGATATCGCTGACTGGCAAGCTTTCCCACTGCTTGTACAGCTAGGATCACCCTACTCATTAGGGCTTTGGCTTGCAGGGTTAACACGGGTCGAGTAAGAGGATTCCCTGGCCACAGTGACTGGTCAAATAATAATAATAATAATCATCCTCCTTGCATTAGATATAGCATCTTATCACACCACCACACGGCTGTTTACCTAGCAGTAAGTAAGAATCGAGTTTTTAGTTATTTACTGTGAAGTGCAGTGACTGTGTAAAACAAGCACGGCAGCCAATTTGCACACAGTCAGTGTCCCACAGACAGCCACGAATTTGCAAGCTACTTTTTCTTATTGTGCATCAGTAATGTCTTGACTATTTTTCTTCCTGCCTTTCAGAGAGCTGCACAGTGGACTCTGTGTGCTCGGAGAATGAGAACGAAGGGATACACTTTAACGTGGGAAGAAACTTGACCCATACAGACAGTGCTGCCACCAACCTCCTCATAAGATTAATGCTCTTGTCCAAAGGCAACCCCAAAGAAGTACCAGGCGGTATCAAATAATACACTGCAGGCACGATCTTTAATGCTGTCTTTGAAAATAAAACGTACAATAGGAAAAGAGCATGTTTTGGAGAGGGTGTTTTATATGGTTTCTGTATTAATCAGCGAGACGTAAAGCAATGCATGCTATTCCATAACCCACAACAACATCAACAACTTGCACTTATAATTTTGTATCAGTAACTTACTATAAGTCTCAGAGAGTGTTATAACAAAGTTCTTCTTTGATGACATATCCTGGGGTGTTAAACTGAATATTTATAGAATTAAGGAATCTTACAGCACAGAAGGAAGCCATTCGGTCCACTGTGCCTGTGCCGGCTCTTTGAAAGAGCTACCGACCAGTCCCACTCCTCCACTCTTATCCCAGAGCCCCTTTTCAAATGCTGAGAGTTACTAATTATACATTGTGTCAAATTAAGATTTTGGTTTGTTTCCTAAACTCTTAATTTTTAAAAATATATTTCAAAATAAAAGTGCAAGTCAAATCTTCCCACTGTTGAATAGCTCATCAAAGAGGCATTTAAGCAAGCATGTGTACATTTACAGCCCAAATAAAATATTTTATTGCTTAACATAACTGCAGTCTGGCATTGTCTTTTGTGGATTTATTTCCGTGTGCAAAAATCAGATCAGTGACAACTCTCGCCCACGCAAGAACTTTCACTGAGGAAAACGGTTCAAAGCAACAGTGGGGATACAACAGCTTGTATTCAACCTTCACTCAATCCACAACTGTTTGTGGGACACTGCTGTGCGCAATTGGCTGCTGTGTTTCGTCTACAAAATATACAGTCAATTCACTTTACAGTATATTCTGTGAAGCACTTTGAGATGTCTCAACAACGTGATAAGGCGCTATATTAAGTGCAAGAATTATTATATAATTATACACACATGGTAATGTCCTAGAACGCTGTCTAACGGCGGGGTTGGATACTGACCATGGGGGAGAGGGAGATAACTACAATAATAGTAATAAATCGTGCATTTGATATAGTGCCTTAGTATGTTGTTGAGCTATCTCAAAGCACTTCACAGGATAGACTAAAGTTGACTGACTGCTTGTATTTTGTGGGTGAATGCAGCAACCAATTTGCACACAGCAATGTCCCACAAACAGCCATGAAGTGCAATCAAAGAGATAAGTGTTAAGGTGGGATTTAAAGAGGGACAAGACAGAGGGAGATTAAGGCAGAGAGTTCCAGAGGTTAGTGGTTGAAGGTACGTCACCGATGGTAGCTTGGGAATGTGCCAGTAGCTCTGTGCCAGCTGAGCCAAGGAGGCGGGCAGAGGAGTGGGATACATTTACATTCGTACAGCACCTGCCATTGTCAGGAGAATGTCTCAAAGCGCTTGGCAATTCTGGCTGAGCACCTGAGCCAGGAATGGGAGACAAGTGCCTTGGGATGTCCTCCCGACTTGAAAGGCATTGAGTCAACAACAATAACACCTTGCATTTATATAGCACCCTTCACGCGGGCAGAGTGTCGAAGCGCTTAACAGTAGTGGAGCCTGATGCCGAGCCGGGGGGAGGGAGGAGGTGACCATAAGCACGGTCGAAGAGGAAGGTCTTCAGTCATGATCTAAAAGAGGGGAGAGAGGGGGCAAGGTGGAGGGATTGAGGGAGAGAGCTTTAAAGCTTCAGAGGATGATGGCTGAAAGTGCGAGCACTGATGGTGGAGAGGAGGGGACGAGGGACAAGCCTAGGAGACTAGAGTCGACGGGAGTGGGGAGGGTTAAAGATAACTGAAAGCGCGGTCAAAGAGCTAAGTTTTGAGACAAACCTTGAAAGAAGGGAGGGAGGGATTGAGTCGGATAGGCTCGAGGATGGGGTTGCAGAGAATGAGTAGGGAGACAAGGAGTGGAGGTTGAGGATGTTGACCACAGAAAAGTCTGCATTTAAGAATTTACCAAATTCTGCACTCTCAGAAATGTTAAATCCGAGTAGAGTAAAACTACACCCAGGTGGAATTTATAAACAACAGTATTTAAAGATGGTTTTAAAGCAGAGAGAGAGAGTGCAAGACAAAAACATTTTAAGCAATAACAATCCTTACATTTGATATCGTGCTACAACATGTTGTCACAGCGCTTCGCATGATTTTTACTGTAAAGTTTAGTGAGTGTGACCCTGTAGGTGAGCGATTTTAAAATACTTCCAGAGGGTGAGGATACTATGGGTGAAAGGTCAGCCACCAATGGTGGGATTGGGAGTGGTTGGGATGAAGAAAGGTGAATTGAGAAGTGAAGGAGTGCAGTGTATGGGCTGGAAATTACAGAGTGGGACAAGGTCATGAAGGTACTTAAAGATCTGCTCCAGGTCCAAGAGATAGGTTCACTAAATGTTAGTATCTGAATGTATATTTAGTTCAATTTCTTCTTTTTGCACAATATAAGTGTTTTAGCTTGGCTCAGTTGGTAGCCCTCTCACCTATGAGTCAGAAGGTTGTGGGTTCAAGCCCCACATCGGGACTTGGAACTCATATAGTCTAGGTTTACACTCCAGTACCGTGCTGGGGTTGTACTGTGTTGTCGGAGATGCCGTCATTCAGATGAAAAATTCAATGGAGAACAATCTCACTACCCTCTGCGTGAAGAGGTTCCTTCTGAAATTTTAAGGCAAAATGGCTAAAACTAGATGGAATTACAGTGCTCAGGGTGAGCTGGCAAGTGAGCACATTATGAGATGTGATCACATTGACATTGGCGTGATCATTAATCAGGAGCTGGTTCTTCTTGGATTACAGCTATCACCATTTTTTTAATGAAAATCTGAATAACAATGATAATCCTTGCATTTAATACAGCACCTTATCATGTCTTCGAGTAATCTCAAAGCGCTTCACAGGATACATTGTAATGTGAGTTGACTATGTATTTTGTGGGTAAAATGTGGCAGCCAATTGCACACAGCAGTGTCCCACAAACAGTTGTGGATTGAGTGACCACATTATTAAATATATAATTTGAAGGAGGGCAGAACCAGGCTGAAAGAGTGATAGCGGCGACAGCCAATGAGAAGAGCAGCAGCTGATCTGGAGGCACGCAGAGCTTAAATTATAATAACAATCCTTAGATATGATATAATGCCTTTCACGTCGGGAGGAGGTAAAGAGGATTAATGAGGCAAATTTTGACTCTGTGTTTTGTGGGCGAACGCGACAGCCAATCTGGGCATGGCAATGTCCCACAAACAGCCATGGAGTGAATGAACAATTTTACGTTAAGGGTTGTTTGCCAGTTTACCAGGAGAAACTCTTTTCTCATTTCTAATAATGTCATTTTTTTGGTCACCCAGATCTTGAGGTAACCTATCACCATGCTCAAACACATCCAAAACTCTGACCCGCATTCTCACCCACACCAAACTCTGCACACTCATCACTCCAGTCCTCAACAGTCTCCATTGGATCTTTGTCTCCCAGTGGATCAATTTCAAGGCTCTGAGCACCGTCACCTATAAATGTCTTGGAAAAATCTATTTGATTGCTTTTCCGGGTGTATTTAATACAAAATTATAATAATTGCTTACTCAATCCACAACTGTAAGTGCTGGAGTTTAACCAGCTAAAACTGCACAGCTTGTCATTGAGGGAACTGGCAAGCTTCCTGCTGCTTGTCCTCAGAGGTGAGAGCACTACCAACTGAGCCAGTCTACCCTTAATGCTCTTACTTCCAAAGTAAATAGCTTTTAAACATCCCGGTTAACATTGCTTTTAGAACCTTCTGGGGGAATGCATTCCACTTCTCTATATCTCTCTCAATCGCTCTCTCTTAAATTTTTCAGATTTCTCTGAACAAACAAATTCAATGAAAGCCATTGTCTTTCAAGCAAAAAAATAAATCTGCTGCTGGTGGCAAATATAACAGTAACCAAAAATAAATGTTGGAACCTAATCCACGACTGTTTATGGGACACTGCTGTGCACAATTGGCTGCCGTGTTTCCTCTACAAAATATACAGTCAATCCACTTTACAATGTATTCTGTGAAGTGCTTTGAGATGTTTCAACGACGTGATAAGTCACTATATCAATGCAAGGATTATTATTATTTATATTATTCATGTTGGAAGGAATTTTCAAAGTGCTTCACAGGATATACTGCAAAGTGGAGTTGTATGTTGTGGGTGAACACAGCAGCCAATTTGCACACAGCAATGTCTCACAAACAGCCATGAAGTGAGGACTTTCAATTTTAATCGGGGGAATTTTGGCCAGGACTCCGAGAGAGAGAAACTCCCTTCTCTTTTCGAGTAGCAGTTTGACGTGTCCCACAACCAATCATAAATAGAACGACTGATTTTAGCGGGGGGAACTGTTGGCCAGGACACGAGAGGAATTTTGGTTAAAAAAAAGCCATTAGGTAAAAGAATGTGACAGGATTTGCAGGCAAGTATGAATGCCTGTTTTTAGCCCATGGTTTTATTAATTTAATTCATTTGGATCTGATTATGCACAGTAGGTACATTTCCCTTCCTTTCACAGGCATGACACTGACGCACACCCAGCACTGGCTAATGCATATGTAGGAGAATGGTCATGGTGACTAATCAGCAGCTAACTCAAAGCTATTTATGCTCTTTCACGTCTGGGGTCTCGGGATCAAATGAATCGCGTAAAATACATTACAGCACAAGATTACACTTATACAGAGCCTTTCACGTCAGGAGGATGTCCCAAGGGCACTCAACAATTTTAGCTTGGAACCTGAGCTGGGAGCCCAGGTCAAAAAGTAACAGTCGAAGATGGACTGACTTAGACTTGTGCAAATGTTCGGGAGTTGCTGCTTGACAGCCCATGGGCCACCTTTCCTGGTAACCCTGTTCCATTTGTTAATTACATCCTGGAAAAGAAAACCTTCCTGGTGTCTTTACAACCCTAAACCTGTATCCCCTTGTTTTACTGTCTTTATGCATCCTAAAGTATTGTTACTTTCCCAATCCAATTTAAAATGTTATACACCTCTATTGGCCGAAGCAGCCCTTTTATGTCAAGGTCACCAAAACCACAGAGATTTACAAAAGATGAATTAGCACAGAAACAGACCAGTCGACCAACCAATCCATGCCGGTGTTTACACT
Organism: Callorhinchus milii; assembly: GCF_018977255.1. NCBI lineage: Eukaryota > Metazoa > Chordata > Chondrichthyes > Chimaeriformes > Callorhinchidae > Callorhinchus > Callorhinchus milii. The sequence goes on from NW_024704742.1 coordinate 68,326,102, forward strand.
CCACATGAATTTTTACCCATATTGTATTGCAAAGACCTTTAGTACTACAAGAGAGTATCGTTGAGTCCTGTAACATAGTGGTTAGTGTGCTTGCCTCATATGCGAGAGGACCCGCGTTTGATTCCCAGGCAGGGTGAAACCTTAAACAAGTTCCCTTACTCCACACACTTCTGTTTACCTAGTAGTAAGTAGGAACCTGGTTGTTATTCGACTGTCAGATCACTTTCCAGGAGTAATAATCACTCCCACGCCAAAAAATAAATTTGGTCACTCAATCCAGGAGTGTTTGTGGGATAATGTGTGTATGCAATTGGCTGCTGTGTTTTGCCGATAAAGTATACAGTCAATTCACTTTACACTATATTCTGTGAAGCGCTTTGAGACGTCTCAATGACATGATAAGATGCTATATCAAATGCAAGGATTATTAATATTAAGGGAGGAATTATTTGAGAGGTTATAAAGTCAAGGTAGATAGGACGTTGGGAATGGATGCACAAGGTGGGGTTTAACTTGACTTCCTCCAATGCTCAAGCAATTTCTCCTAAGAGGTTGTATCAATGATAGAGTTGTTTTTGGAAGGTAAGAGCTAAATGAATGGGGTGGAGGTGGGGGGGTGGTGGGGGGGTGATCTGGAGGCATAAGATCTGATGGCCCAAAGGCCATCTAGATCAATCTTGTGATCTTGTGAATGGATTGAAATGGCTTTTATTTATTCCTATTTTGTCTTCTTACCTTCAATGGCTGTGCCAAGAGAGGAAGTGTGAGAGACAACAACATGCATTTATATAGCCTTCATGCAGGGCAACTCGCAGCACTTAAAGAGACAGACAAATACAGAGAAACACAGATAGATTTTGTTTTGGGTAGCCAGATGTTTGCCAACAGCGGAAACCCATCATCATGCTCTTAAAAGCATTCAAACCAAGCTGACAATTCCATGTATCCCACCTACACATGGACATCCCAGAGATAGATTGTTGGAATGGAATGTGCACTCTCTCCCTGGAGGGGCACATCCTGTTTACTTAATTCCTGAAAGTATTAGCCCGGTTGGTAAGAGCCAAGGCTTGGGGACCCCAGAGTGTGCGTTGGGATAACTGCTGGAGTCGAACCAACTAAAACTACATAGCTTGCCATTGAGATTGCTGTCTATATCTGATAGATATAGAAAAAGATGAATACAGAAAGAGAAAGAGAAAGAGAAAGAAAGAGAATCCAACAATCATTACTATAAACACATGTATATGCAAGAAAGTTAACAGAAAGGACTGTTGAGTTAGACTGGGCATCAAACATGCACATCAGTAAACTGAATAAGTATGTAACCTTTCGGGTTAATACAATTTACATCAATTAATTGAAATGAATTCTGACAGATCACGGACTTGCAGGAAAAAATCATATTTTTCATTAAAATAATTGTCAAAATGTCCCATTAACAAGCCATTAACTAACTAATTTAATGTACAGATGCAAAATCAGAAGATATAATTGATACAGGACCTTAGCTTACACTCGTCATTTCACTCTCGCTGTGTCAGAGCAAAGCAGATAAGATGGAATGCATTCCATGAGTGTAGTTTTCTAACACTCCAAAGTGAAGTCTGAATAATTCTTGCATTTGTTATATAGTACCGTTTCACATCAGGAAGACTTCTTAAAGGGCACAGGGTTTACTGTAAAGTGTTGTGACTGTGAACTTATAGATGAACGTGGCAGATTATGGGCCAATGCCCTAGGAGAAACTCCCTTCTCTTTTCAAATAGTGCTGTGGGTTCTTTAATGTCCTCCTGAACAAAGAGAGGCAAGAGGTTTAACATCTCACCCGAAGGATGATGCCTCCATCAATGCAGCATTCCCCCAGCACTGCACTGTAATGTAGACCTAGACTAAGTAAGTTCAGAGTCCCAAAGTACCCAAAAGGGGAGAAATCTCTCCTGGATCTAGATTGATTCTATTTTATTAGCATCTGGGGCAGAGCAGAATTTGGCCAATTGTTGAAGCTATTGTTGAAAGAAACTTGCAGAAAACTGCTGCCAAAATTAAGACTGCATTTAGGATTTGCCACATCTGGACACTCTAACGTATGCTTGTGGAACATTATGGTGTGCAATTGGCTGCCGCCTTTTGCCCACAAAAATTCACTTTACAGTATATTCTGTGAAGCACTTTGCAATGTCTCAATGATGCGATGAGGGGCTATATTAACTGCAAGGATTATTATTATTTATTTGTTCGTGTTGTTATTTATTCAATCAATGCTTGGGCAGGGGAAGTCAGCGTAATAAATTCTTGTATCCCACATAAAGAGAAGTCTTGCAGGGGACTTGATTGAGGTATGTGAACTGTGAAACATGATAAAGAACAATGCTTTCAACTAGTCCAAGATAACTGGTCCAAGTCCAGGAATAAAAAGTTATGGGCAGACACCAGGAAGTTTTACTTTACACTGAGAGTGATCGAGGGCTGAGTCAGAAGTTGTCAGAGAAGATGACTGAGATCAATGGATTGATTCATTTCAGAAGTAACTTGCTGCTATAATGGGAAGACAGACCAGGGGCCGTGGCTCTAGATCGATAAGATCCAATGGACCAAAAAGCGTTCTTCATCTTTAGTGATTAAATTTACTGAGTTTAACTCAGTTGACCTCACCCTTCCAGAACACCCAGCCATCTGTCCTCCCATCACAACATTGAGCAGTTTTTTAGATGAGTCCCAGTGTTCTGGACTCAAGCATCCTTCCTTTTCCAGTTGTTATTGTATTCTGTGTACACAAAATACTACAGCAACAGCAACTTGCATTTATTTAGGGACCTTCACTTTTCACTCACAAAATAGTTAATCCACTTTACAATATATTCAGTGTGAAGCAAACTCTTTGAGACGTCTCAGCGACATGATAAGGTACTATATCAAACGCAAGGATTATTACTATTAACAACTAAAACATAATTGGTAAATGTATTCAGATTGTGAATCTCTGCATTCATGTCGTTGAATGAATTAAGTCCCATTTTACTAATTTAGAAAAAAAATGTACAAGTGAAAGACGTCAGGAGCTGTGACTGAGTCCAGGTGAATCGTGAGTGGGGCCGGCATCCAGCTCATTACAATACTTTAGACAATGTATTTAGTCTGGGCTAAATTAGCGGGATTGTACAGTGTCTGCACTCTGGATAATTATTGGAGGGTATAAAGGAAGTGCGCACTGCCAAGGTCTCAGTGCAGTTCCAAACCTTTGCGAAGCTGCTCATCTTCAAGACTGCTCAGCTTTGACCATGCATTCCGCTTGCCTGGCTCTCTGCCTCCTCTGCCTTGTCCCCTTCACCATGGCTTGTTACATTCAGAACTGCCCCTTAGGAGGCAAAAGGTCCATCATGGACACACAGATGAGACAGGTAAGGAACCAGTCCTTTCCTAAAAGGCTGCTTCTCTTCTCTCCGCTTGCTCAACATTTTGTTAGCATGTTGCTGGTGAGGTTGTTGAATGGTGCAGTTAGTTTATATTAATAATATAATAATAATAATCCTTGTATTTTGATATAGCACCTTATCACGTCATTGAGACGTCTCAAAGCGCCTCACAGAATATATTGTAAAGTGAATTGACTGTATTTTGTGGGTGAAATGTGGCAGTCAATTGCGCACAGCAGTGTCTCACAAACAGTCGTGGATTGAGTGGCCGAATTATTATTATTATTTTTGGGAGGTTTACAGTGACTATGTGAAGTGCAGTTTACATGTGAAGGGGAAGCACACTCATAAAATTGCGGGTTAAGCTTTGCCTAAAACAGATCAACGCTGTTTACAGGAACAAGGGATTTTGTAAACATAAATCAGCATTGCTTAGAATTTTAGTCACTTCCAATGCTCTTAGACCAGATCACAGCCTTTTGAAACTGTTCAATAAGTGGGTAATTTGTTCAAGTAAAGTCAGACACTTTTCACTGGAACTTGCCGGCACTGTGTAGTGAATGTCTTGTAACCACCCTGTAATAACCTGTAATTTCTGTATCATGTCAGCCTGGCTCAGTTGGTAGCACTCTCACCTCTGAGTCAGAAGGCTGTGTGTTCAAGCTCCAGGATAGCCTTTGAACTCCCATAGTCTAAGCTGACGTTACAGTGCAGTGCTGGGGGATGTTGTATTGTCAGAGGTGCCATCTTTCAGAAGAGGTTCCATCTGCTTGTTCGGCTAAAGACCCCATGGCTCTATTCAAAAAGAGAAGGGAGTTTCTCCCAGTGTCCTAGTCAACAATCCTCCTAATAAAACTGGTCACTCATTTCAAGGCTGTTTGTGGGATGTTGCTGTGAGCAAATTGGCTGCCGCGTTTCAGTGAAGTGACTGTGTATTTTATTTCCCGACAAATTACAAACAGTCACTGCCCTTTTCAGAATAACCTGTGAAGAGTCATATCCTCCTGACATGAAAGGCCCTATATTAAATGTAGGGATTGTTTATTTTTATAGTTTGCCGTGAAGTGTAGTGACTGTGTACGTTTGTGGGTGAACACGTTTGCCGGCTTCCTGCACACTGATGCAATCTCTCTTCTGTTCCAGTGTTTGCCGTGTGGCCCGGATGATAGGGGCCGCTGCTTCGGGCCCCGCATTTGCTGCGGGCGGGACATCGGCTGCTACGTGGGGACGGCGGAGACGCTGGGATGTCGAGGGGAGAATTACCTGCCATCCCCGTGTGAACCTGCGGGAAGGCCCTGCGGCTCAGAGCGTGGCAAGTGTGCCTCACCGGGAATCTGCTGCGATGATGGTGAGTCCATTTGTCCTCATTCCCCAGCCCTGGCCAGGAAAGACCTCAAGGCGACAGAGGGGGTGAATAGCAGATTTACTCAATTGATACCTGGGGATGAGGGGTATGGTCTATCAGCCAAGACTGGAGGAACGGGACCTTTACCAATGGGACACGACAAGTTAAGGGCTGACCTGATCGAGGGGTTTGATAGAGTCAGTAGGGAGAAATTATTTACACTGGTTGGTGAGGCAGTGACTAGAGAAGATCAATTTAAGATAGTAAATAGGGACGTGAGGAGAATGTTTTTCATGCACAGATTTGTTAGGAGTGGTGGTTTCTGGGATGTCACGCTACACAAATTTGCTGCCGCATTTGTTAACAAACATACAGTCACTTCACTTTACAGTACATCCTGTGAAGCTCTTTGAGAATCCTTCTGATCTGAAAGGCGCGGTTATCAAATGAAAGGATATTATTATGCGTTATATTATTAACAATATTCATTATTAATATTTGGCCAAACTAGTCAGTATGAGTTAGTTTGTCCAAATAATAATGGGGTGGGGGGAGTGGTGGGGGATGGGGGAGATGACCAAAAGCATAGTCAAAGAGGAGGTGAGCTTTGAAAGGGAGGGGGCGAGTTGTGAAGCAGGTTTAAATGCGAGTACGATCCATTGGGTGATGCGGAGCCAGTGAAGCCGGGCGAGGATGCAGGTGATGGAACTCACGGAACCTGGTGCGGGAGAAGACGCAAGTTGCAGGGTTCTGGATGGTCTACGCCTTGTGTTAAACGTGAGGCGGTGTCCCTTTCAGGACGTGTGTGAATTTCCACATAGGTTCCTTTCTAAAGCAGTAAAAAGAATGACAGCTGCGGGACTTAGAGGGTTAACGAACGTAAATCCTTAAAGGTGGGAAGCCGGGTGTGCAAGGCTGTCAAAAAAGCAAATGGAATCCTCAGTTTTATCGGGGTGTAGATTATAAAACCAAAGAGGTAATGCTAAACCTAAATAAACAACAACAAATGGTATTTTTCATACAATTGATATAGCGCCTTATCACATCATCGAGATGTCTCAAAGTGCTTCATAGGATATACTGTAAAGTTCATTGACTATGCATCTTGTGGGTGAACGTGGCAGCCAATTTGCGCACCGCAAAGTCCTGCAAATATTGAGTCACCAATTTTATTTGGGGGATTGTTGGCCAGTTCACAGGAAACAGAAACTCCCTTCTCTTATTGAATAGTGCCGTGGGATCTTTAAAGTCCACCTAAACAGGCAGACGGGAGTTGCATTTATATAGCATGTGGCAAGGTCTCAGAATGTTAACAGTGGTGGAGCTTGACGCTGAGCTGGAGAGAGGGGGGAGGTTGGCTCTCAGTTAGAATGCTAGGTCCAGTATTGGTCACCCCAGTTTAGGAAGGATGTCGAGGTGATCGAGGGGCTGAGAGGAGATTCCCTGGGTTGATACCGGGGATGAGAGAATGGCTGATCCCATGTTGTGCATTGATATTGTCTGACATTGGCGATGCCTGTGTTTGTGTTACAGAAAGCTGTGCCGTGGACCCCATGTGTAACGTGAGGACCACCTTCTCATCAGACTAACGTGGCTCAGCACTAACCCCCCCCACACACAAGACCTGATCTGACCCCTGGTGTGAAATTCTTGAACGCTCAATAATTCTTTCCACTAAGTGATGCTCAATGTCCATCCAATACGCTGTAGACTCACTGGACCAGACTGATGGGTTTGGGTGGAGGTGGGAGGGGGAAATCTCACTTGGGATCAAGATTCACTCTGTTTCTCTTCTTTTTAGGAACATTTTAAGAAAAACGGCTGCAAAGTTTTCAGTCGAACACAATGTCAGCCAATGATTTGTCAAATTCTGGACGCTCTAAAATGCTGAGAAATTAGAGTAAATTGAGACCGAGAGGGGTGTGGGGGTTGATCTTTTTAATGTTAAGCAGATATTGTCTGAAGTTGGCCCAATGTGTACACAGATGCATTTGAGATGAATGTGCAATAAATGTCAAAATTTGGCACAACAATATACAATAAACACCAGTGCTGTCCTTTACCTGAGTCCTGTGGTTACTGTTTGTGAATAATAATGGTAATAATAATGCTGATAATAATAATAATAAATGGTTTGACAAAATACCTTGTGAACAAAATATGAACCTCCTGCAAAAATTGGCTGCTACGTTTTGTCCACGAAATACATAGTCAATCCACTTTACAATATATTCCGTGCAGGACTTTGAGACGTCTCAACAACGTGATAAGGCTATTTTAGGAAGTTCAAACACACAAAGAAAAGTAACATCCATTCATATATAAAGTGGCAGTGGTATTGGTCTGGCTGACCCATCACTGAAAACCACTTAGAAATGACTTCTACAGCGCAATTTAAATTATAATAACGTAATAAACATAATATTAATCTTTCATCAATCATTTGATGCAGCGCCTTTCATGTCGGAAGAATGTCCCAAAGTGCTTTACAGGATATACTCAAATACCCTCCTCACCGGTCTCCGTGCTCCACTATCTACAATCTGTGGTAGCGACTGAAGCCACAGTTTAATGTCTCATCCGAAGGGCAGAATAATGGTTAATGACACACAAGGAGCCAGTGTATGTTTGTAGCAAAATAAAGTCTTTATTTTACTAGGTGTAACTGCAGTGCCAAAAGAAACACTCTTGATTTGAATTGATATCCGGTCAAAAGTCGCATGCCTTGGAGCTAACTTTCCCCTTTATACAGACTGCCCACATGTGCTGGGCACAAACACACACTTTGTAGGTTTTGAGAATGGTGTTTCTGATGAGCTTTTCCCCTTGTTCCCGTCACCTCTGTGGCCAGTCACTTCCCCAACAATCTGTCCTCACTTCTTCTTCTGAAATCGTCCAGCCACTAGGTCAGCCTGCAATTGTGAGTTTAAGAGAGAGAGTGTGTGCAAGAGAGAGTGCGAGAGAGTGAGAGACAGTGTGAGAGAGAGTGAGAGAGAGACAGAGTGTGAGAGAGTGTGTGTATATGAGAGACAGAGTGTGTGAGAGACAGAGTGAGAGTGTGTGTAAGAGAGAGAGAGAGTGCGAAAGAGAGAGAAAGTGTAAGTTTGGGAGAGAGTGTGTGTAAGAGTCAGGGATTGAGTGAGAGTGAGTGAGATAGAGAATGAGAGCATGAGCATGAGTGAGAGAATGAGAGAGTGAGGGAAAGTAAGAGAGTGTAAGAGTGAGAGAAACTGAATGACAGTGAATTTGAGTGAGTGAGAGATAGAAAATGAGAGTGAGAGTGTGAGAGAGAGAGAAAGTGACACAAGGAGGGAAAGTGAGTGAGAGCGAGTAAAAGAGATTGAGAGATTGAGAGAGTGCGGCATATGTGCACTGTCAGCAGTGTGTGTGCATACGCCCAGTTACCAAAATGCTTCTAAACAGGTTTGTCCTTGGGCTTCGCACGAAGGCACAATCATCGCCCTCACACAGCTGGAATACTTCTGAAACCTAAAACAAAACAGCAAATGTTTGTTCCTATGAACTTTGCTAGTTTAACAGCACTCACTAGTCACTGGGAGCAAGGGTTCTTCCTACTCAGCTCCCATTTAGTCCTGTAGCTCAGTGGTTAGAGCACTTGCCTCGCAAGCTAGAGACCTGGGTTTGATTCCAGCAGGGTGAAACCTTGAGCAAGTTTCCTTACACCACACGCCTGATAATAATCCCTCAAGAAAAAAATAATACATTGGTCACTTCAATCCACGACTGTTTATGGGACACTGCTGTGCGCAATTGGCTGCTGCATTTTGCCCACAAATATAAAGTCAATTCACTTAATAGTCTATTCTGTGAAGAGCTTTGAGACGTCTAGAAGACATGAAAAGTGCTGTATCAAATGCAAGGTTTATTAGTTACCCTGCAAACCAAAGCCCTCTCGGTTAGGGTGGTCCTACTGAGACAATCAGCTGTGTTTAAAGTCTGTCTTTATAAATCTGTTGCCTCAATTTCTGCCCTTGTGAATCTTTCACTGAATAAACCCGAGTCCTGTTGCGCATTGGTTAGTGCACTCGCCTCGCAAGTGAGAGGATCCAAGTTTGATTCCCAATCGGGGCAAAATGTTAGGCAAGTTTCCTTGCCTCACATTCTTGGTTTACACGACAGTAAGTAGGAACCTGGGTGTTAGTTGCTTTCTGGAGGTAATAATCCCTAAAAAAAATTGGGTTACTCATATTATTTTGTAATTTTTGTATTATGTCACTCGTGGAGAGGAAACTGTTTGTGGGACACCGTTGTGCGCAATTGGCTGCTGCGTTTTGCCCACAAAATACATAGTCAATGCACTTTACAATATAGCTTGTGAAGCGCTTTGAGATGTTTCACCAACAAGATAAAGCTCTATATCAAATGCAAGGATTATTATTATTAAGTGCTCTGTGAGTCCCACAAATTTAAAGAAAAAGGCAACAGGACTGACCTCTGGGGTCTGAGCTTGGCCCAGTTCCCTCTTTCCACCTGGGTACCAACCGTGAGACCAGTGCTGGGCTCGGGAGACCTGAGTGTTAATAGCCAGCAGCACCAGCAGCAGGAGGAGAAGGTTTCTCTGGAGAGCCATTGCCTGGTTTGGAAGGAAATTCTGTGGCTTCTGTCGAGATCCTAAGAGTTGATAACAAGTACCAGTTAGGCAGCGTGTAATGGAGGAAATCTGTGATGTTTCACAGCAACAATTTATCACAACAAGAACAAAGTTAGATTTATACAGCGTCATTCTCATTGGGAAGATGTTCCAAGGTGCTAGACAGAAGCACCTTGGGATGTTATTATTAATAATAATTAATAATTTACCTCTGAGTCAAGTATTTGGAATCGCATCATCCAATGCAGCACTGAGGATTTATTGCATTGTTGGAGGTGCTGTTAAAGATACAGTGGCACTATTCGAAAAGAGAAGGGAGTTTCTCTCTCCCAGTGTCCTGGCCAACAATGCCCCAGATAAATAAAATTGGTTACTCACTCCATGACTGTGTGTGGGATATTGCTGTGCACAACTGGCTGCCGCATTTCGCCCACAAAATACACAGTCAATCCATTTTACATTATATCTTTGAATCCCTTGGAGACATAATAATAATGATTATTATGTCTCAAAGGGATTCAAAGATATAATTATTATTATCTCAACAACGTGATAAGGCGCTATATCGAATACAAGGATTATTTCATATAATTTTCCATAAAATCACTTTTTTTTGGAAAATATTTATTTATCTTTAAATCTAATATTTAGTACAACCGAAATCCAAAACAAACACAACATCGTCGGTTGCAATTTTTTGCTTTCTCCCGATACAAAAACACATTCCGTTGTTTACGGTACATTCCTTCCCCGCACACAGGTTGTGCACACGTGTTTTGGGACGCTCCTTTTATCACAGTCGGGAGTCGCCCCTGTGTGCACCACATCCATGTGCGCACCACGCACACCCTGATAAGGCTCACTTGCCGCTTTCGGAAGCCGCCCTGATGTGCACTGTACGTGAACACTCAATCCACGACTGTTTGTGGGACACTGCTGTGCGCAATTGGCTGCCACGTTTTGCCCACAAAATACACTTTACAATATATTCTGTGAAGCGCTTTGAAACTTCTCAACAATGTGATAAGACGTTATATCAAATCCAAGGATTATTACTATTATTATTATTAATTTGGAAGCTGCTTCTATTTTTAAAAAATGCATAAAAAAGACTTCTAAATTAGTGCTGAATTTAAGAATTTTTGCACAGTTCTGTGACATCTTAAACTGTAAGACAACGTGGTCAGTCTTATTAGCTAAGACAAGATGGAATTTCAGGCCAGCAGTCTGCAGTAAGATTCAGTATCAAACATAGGTTTGAGTTACATAGAAACATAGGAGCATAGGAATTGCTAGACGAAAAAAGACTAAGATCCATCTAGTTCACCTTCTACCATCCTGGTAGTCTCTTGCTACAATAATGGAGCTGTTAATAGTAATTAATTCTGTATGGATTAATTTACAACACAGTGGAAAACTCTGGGAACCGTAGATCCAAAGGTACCTGGTTCTTCCAAGCCATACTACACTTGTCATGTCTCACATTATTCCTATACTGTAAACCAAAATACTATTTTCCAAAATAAATCCAAGTAATTTACACTTGAATGAACTGACACTATCTGCCTCCACTGTCTCCATAGATTTACCACTCGCTCACTGAAATAGTGTTTCACACTTTTACATTATAGACAATGTAACATTACCAAAACACTGAGTGATACAGCCCAGCACAGAATAATACTGACATTTGTTTTCCAAATATTTGTGTCAAACTGGCAGATTTAATCCAACCACTCAGACACCTACAGACACCACTCATAATCAGACTGCGCTGGTGGTCGCCTGAGACTGAAGAGAGCATCAACTCTAAACCCACCAGCACAAATTTGACAGTCTTGCCCACCTTTAAAGTGAAGCGGATTATCCCTTGGTTAAGTTCCAGACACATTGGCTATTTCTACACACTGTGCAAGTTAACTGCTTAGAGATATCTCAACGACATGATAACACGCTATATCAAATGTAAGGATTATTAGTATTATCATAATCACGAGGACCAGCGAGGTATTTCTAAACCACTCACTTTCTATCACTAGCTCAGCTGAAATCCTGTTTGCAGACTTAGACTCACGTGTGCGACGGAGCTTCGGTCTTGTTTCTCTGTGTCTCCCCTTTCAATGGTCTGGTGAGAATCTGTTGTAATTCTCTCTCTATATATAGGCTTTTGATAAATCCTGCAGGTTGGAAGACCGATCGATTCTGTATCACTTTGTGCAAATAATGGCTCATTCAGACTCATCCCCATCTGTGATCCTACGTCTGTGGCACTCCCTGGAGACTGAATTCATCTATTTACATCAGTACCTGATGTACAGAGAAAACTAAGTTCTCTCAAAGCAACAACAAGAATAACGATAATAAGAATAAATATAGCGACAACACCAATAACACTGGTAATAACAATAATTATAACTGATAATAATTATATTATATAAAAATAATAATATATTAAAATTCTTGCCTTTGATATAGCACTTTATCACATTGTTTAGACTACTCTAAGCGCTTCACAGAATATATTGTACAGTGAATTGACTGTGTATTTTGTGGGCAAAACTCGGCAGCCAATTGCATACAGCAGTGTCCCACAAACAGTCGTGGAATGAGTGACCAAATGTTGTTGTTTTGTGGAGGGATTATTACCCCGAGAAAGCGATCCACCAATTGACTAACAACCGTGTTCCTACTTACTGCTAATTAAACAGAGGCGTGTGGAATAAGGAAACTTACCTTAAGTTTCTCCCTGCTGGGAATCGAACCAAAGTGCTCTCACTTGCGAGGTGAGTGTGCTAGCCATACCCTATGCATGTAATAACAATAATAACTGATAATAATTATAATAGGAATTAAAATAATAACAATAATGATACAGTCAACTCCTGATAACTTGCCCTCAAAGTGAAAAGGACTCAGTGACAAGTTATCCAGAGTGGCGAGTTGGGTATATGTATAAATATATGAATAAATGCAGCCAGGAGATTGACATCATGATGATTTAAATTTAATGGTTAATGACAAGTTAAGACAGGGTTGAGTTATCATGAGTTTATTGTAATAACAATAATACTACTACTAATAACAATAATGCTCAGAGGCTCTCAGGGAATTGATGCAATTTAAAAGTTAAGGGATTGTTAAACAAGAAACAACAGTCCCGGGTCACAATTTCCTTTAACTTCAAAAATCACTTCAAAAAAAGGAACATTTCACCCAAAACATCCATAATCAATCCATTTTACAGTATATTCTGTGAAGCGCTTTGAGATGTCTCGAAGACGTGATACGGCGCAATATCAAATACAAGGATGATTAGAAATTTGCTCACTTATTTCAGTGGATGTTAATCTGTGTGTGTGTGGAGAGGGAAGGGGTTCTCTTATTCTGTGGGAATATGTTTCAGCACATTAATTTGGGGTGGATTTGTGTATCTGCATATTTTGTGTGTCTATAGATATACAACAACAACAACTTATATGGACGAGAGACAACTTTCTTCAGCTCAACGTGCGCAAAACTGAGGCCCTCCTGATTGGCTCACGTCAGCGCCTCCGCACCTCAGGCGCTGACACCATCAGCATCCAAGGCTGCACTCTCCACCTCTCAAAGCCATCAGGAACCTCGGGGTTCTGTTCGACCCTGAGCTGTCCTTTCTCCCTCATATCCGCACCACAACTGGCACCGCCTTCCATCACCTCCGGAACATCGCCAGACTACGGCACTACCTCACCCCTCACGCTGCTGAAACCCTGGTCCACGCCTTTATCACCTCAAGGCTGGACTATGGGAACTCTCTCCTCGCCGGCCTTCCCGCCACCTCCCTCCACACTGCAGGTCATTCAGAACTCTGCAGCTCGTGTACTGTCCCGCACCAGGCTTCGGGACCACATCACTCCCACCCTCGCTCACCTCCACTGGCTCCCCATCCCCCAGAGGATCGAATTCAAGATCCTCATCCTCACCTACAAGGCCATCCACGGCCTTGCTCCCTCCTGCCTCTCTGATCTACTATCCCCCTACCTACCTGCCCGTACCCTCCGTTCCTCTGGCTCCGGTCTGCTCCACGTCTCCCGCCCCAACTGCCCTAACATCGGTGGTCGGGCCTTCAGTCTCTCAGCCCCCAGGCTCTGGAACTCCATCCCCCAGTGCCTTCGCCGCCTCCTCCCTCTCCTCCTTCAAGGCCGGTCTCAAAACCTTTCTCTTTGACCGAGCCTTCAGCTCCCCTCTCGACTCTCTTCCCTCTCCTCGCTCCCTCCCTTCCCTCCCCTCACCCTGACCATTTCCCCCCTCCTCGCTCCCTCCCTTCCCTCCCCTCACCCTGACCATTTCCCCCCAATGCTCGGGTCCTGACCCAACTGTGCAGCGCCTTGGGACGTCCTCCTGACGTGAAAGGCGCTTTATAAATGGAATCTTGTTGTTGTCTTGTTGTTATATAGCGCCCTCCACGCCGGACAGCATCTCAGAGCGGCTTTCAGCGGCTTTTGGAGAGAGGTATTTGCGGAGACGGGCGATGCGTCGGAGGTGGAAGAAGACGGTGCTGGTGAGGGACCGGATGTGGGGGAAGAAGGATAATTGGGGGTCGAACCTGATGCCTAGGTTGCGTATGGGTTCAGAGAGTTTTAGGGGGAGGTCGGGTAGGTGGAGGAGGTGAGAGCCATGGGATTTGAAACGTTGACGAGAGCCAAAGAGTATGGCTTCCATCTTGTCGACGTTCAGTTGAAGGAAATTTGCACTCATCCAGCCCCTGAGGTCTGACAGACAGGCTGACAGAACATCAGGGGACTGGGGGTCGCAAAGAAAGGTGGAAAAATAAAGTTGGGTGTCATCCGCATACATGTGGAAATGTACCCATGTCTACGGATGACATCCCCAAGAGGGAGCATGTAGATCAGAAAGAGGAGGGGGCCAAGGATGGATCCTTGGGGTACCCCGCAGTTAACTGGGTGAGAGCGGGAGGAGAAGCCGTTTGAGCAGATGTACTTCTGGCGGTTTGTGAGGTAGGACTCCAACCAGGCGAGTGCGGTCCCACTGAGGTGGATGCCGGAGGAAAGGCAGTGGAGGATGGTGTGATCGACTGTGTCAAACGCAGTGGAGAGGTCCAGGTGGACAAGGAGGCAGAGGGAGCCCTGGTCACAGATAGAGAGGATGTCGTTTGTGACTTTCACAAGTGCATTCTCTGTACTGTGGGCAGAGTGGAAACCGGACTGGAGGGGTTTGAAGAGGGAGTCGGAGGAGAGGTGAGCGCGGAGTTGATTTGCAACAATGCGTTCTAAGACTTTAGCGAGGAAGGGCAGGTAGTGGCTGGGGTTTGAGGGATCTAGGGAGGGTTTTTTGAGGAGGGGGATAATGACAGGAGTTTTGAGGGGGGCAGAGATTGATCTAGAGGAGAGGGACTGGTTGGTGACATCAGCCAGTAGTGGGCAGAGGAGGGTGAGCTGGTGACCAGCAAGTTGGTGGGGAGGGTGTCGAGGCAGCAGGTGGTGGGTTTCAGGGAGGTGATGGTGGGTGAGAGGGAGGAGGGAGAGATGGGGAGGAGGGAATGTAGGATGGGGGTGGTGGTAGGAGCAGATAATGGTGAGGGGGGTGGAGAGGGGGTGGTGGTGGGTGACAAGACGCAGGAGGATGAGGCTGCCTGGCAGATTTTGTGAATTTTAGATGAGAAGAAGTCCATGACCTCCTCGCACGGCATTGGATATGAAGATTGAGGAGGCCCGAGGGGTGGCATGGAGGAGGTAGTGGGTGGTGAGTTGTGTTTAGCCTCCGAGATGATGTTGGAGTAAAAGGCCGTTTTTGCGCGTGTCAAAGAACGGCGGTAGCTGTGGAGATGCTCGAGCCACAGCTGGGGGTGAACTGTCAGGCCAGTTTTCCGCCATCTGCGCTTGAGCAGCCGAGTTTTGTTTTTTAGAGAGCGGAGATGGTTGTTGTACCAGGGGGATCGGGTGGGTTTGGAGATGGTACTGGATTTTAGGGGGACAAGGGCGTTGAAGGTGGAGGAGAGGCGATCATGGAACAGCTGGACGGCTGCTTCAGGATCTCTGCGGGTGGAAGGCCAGAGGGATAGAATATTTGATGATGAGAGGGCCTTTGTGAGGATCTCAGGGGGTAGCCTTTTCCAAGGGCGGTAGAGGATGGTTGAGGGCTTGGTGGAGGAGAGAGGGATGTGAGAGGAGAAGAAGATGAGGAAGTGGTCCGAAATGGCCTTGTCCACTATGCTGAGGTTGGAAATGTTAAGGCCGTGGGTGATAACGAGGTAAAGTGCATGACCACGGTTGTGGGTCGGTGAGTTTATATGAAGGGTAAGGTTTAGGGAGGAGGAGGGCAGTGAAATCGGCAGAATTGGTGCAAGGGGAGTTTAGGTGGAGGTTGAAATCGCCCATTATGAGTAGGCGCTCGGAGCAGAGGGACAGGGAAGAGAGGAGAGTGGAGATGTCTGTGAGGAAGGAGCCGGGGGGCTTAGGGGGGCAGTAGACAAGGAAGATTTTCAATGGGAGAGAGGGGTGCAAGAGAGTGAGGTGTTCAAAGGAGGGGAAGCAGGCAGAGTACGGGGTGAGACCAAGGGAGGCTTTGGAAATGAAGGCCAACCTGCCACCACGTTGGCTTGGATGGGGACTGCAGTGGAAGATGTAGCCTGGAGGGTTGGCTTCCACTAGGGGGACGGGGTCATTGGGGGAGAGCCAGGTTTTGGTGAGCCCAAATACACATTTGTCTGTGCGCTTTATGACTATTTGGTCAGTGTTTGTGTACATTTCTCTTTAGTTCATCTGCCTTATTCTGCAGTTATACATGTCTACGTATTTATTTTGCATGGATTTATGTGTCTACCTGTACCTCTGTGAATGTTTCTGTATGTATTTGTCCAGGAGTATATCAGTGCTTGTGTGTAGCTTGGGTTAGGGCCTTGGGACATCCTCCCGACGTGAAAGGCGCTATACAAATATAATCTTATTGTTGTTGTCATAGCTGTGTGTACATGAATAATTGTGTGTACACCAGAGTTTGTGATAATAATAATCCTTGCATTTGATATAGCAAATGAGTTGTCTCAAGACAGAATATACTGTAATGTGGATTGACTGTATATTTTGTGGGTGAAACACAGCAGCTAATTGCACACAGCAGTGTCTCACAAACAGTTGTGGATTGAGTGAACACATTTATTTTTCTGGGATTATTACCCCCAGAAAGCGATTTGCCAATCGACTAACAACCAGGGTTCTACTTACTGCGAGGTGTTTGGAGTAAGAAAACTTGCCTAAGGTTTTGCCTCGCCTGAGAATTGAACCTGGGTCCCCTCACTTGGAGGCGAGAACACTAACCACGATGCTACCAAACTCGTGTATATTCATATGCCTCCGCGGTTCCATCATTAAAGTTTATTTATTTTCTATTATCCAGACTGGTTATTTCAGAGGTAACAATAATAATCCTTCCACATCCCCCGCCCCAACCGCCCTACCATCGGTGGTCGGGCCTTCAGCCTCTCAGCCCCGAGGCTCTGGAACTCCATCCCCCAGTGCCTTCGCCGCCTCCTCCTTTTCCTCCTTCAAGGCCGGTCTCAAGACCTTTCTCTTTGACCGTACCTTCAGCTCCCCTCTCGACTCTCTTCCCCCTCCTCGCTCCCTCCCTCCCTCCCCTCACCCTGACCATTTCCCCCCTCCTCGCTCCCTCCCTCCCTTCCCTCATCTCACCCTGACCATTTCCCCCCTCCTCGCTCCCTCCCTTCCCTCCCCTCACCCTGACCATTTCTCCCCTGCTCGGGTCCCGACCCAACTGTACAGCGCCTTGGGACGTCCTCCTGACGTGAAAGGCGCTCTATAAATGGAATCTTGTTGTTGTTCCATTCTGTGTATTTTGTAGGCAAACTGGGTATTCACATCTTGGCTGTTAGTGGGACACTGCTGTGTGTAAATTGACTGCTGCATTTGCCAACAAAATTCACAGATGACGCCTATGGGCAAATGCCTGTGAAGTATTTTGACCTTTATAGACATTTTATCAAATACAAAGCAAATGCTACAAGGATATTTGGGAACAGAGCTGGGAGATGGGATTTAGCAAAATGGTAATTTAGCAATAGAATAATAACTTGTGTTTATATAGTACTTTACAGAGACGGTACCAGACGTTGAACAGATGGGGAGGGTGGAAAGTGTGGTGGAGCTCGCAAGTGACCGTTGGCAGACATAGATTTTAAGGTGGTGACTTGTGGAGTCCTGTAGTTTTAGTGGTTAGAGCACTCGCCTCACAAGCGAGAGGACCCAGTTTGATTCCCTGATGGGACAAAACCTTAGGCAAGTTTCCTTACTCCACAAGCTTTTGTTTAGTGAGCAATAAATAGGAACTCGATTGTAAGTCTATTGGCAGATCGCTTTCCGTGGGTAACAATCCCTTGAAAAATAATTGGTGGGACACTGGTGCCGGATTGGCTGCCGCGTTCCGCCCATAAAACAATTCTCTTCACTGTATATCAGTTTCCTCATCAGTTATCACAGCCACAGGATGACAACAACAACAACTTGCATTTATAAATGCACTTTCAAAGCCCTCCATGGTCTTGTTCACCTCTACCTCACCGACCTCCTAACCCCCTACCATCCTGTTCGCTCCCTCCGCTCAACGGGCTCCGGCCTGTTTCACGTCCCCCACCTCGCTTGCCCCACTATCGGCGGGTGGGCCTTCCGCCACTCTGCCCCTGCAGTCCTCTGTTTCGCCCCTTCCCTCGCCACCTTCAAGACCCACCTCAAGACCCTCCTCTTCGACCGTGCTTTCGATCTCCCTGCTTCCCCCCTCCCCTACCCCGACCCCCAGCTGTGGTCCCTAACTCTGTTTGTCCAGCGCCTTGGGATGTCCTCCTGCTGTTGTTATAAAGCTCCCTTCATGTGGGGTAGCATCCCGGAGCTGAACTGGACTCCGGGTTTGTGAACACATGTTCGTACGCCCAGCACCTGGAATCCATCTTGATTGGTTTGCAGAGAGGTCAGCAGCTGCTGCTTAAAATCTACACCTCCTATTGGTGGAACCATCATTCAATGAGATGGGAAGTGTGCCCGACCTGCGGACAGGAAGACAGTGGCACGCACTGGTGGGTGGTGTTGGTGAAGGGCGATCGCACCCACAGCCAGTCCATCGACAATATGCTAATCTCACGCATTTCTTGCTGAGCTGTGTTGCCACCGAGAAGCTCACAGGGAGTTCCTTGTTCCTACCATCCACCTAGTCAGGGCTCAAACCCTCGCTTGTTGGATGTCAAACGATCAACTAGTGACTATCCTCCTTGAGTGGGGGAGCTGAACTGGCTCCAAGGTGACATGCCTGGTAAAGGAGTGTCAGAAACGAACCCACTCTCTGTGACAGTCTCAGTAGACCGGTTCCTGAGCCAGGTGGGTCCTCAGTTTTCCAGGGCACTGCTGATGACAGCACAGCCCGGCCTGGCTCATCAGCAGGACCTGGAAGGACAGACCAGTCACCGGGGGCAGAGAGTCATTCCACTCAGCTCCTGTTAACCCTGCAAGCCAAAGCCCTAATGGGTAGATTGGTCCTAGCTGAACAAGCAGCGGGAAACTTGCCAGACAGTGATATCAACGGGTTATGTGGTTTTAGCTGGTAGCTTTGTGGTAAGAAGACTCGCTTCGCAAGTGAGAGGACACGGGTTTGATTCCTGTGCAGGGCAAAATCTTAGGCAAGTTTCCTTACTCCACACACCTCTGTTTACCCAGCAGTCAGTAGGAACCTGATTGTTAGTCGATTGGTGGATCCCTGTCAGGGAGAATAATTCCTTAAAAAGAAAATGGTCACTCAATTCAAGACAATTGGCTGCCATTTTTCGCCCACAAAATATGCAGTCAATGCACTTTACAGTATATTCTGTGAAGCGCTTTCAATTGTCTCAACAACGATTTAAGGTGTTACATCAAATGCAAGATTTATTATCATTATTGTTGTTATGGTGGTGCTTGCACCACCTGCCCAATGGGGCTTTGTCTCGTAGATATGTCTACACTAACTCGACGCTGGATTAGTGTAGACCTGCCTGACTTATCTCCACAGAATCAACTCAGCTTCAAGAAGTCTCCGCTCGGGCTGATATCCCTTTTCTCATCCCGTGCTTTTGCGTTTATTGACATTTGTGATGTGTAATTTCTGCTGTGATAATAAGCAGATTATAATAATAATAAATTGTGCCTTTACAGCTCTAAAACTTGGGACCTCAGTTTAACGTTTCACCCAAAGGACGATACCTCCCACAATGTATTGTCTCCCTCCCAACACATTGGAGTGTCAGCCTAGACAGTGAGCTCAAAGTCCCAACATGGGGCTTGAACCCACAACCTTCTGACTCAGACATGAGAGTGCTACCTCGAGCCAGGCTGACCCATCTCTATACTGCCCCTCTGTGACGTCTCCTATGAAGACTCTAAGTTGTCTGATGAGCTTCAGTTGTTGAGCCAGAACTAAATGGTTCCCAGTGTCAACTGCAGTATCAGCCACAGGAAACAGCATTGGAAAGGAATTAGCGGACATTGGCTGGAAACTGATCCTGGTCCTTGAAAGAGTTGTCGCCTTGGGACGTCCTCCTGACGTGAAAGGCGCTTTATAAATGGAATCTTGTTGTTGTTGTTGTTGTCGCCTCCCAGCTGCGCTCTTTCCTCTCCACTCACGCATTATTCGAACCCCTTCAGTCGGGTTTCCGTGCTACCCATAGCACAGAAACCGCCCTGGTCAATGTCACCAATGACATCTTGACCATCTGCGACCAGGGCTCCCTCTGTCCAGTGCCATGGGACATCCTCCCGACGTGAAAGGCGGTCTATAAATGGAATCTTATTGTTGTTGTTGTTGTTGGGGGCAGAGAGTCATCCCCTGGAGCTCCTCTTCACCCTGGAAGCCAAAGCCCTAACAGGGTAGGGTGGCCCTAGCTGGACAAGCAGCGGGAAACTTGTCAGACAATGATATCAATGGCAAGCTACGCGGTTTTAGCTGGTTAGACTTCTCAGTAGCCCAACACACACTCTGGAGTCCCCAAGCCTTGACTTCTTCCAACCTGAACCTATTACTTTCCAGAAATAGGTAAGCAGGAATTTTCCCTTCAGGGATAAAGTGCACATTCCATTCCAACAATCTATCTCTGAAATTTTCATGTGGGATGCATAGAATTCTCAGTTTGGTTTTGGATACTCTTAAACATTGTGATGGGTTTCCGCACGCGTCAGACACACGACTGACCCCCAAAAAATGACCGGTGGTGGTTAGTACACCACACATCGCAGATGTTCACCCCATTGATTTAGTGATGGAGGTCTCAATACAGCGAAGGGCTGAGGTCTAATGACGTGGCTGTTTAGTGTGGTAGGTGACAGGCCAGCAACAGAGAGCCAGGCAGGAGAGTGCAAAACATTGATTGAAATTTATTTTCAGTTGTTTTTTAGGAAGCGGTTTGTACTTGTGGTTAGGTGTCCCTGATGCTAATGCGTCAATGGACAGAAAGCAACTAGAGAGCTGAACAGCCAGTGGGTGAAACTTCCAGGGGCTTCAGGCAGCATCTTATAGACATTTAATTGACGTGTTAATGCCATCCTGTTACATACTGTGTGCAGGGGCAATGCACCGCTCAGTGAAACAGCCTCTTCCCTTCTCATAAGATGATAATAATAATACTTGTGAGTGCTTTGAGACATCTCAACGACATGATAAGAGCTATAAAAAATGCAAGGATTATTATTTATTATAGCACCTTATTACATCATTGAGACATCTCAAAGTGCTTCACAGAATGTATCGTAAAGTGGATTGACTGTATAAACTGTACGCAATTGGCTGCCAGAACACAGATTGAGACTGGATGTGGGACATTGCTGTGCACAATGACCACCTGCATGCACTCCTCTCTCCCTCATTCTGAGTGCAAGTTCGTAATCTTTTACAGATCTTTTCTCTGACATGCTCTCTCGGGTTTAGATCACGCCCGGGGCAGAAAACTGTTGTTAGAGCCCCACGTCGGAAATTGAGCTTCCAGTCCAGGCTGATACTCAAGTGCAGTTCTTCTTCATTGGCGCTCTTCGGATTAGACTAAACCTAAATCCTGTCTCCAGTGGATCTTCAAGATCCCATGACGAGGAGTATTTCCTATGCTGCAACATCGCATTGTAGGAGGCGTGTCATTCAGATGAGATGTTAACCCTGCTGATTCAGATGGACATCAAAGATCCCATAATAATAATAATAATACTCGCATTTGATATAGTGCCTTATCATGTCATTGAAACGTATCAACCTTCTTCACTGTAAAGTGGATTCATTGTGTATTTTGTGAGTGAAACACGGCAGTCAGTCAAATAGTTCCATGGGATCTTTAACATCCACCTAAACAGGCAGACGTTTAACGTCTCATCCACAGGATGCCTGGCATTACTTGAAAAAGAGAAGGGAGTTTCTCCCGGTGTCCTGCCCTACACTCCCCCAAATAAAATTGATCATTCATCTCATTGCTGTTTGTGGGACACTGCACTGCGAAAATCGGCTGATGTGTTTGTCTACATAAAAACAGTCACCATGCTTCACTGCAAAGTCTTGCAAAATGCTTAGATACATTTTGACGATGTGATAAGGTATAATATCAAATGTTAAGGATGATTATTAATTTGTCAGTCAGATATTACTGTGTTTTGTGCCAAAATACAGTCACAATACTTATATCATTATTATTATATTATTATTATTATGTGGCAGAGAGGAGCGCACGCAGGTGGTCATTGTGAACAGCAGTGTCCCACATCCAGTCTTACTACTACTGTCTCCATGGACCAAGAGTGTGAAAATACAACGGATTTAATTTTGACAATTTAAATTCATCGGAAGTGCAGTTAGCAATAAAACAGGATAACCTTTTTTTCTGTATCAACATTCAAGCAATTCATAAATTGAGGCGTAAGTGCTTTCTGTGTACGAATGAAAGTGAGGTCTTCACTGATATGAATGGCTTCCCTAGTGAGGTCTCTGCCCTGAAATCATGTCAAGTCTAAACAAACACTGGTCAAGTCAAGTCAAAGAGGTACAGGGAGGTGTTGACTGTGGATCTGAAAGGTAATGTCAGTGAGAAGGGAATCAATAGCCCATTTCCTTTAATTACCTTCAGTAACCATCAGGGACGAGATGTGGTCCATTGCAATTACTGCAGAGAGGAAGTGGCTGGCCAGGGGTCAGGTGATGAGTGGAAGTGTTTCACAGCTGGCTGCGCAGAGTTTGTAAAGCTACAACGTGCAATGTTGTGGACCCTTTAAAATAACACATATTAATAAATAAATAATCATGCCATTTTCATACAGCGCCTTTCACGTCAGGGGGACGTCTCAAAGTGCTTCACGGAATTGACTGTGTATTTTGTAGGCGAACCCTACAGTCAATTTGCCTACAGCAATGCCCCTCTCACACACTGTCAACTGCCTTGGGACGTCCTCCCGACGTGAAAGGTGCTATATAAATGTAAATTTGTATTGTACAGTATTGTGGTTCTGCTTTTACAACCTTACTCTGCAGAGCAATCCACATCCCAACAACTCTGAGTGAAAAACATTTTGCCTAAGCTCTCCTTTCGCTGTCTTGTGACTTATCTTATAATGTTGGCCTCCTAGTCACTAAGTCCACTATGCTATGTGGAAATGATCACATTTATGTGACATTTCAGTCTCGGTGCAGAAATCAACAGAGATGTTCAACCAGCTGCTTCAAAGAGGATGCAATGTCCCGATCAACCCACTGATTATAAAAATCTTAAACAATTTTAACCTCATGGGATTGTTCGAAATGTCACGAACGAACAAAAAAAAGACAATAAGCTCAGCAGAATGTGTTCCTGATGTTCTGCTCTTCCACAGAAAACACAGTACACATCTCATCCAGCAACAACAACAACAAGATTACATTTGTATAGTGCTTTTCATGTTGAGAGAACGTCCCAAGGCGATGGACAGTGTACAATATTTCAGATCCGAGCTGGGGTCAGGGAGGGAGACGGGAGGGGAGGGGAAGGGGGGTGGCCATGGTATGGTCCAAGAGGAGAGTCTTGAGGTGGGACTTGAAGGAGGCTAAGGAGGGGGTGAGGCGGAGTTACCAACAGAATAATGCTCCGTAAAGCATCAATTTCAATACTAGTTGTTCAGTCATAACAGGTTTCACAAAAAGCTGTGTTCAGTTGATATGCCCTTAAAAAGCTCATTAAAAACAAACAATAGTTACTTGTATTTTTTTATTTCCCACTCACTCCCAAACAAACCTCTTTCTTGTTTAAACTCCTTTCTAGATAGACCATGACAAACTGTTTCATCTTGTCCAGAACAGTAGAATCAGAGGGCATGGCCTGCGATTGAAAAGGGGGTAAATTCAAAACAAATCTGCTGGAAACACTATTTCAGTGAGTGAGTGATAAATCTATGGAACAGGCTCCCTCGGGAGACAGTGGAGGCAGATAGTGTCAATTCATTCAGGTGTAAATTACATAGATTTATTTTGGAAAATAATATTTTAGGAGACAGTATAGGAGTAATTTGAGACATGACAAGTGTAGTATGGCTTTGAAGAACCAGGTAACTTTGGATCTACAGTTCCCAAAGCTTTCCACTGTGTTGTAGACCAATTCATACAGAATTAATTGCTATCACCATCTCCATTATTGTAGCAAGCAACTACCAGGATGGTAGAAGGTGAACCAGATGGACCTTGGTCTTTTTTTGTCTAGCAATTCCATTGTTCCTCCACCTGCCCCCTTTTCTACAGCTGGCTTGAGCCTTCTATGTGTCCCTTGAACTCTCCGCTCCACCATTACTGTGCATTCAGCCACAATGCTCCGAATCTCTGGAATTCCCCGTCTCAATCCCACTGCCTTGCCCCCTCTTTGCCCGTTTTGTGATGGAACCTGAAGACTTTCCTCTTTGACTGCGCCTATGGTCTCTTCCCTTATCTCCTCATTTCTTGTAAATGGCACCATTGATAAGTGCTCAGAGATGCCACCTCCCGTGAAGGGCTCTATATAGATGCAAGTTGCTGTTATACATTAGATACTTAATTCTTGGAGAATCATACAAATATATAATATATAATAATCCTTGCATTTGATATAGCGCTTTTCACGTTTTCTCGACATCTCAAAGCGCTTCACAGAATAGACTGTAAAGTGAATTGACTATATATTTGTGGGCGAAACGCGGCAGCCAATTGCACACAGCAGTGTCCCACAAACAGTCGTGGATTGAAAATGACCAGTTTATTATCGTTTTGTTTTGGAGGGATTATTATAACCCATGCTCCACATGGTTTTAGAAAATCTAAGTGTTGCAAACTGGTTTGAGAGCAACACATGATCATCAAACAGTATGGGAGCTTTAGGTGCAAAGTCTTGAAAAGGTAACCACTTTTCTGCTAAGAATTAATTACTTTGCTTTCATTATATCAGAACCGTAGAAAGTTACAGCACACCATCAGCTCATATTTTCCGTGCTGTAGTTTTCACTCAGACACCCTGATCTAATCCCACTCTCCTGCTTGCTCCATCACTGTTTAATATTTCTCTTTGTTGAGCATCTCATCCAATTCCATTTAAAAACAATTTATGGATGACTCGCATTTTACAACAATTTGCATTTAATATAGCGGCCTTCACGTGGAGTAGCATCTCAGAGCCCTTAACAATGGCATAGTTGAATGCTGAGCTAGGGAGAAAGCAGAGGTGAAGGTAGGCACGGTGGAAGAGGAAAGTCTTCAGGTGCAATCGGAAATGTGGCAAAAATGGGGAGGAATTGAAGCAGAGAGTTCCAGATTCCAACCACCCGGTGTCACAAAATCTTTTCTTTAATTCTTTGTGATCATCTTGAATTTGTGCCCTCTGCATTATCCACTTGCCAACCAATGGAAATAATCTTATATAATAATGCTTGTATTTGATTATTATTCCACCATCGGTGGCTGCACTTTCAGCCACTATGCCCCGAAACTCTGGAACACTCTTCCTCTATTGTACTGGAAGACCTTCCTCTTCAACCGTGCCTACGGTCACCTCCCCCCCTCCCCCCGACTCAGCGTTGTACTCCACCACTGTCGAGCTCTTGGATGCTATCCTGCATAAAGGGCATCATACAAATGCAAATTATTGTTGTTGGGGTTGATATAGAGCCTTATCTCTTGTCAAGATGTCTCAAAGCACTTCACAGAATACATTGTAAAGTGGATTGACTATGTATTTACCTTTTATTTCAATCAGGTCGCTTCATAGCCTCCTCAGCTCGAATGAAGAAAACTCCAGCTACTACAGGTGGTTGATGTCGCTTTGATAAAGTTGATCATCCGCTCACCAACTCTGTCTTCCATTGACTGTGTCTTCCTCAATACCCTTGGGCCCACTCCACAATGGTCAGGAGTGAGACTGGGATCATCCAAAAAACAGAATCCAAATCCCTTGTGTAAAGTGAAGGAAGTGATTGAAAGTGAAAGGCGTTATACAAATGTAACTTATCGTTGCTGTTGATGGCTGGGAGCCACTGGAACCTCAGGACAGGAGTAAAGCGAAAAATCTCCCAACAGGAGACAGCCAGTACCCAGGTACACCATGAGGCAAGAAGCTAGTACCTGTTGATCAGTTGAAGAGCCATCAGATCACAATCCGGACAGAAACCTGAAACACTCATAAAGGATGAGTTGTTACTGGGATTGTGGCCAAGATGCTCACACTTGGGAAGTCCAGAGTAATCCTGGAGGTTTATAATAAATAATAATAATAATCCTTGCATTTGATATAGTGCCTTATCATGTCGTTGAGACATCTCAAGGTACTTCACTGAATATTTTGTAAAGTGAATTGACTGCAAGTTTTATGGGCGATATGCGGCAGCCAATTGCACACAGCAGTGTCTCACAAACAGTCATGGATTGAGTGACCAAACTTTTTATTTATTTTTAATTTGAAGGGATTATTACCCCCAGAAAAGCGATCCACCATTCGACTAACAACTGGATTCTGACCTACTTCTAGGTAAACAGAGGTGTGTGGAGTAAGGAAACTAATCCCTTCAAATTAAAAATAAATTAAAAGTTTGGTCACTCAATCCATGACTGTTTGTGAGACACTGCTGTGTGCAATTGGCTGCCGCATATCGCCCAAAAATAGCGATGCCATTAAAATATATTTTTGATTGATTCGATCTGGCAATTGATGAGAACAGCAATCAAAATTAAGTTAACCGACTTCAGATGTTCCAGGTGACCCTAGCATCTGTTGTGATGCCGTCCCACTGATCTGTAATGGTTGGCTACAGATACAAATAGCAGAAACCCTGGAAAGATGTGGCAGATTGTACATCAACTGTAGATTTCTTAGGGAGGTCACGCAACTTCTGTCAAACAGAATTTGGTCTGGATAATTCACAATCTGCATAGAGCTCCACTTAACACTTATAAGAACATAAGAATTTGCTTGGCCAAGGTCTATCTAGTTCACAGTCCACCATCCTGGCAGTCACTTGTGTCGTATCCCAAACTATATATTGAGATATTATTTTCTAACAGAAACCTATCTTGAAACAAACAACGCTTTCTGCTTCCACCGTCCCCCTAGGGAGCCTGTTCCATAAGTTTTCATACTGTTCCATATGGAGCAAGCCCTCCACCGCCTTGCTCCTCTCTACCTCTGTGACGTCCTAACCCCCTATCAACCTGTCTGCTCATTTCGCTCAGCGGGCTCCGGCCTGTTTCACGAGCCCTGCTTTGCCTGGGCCTGCAATTGAAGTGGGGTAAATTCAGAACAAATCTGCGGAAACACCATTATTGGCCACAAATCATTCACTCAGGACAAAGAAAGAAAAACACACTAATTACAGTTTTTTTTGAATGAGCACATTTATTCTGATTATAACTAATTTAGCCACTATTTTGTCCCAAAATACCAGATTTTTCAGATTCAGGGATTCAGTCAATAAGTATTTACACTTGTGCAGTCACCAGTTTCAGAACTATTGAAGGTAGGTAGGGTAGTGGACATTAAAATCCATTCAACATATAAATCACCATATTCAATTTACTGAATGCACTACACAAAACGTTGGAAACAGCTGTGCCAAGCGTCCAAATGTGACATAGGCAAAACTCAAATAACTTAATGGGGCTTTGCATGATATGTAATAAAGATCATTGTACAAGCTATATAAACTATTTTATCAAACCCAGCCTTGCTTTTCACTGTCCACAAGTGCTCCTAAACTACTAAAGAAACTTAAAAATAAAAGAAAAAGAAAATCCACCAATTTTTTTTCTTAGTCATAAAAAAATAAATACAGGTTAAGAAAACTGCTGTTATTTGTACATTAAGAAAAATATTATTGTTAGGAGCAAATGATAAATCATGACATTTACATTTACAAACTATACTTTTTTGAAAAAAAATCGATTAACATTTAATGAATATTAGATTTTTAAAAAAAATAAGCTGTGGATTTGTTTTGGTCCAATTTAGACATTTAAATGATACACATGGATCACTGGATTTAAGACGAATATTTTTTAATGCCTGTTCAAGTTGCAAAAGCTATTAGACTACCTTTGCACAAAATGGTGCCATTAAACCGGATAAAAGTTTGGAAAATAGGGCAGATGCACTTACAGGAAGAGGATAGCAATCTTTAGGCAGGTTTTACCCACAGCTCGGCAATGCTCTACACAGTATTTTTTTATTGGTGATCAAGGTTAGACCTGCTCACCCCCATTAACTGAATTAGACCAAATACATTCCACTTAGGGAACGAGAGTTGTCCCCACAGACAAGCCCCAATTGCCCCCACCCCACAACCCCCACCCCCAACTCTTCTAGGCCCCGAATTGTTTAAGGACAATGCAGTCCTGAAACCTGTCTTCATGACCACCTGAGCAAATCAGGTGACTGAGTCACCTCTCTGGCAGGGCAACGCCAGCCAGGCCTGAGCCTCGTGACCAGGTACTCAAGTGAGCTGTACACTTCAATATCTCTGCTTCCTCTAATGAGGGCAGATCACATGCCTCTGATAAGAAGTGCTGCAATACCAATCCCAGCCAACAGAGGTCTGAAGGCAGAGCTGTTATCAACTCAAACCCTTCCCATAATCCTGACCATTGTGGGTGAGATTTTGCTGTGCTCGCTCTTCATAGACCAACCTCAGCAGCAGAACGTTTCTGGGATTTGCTAGTTCAACAAGTAAATGATAAAAACAGAAAATGCACTTGATTTCAGCCAAAAGGCAGAGAAAGGATTACTGTGTCGTAGTAATACTACAAATGATTACTACTACACAGTACTTTTTACTGGGAAAAGCAGCTCCTTTCCTGCTTCTTGAGGCATCTTTCACAAACAGATACAAAGAACATATAAAAGATAACATAACACATTCACACCTCATATGTGTAGTACACTGTGGCTAAAATTGAAGAGATTAGCCTTTTACACTATTCTATTCAGATCGTATTTCCAAATTATCAATACTCAACATCCACACATCAGTATTTTCTAAATTCATATAGAACTTTATAACAAGTTCCATGGTGTATTTTTTTAAGATGCAAAATGAAAGGTAGAGACACATGTTAAAAATTTACAGGACCTATAAACATTTAAATTAACTTGGACAGTAGACACTGGGGTATGTGAACACGACCTAGGTAGGTGATCAGATTTTGTTTTTAGTTGTAGGCTTATAAAACAGAGATCAATATTTAAAGCAGCATTTTTTGTGATTATTCACTTACAGATCTGCAATTTTGTGCACTAGTAGACAGCTACTATCCAACAGCACAATGGGGTGCTTCAGAAGTCACTTGCCTTTCCATAGAACATCACAACATAAAAATAATTTTGCTTACTGTTGATAAATGGCAAGGAATTGATAAAACATATAAACATAAACTCCTGAAATGCCTGAGAAACAAACAATGGTGCACATAAAATGTATCATGTTTAATGGCACTGTTCAATTAATGACAAGGGTATTTTTTTATCTCTCTCAATCAAAGGTGAAATAAACAAACATTGGCAATGAGGAACTGGATTCAAGGGCATCAACTGATTAATGCCAGCTATTATACGATCATACAGTTCTTCCATGCTCTACCCCCTGAATGTCACAAATACCTCTCCAAGCAGCTAACAAACTGAATTAACAACAATTGAAACATCAGGCAACACATTCAATAAAACGGCTGAAATCAGACTAATATGCTAACAATCTTGCTACATATAAAATTTCTAAACAATAAGAAGCCGATGGTACCAACCTCTAAAACCAATAAGATATGTACACAGGTTTAGGTATATTAACAAATAGAATATTACAAAATATTGCGAAGGCAGCTCTTGTTTTCACTTGAAGTTAGCGTAATCCGAAAACGCATCAATGTATTCTTGCACCACCTTGTAGCAGAATTCATACTGTTCCTGCAGAAGAAATAAATATCTTTAGTTCAGTTTTAGTTGCAAGGCATTTGCTTTTGAATCGCTACATTAAGAATACTAAAACTATCCTCCTTGGGTGGGGTTATGCGGGGTGAACTGGCTCCAAGGTGACATGCCTGGCAATGGAATGTCGGAATCGAGTCAGGCCTCTGTGGTGGTCTCGGAAGTCCGCTTCCTGAGCCAGACGGGTCCACAGTATTTCAGGGCACTGCTGATGACAGCAGTCATTGGTGGCAGGGAGTCAGCCGACTCATCTCCTGTTAACACTCCAAGCCAAAGCCCTAATGCAATAAAAAAAAATTGGTGCTATCATAAGCTTTGACACAACAGGTGACAAGAAGACAAACTAACCTGGTGTAAAGCAGGGCTGAAGATCCATTGGAGCGCTTACCACCTTCGTGTATGTAATTTAGTTTACAATACTTACCAGTGTCTGCACCATATGTGGCCTCTGTAGTCGGAGACTTTTTACTGTTTGAAATACGTCCAGGATGCCCTCAGCTTTTACTCTTTCCAGCACAGTGCTCAGAGCACAGAACGTTCCTGTCCTCCCAGCTCCAGCACTGAGAACACACATGCAAATTAATGCTTTAAAGCAAACATTGAAAGTATTGCTCAGTTTACAAACCACGGCCAAAAGTGGCAAGTGGCCGAACACCAACAACAAATTACATTTGGATAGTCCCTTTCACGTCAGGAGAGGCAAGAACTAGGAAGCTAATATGTACTTTTCTTCAACTAACACAAATCAGTCAATAGAGCAATGACCCCCCCCCCCCCCCCCCCCCACACACACAAATGTTAACGGTTATCATTATTTCGTTGCAGAGTTTGATTTTCTTCAAAACAAAAGGAGAGGGCGATTTATTGTTCAGCACTATTATCAGTGATAAACCTGAACCTTTTCCAAATTCAACTAGTATTACAATATAAATTACATTTATATAGCGCCTTTAAAATTAGGAGCAAGTCTCAAATGCTTCACACGGGCTGGGCACCTGAGGGGAAAGATGATGAAAAGCACGGTGAGAGTTCAGGCTTCAGAAAGGCTAATGTTTCTAAAGCTTTCATTTATCATGCACTTCGGGCATTTATTCTAGAGCTAAACCTGGACTCTTCAGTATGGTGGAGAATAACAATAACGTGTTCCTAGCGTATTTAGCACCTTTTACTTTAAGAGAACATGTCAAAGCTCTTTACAAAGATGGACGGAAGCCAGAGCTGGTGGTGGTGGGGGAAAAGTGGCTGAAAACACAATCAAAGAAGTAGGTCTTCAGGAGGGATTTGAAAGCAAAGAGAGAAAGGGAGGCATGGATGGGATTTGGGAGCCACGAGGGAGGAAGAGCCTGAAGGTTTGACTGCTGATAATGGGACAGAGTGGGCAGGGAACATGAACTGGGTTAGAGTCAGTAGAATATAGGAGGTAGCCAACAACAACTTGCATTTATATAGCACCCCTCATGTAGGGTAGCTTCCCAGAGGCCAGGGTGAAAGGGTCGCAGGAGAACCCTGGGATAAGGTGCTGCAAGGACATGGGAGACATTTGAAACTGAGAACGAGGATTATAGGATCTGCTGGGGGATAGGGAGTTAGAGGAACCCATTAAGGATGGAGGTGATGGGTTAGCGGAGCCTCGTGCGGGAGAGGATATGTGGGATTCTGAATGGTCTATTTATTTCTGATGCTTTACTTAGCTTGTTTAAACTCCAGGAGTTACCCCAACACATAATCTGGGATCCGCAAACCTTGGCTCTTGCCAACCTGCGCTTAATACTTCCTGGAAATCAGGCAAACAGGATGCATCCCTCCCGCTTGGGACAGAATGTGTACTCCTTTCCAGACATAGGGAAAATTCCATGTATACGTGGAATATGTATATGGAACACTCAGACTGATTTGGATACTCTTAAGCACGGTGATGGGTTTCTGCATGTGTCAGATGCCGACTGACCAAACAAATTCTGTACAGATGAGTGTGTCTATATTTGATGATACTGCCTGCAGCATACCACTCAGTGGTTTGTGGTTTACCTGCAGTGCACTGTTATGGGGTGGTTCCCCGACTGTTGCTGTTGTTTCTGCACAGCTGCGATCAGGTTAATCATGCCTTTCCCATCAGCAGGAATGCCCACTTCAGGCCAGCCATGAAAGTGGAACTGCCTGATTTGTCGAGTCTTGTTCTCCTTAAAAACAACAAGCAGATTGCACTTATTAAGGAGTCACATTTCTGTGCAAAAGCCACCACCAGTTGAGTAACTATTCCCAGCTTTCATTTTCAGGAGTCGGACAGTTAGGATGCAAGTTATAAATCGGCACCTATTGGGCACTTTATCTTACTGCATTTTTGCAAATTATTTTTATGATCTAGACGAGGACATTGAATGTAACATCCCTAAATTCGCGGATGACACAAAACTAGGTGGGAGAGTAAGCTCTGAGGATGATGCAAAAAGATTGCAATGGGATATAGATAGGCTAGGGGAGTAGGCAAGTAGATGGCAGATGGAATTTAATGTGTGGAAGTGTGAATTTATTCACCTAGTTAGAAAAAATAGAAAAACAGATTATTTTCTAGAGGGGGAGAGATTAGATTGTGGTAGTGTTCAGAGGGATTTGGATGTCCTTGTGCACCAGTCTCAAAAAGTTAGTTTGCAGTTGCAGCAAGCAACTAAGAAGGCGAACGGCATGTTAGCGTTCATCGCAAAAGGTTTAGAGTACAAGACTAGGGAAGTCTTGCTGCAACTGTACAGGGCCTTGGTGAGACCGCACCTAGAGTATTGTGTGCAGTTTCGGTCTCCTTATTTAAAAAAGGACATACCTGCCCTAGAGGGGATGTAGCATAGATTCACTCGGTTAGTTCCTGGGATGAGGGGACTGACCTATGAGGATAGGCTGAATAAACTAGGGCTATATTCTCTAGACTACAGAAGAATTAGGGGAGATCTTATTGATACATATAAGATTCTTAAAGGGCTGGATAAAGTAGACACTGAGGGTCTGTTTCCCCTGGTAGGAGAATCTATAACCAGGGGTCACAGTCTTAAAATTAAGGGTCAGCCTTTTAGAACAGAGTTGAGGAAACATTTCTTCACTCAGAGGGTAGTGAATATATGGAATTTACTACCCCAGAAGGCTGTAGATGCTCAGTCCTTGAACATCTTCAAGGCTGAGGCTGATAGATTTTTTTTAAAAACAGAGGGATTAGGGGATATGGGGATAGGGCAGGTAATTAGAGTTAGGTCTGAAGATCAGCCATGGTCTTATCGAATGGCGGGGCAGGTTCGAGGGGCCGAATGGCCTACTCCTGCTCCTAATTCTTATGTTCTTATAATCCTTGCATCTGATATAGCGCCTTATCACGTCGTTGAGATGTCTCAAAGTGCTGCTCAGAATATATTGTAAAGTGGATTGACTGTGCATTTTGTGGACGAAACACAGCAGCCAATTGTGCATAGCAGTGTCCCACAAACAATCGTAGATTGAATGACCACATTTTTGGGGGGGTGGGAGAAGGGATTCTAATCCCCGGAATCCACCAACCGACTAATAAACGTGTTCCTACTTACAGCTAGGCAAACAGAGGCGTGTGGAGTAAGAAAACTTGCCTAAGCTTTTGCCCCATCTGGGAGTCAAACCTGAGTTCTCTGGCTTGTGAGACGAGCGTTCTTAACCACTACGCTACAGGACTCCGTAATTATAGTATTTATGACTGCCAAAATAACACATTTTATTCTGTTAGCGATACAATGTCTGTTGTCCTACATGTTAAGAATTGTACTTTGTGTTTGGTACCCCAATCTATTGACAAGGTCAAAGCTCACCCTTGTGTTTGTTACAAACAGATCACGGACAGTATAACTTTCACTCTCCTCTTCCTTTTTGATTTCAATAGAAATATCACCGTGGGAAACAGATCCTTCAGAAGGCCAGTACTGGGCACACTTCTCCTGTGGAGATACAAAGACAAATTATTAATATAAAGAAAGAATTTAAATAAGTAATATGATTTTCTTTTAACCCTCCCCTCCTGGGAGGGGTACATGGTAAAGCTCTCTTTTGAGCTACTGTGGAGTTTTCTTGTCAGGCTTTGTATGTTGATAATACTACTTGTATTTGATTTAATGCTTTATCACACTGTCGAGAATGCCTCAAAGTACTTCACAAAATATACTGTAAAGTGGTGCGACTGTGTGTATTTTGAGGGCAAACATAGTAGCCAATTTGCGCATAGCAGTGTCTGACAAATAGACATGGAGTAGGTGACCAATTTTATTTGGAGAAATGTTAGTCAAGACTGACATTTGGTTTGAATGAAGCATCAGAAGTTGGCCTGGTCACCACAACGATCTGACTCCCAACTATCTGAAAACAGCCTTTAGTTATAAACAAATTAGAAACCCATTTTTAAGTGAGGTGGGCTGGATCACCAAGAAAATGTTGCCACTAGTAGAAGCATAGAGAAATGAAAGCCATTGAGTACTCAATGGATCCTCATCCTCACCTACAAGGCCATTCACGGCCTTGCTCCCTCCTACCTCTCCGACCTACTATCCCCCTACCTACCTGCCCGTACCCTCCGTTCCTCTGGCTCCGGTCTGCTCCACATCCCCCGCCCCAACCGCCCTACCATCGGTGGTCGGGCCTTCAGCCTCTCAGCCCCCAGGCTCTGGAACTCCATCCCCCAGTGCCTTCGCCGCTTCCTCCCTCTCCTCCTTCAAGGCCGGTCTCAAAACCTTTCTCTTTGACCGAGCCTTCAGCTCCCCTCTCGACTCTCTTCCCCCTCCTCGCTCCCTCCCTTCCCTCCCCTCACCCTGACCATTTCCCCCCTCCTCGCTCCCTCCCTTCCCTCCCCTCACCCTGACCATTTCCCCCCTGCTCGGGTCATGACCCAACTGTGCAGCGCCTTGGGACGTCCTCCTGACGTGAAAGGCGCTTTATAAATGGAATCTTGTTGTTGTTGTTGTTGTACTTAGAAACAAAAACATTTGAAAAATGAGAAAATTATAGAGTATGGAATACAAAATTTAAAGGAGGCAGGAGAAAAGTGGTAGAGGAGGGGACAACAGAAAAAAAAGTACTGATTAAAATAGCGCAGGCATCCTAGTACTGAAAGAAAATTCCTACTTATTCATACAAAGACACATTTAGAAGACATCTACCTTGTTAATAATGATGCTACAAAAATTATAAATACATTTTAAAAGTCATAACTTGATAGTTAACCTATGGAGTGATAGGATAGTCAGATGTCAATGGTAGAAGTATCACATCCATGACATACCTGCCCTCTTTCTTCCAACTCTGTTAACATGACAATAGAGCATGATTTCCATTCCCATATCATTCTCCAGAAATCTTCTATTGTGTGCTGAAGAGGCCCTTGGCTGGCTATGTAAGAGTCCTTCTGTCGATATCCCTGGAACATAAATTATACACCATTGCAAACCAGTTTCCATCTCCAAATTAAAACTACATTTGAAAGCAGAATTCTGTTGACCAGAATAATGTTCAATCATTTTGGTGGCCTATTCCCTGAATTTCATTCAGAATTATTACACTGTAAATATAGCTGATGTGACAGCTAATACTTGATTTAACATTATGCAGGAAATATGGACTCCTGGGAATAATTAAGAGACATTGATCTAATGGATCATCGAAAGGAGATCATAAACACCAGGAGTTTAAGTGGTTTAGACACGTAATCTGAACCTCCGAATTATATTACAGTACAATGCTGAGTATATTGAGCTATTTATATAAAATGCCATGGCTTTGTACAGAAGTGGCTGTAAGCATCAATGCTGACCATTAGTGCACACACTGTCCTTGTGTCATATACAGCATTTAAGAACTTTGAAAGATTTCCAGGTCAAGGTCAATATCCATCACTGAAAGTACTTTTGTCTTAGGCACAAAGACAAACAGTCTGGAGGAGAAAGCAATTCAGCTGATCAGGCCTGTTTGACCAGTGTATTAGATTTTGAGAGATTTACCCTTAATACCTCTTGCAGATTAAATTCAGCATTCCATTGACAGAATCTAGGCAAAGTAGCTGGAGATACTAGCCCCCAAGTGCTGCAGAAAACAGCAACATCACTATCATTACTTGCCTGTAAAACCATTCAAATTTACTAACTTGCTTCAAGTACTTGTTGGGGTCTGATGATAAACCATGTGTACATTTTCCACAATTAGCTTTCGTTTGTTGAAAAAAAAAACATCTCCAAACATTTGTAGGTTTTCTTTTCAATGCTACTAATTAGCTAAACTAGCACTGTGTTGTCAGTCATGTCATCATCAGTGGAGTATTTCCACATGGATGGACTGGAGACCAAACAGAAGACTGTTGGGAATAATGGTTGTCTAAGTGCAGACAAAATAATCAATAGCTTATTTCCAGTTGTCAGGTAGGACAAAGTGTAATTACTACAAACTAAAACGTGCCTTTACTGCTACTACTAATATCCTGTGGGCAATAAATTTGATTGGGAATATGAACATAAGTGAAAGAGATCATTTTCAGTATACATTCCACTGCAGAAGCCGCTTAAGCTTCTAACAGAAGGCTCTGAATCAAACCTCTTCTTAATCATGACACACGGAAACAGGCGAAGCATTCAAAATGAGATCTACAGCCCAGCTATGAACTCAAACTTTTCATTGGATTATTTATTCATTCTATTTGATAGAATATTACTTCAAACATTTATAATTAAGGTTAGTTGGGTCTATCTTGTGTCGTGGTTGCCTCTTGCTTGCCAAGAATTGTAAGCAATATCATTAAACAATGTTGTTTCCATCATTTCCTCACCCACCCTATTAATTATCCGAGTTTAAAAGGTGTAATTCCTCGTATACTTTTATTAATCTTTTTATCTGACTCCCTTGGTGTGCCCTCCCTAAACTGATCTAGATTAGCAATAATCAACGGCAGTACTGAAGTCCAATTACATATTTAGAATAAAAAGCACCTGGGTTTCATCAACATATGCTGACAGAAATGAGAGCTTTAGCAATACAGAAGAATGCAGAATGAATACTCAATTACACACTGAGACAAGAAGTTATAAAAACTCACATCAATAAAGGATGCATTCACATAATCTGTGTTCTCTTCACCTCTTTTCACAGGGATGATCACTCTATTAAACTCATCTGAAATTAATTACAGGAAACCACATACGTTACCACAGCATCCTTCAGTCAATCAAACAAAATAAATATTTGCTTAAACATAATCTTTATTCTCAAATTTCTGCATATCATTACCATTTGGGAACTCTAGTACTTTAGCACTTTTTACTTGAAGCAACATGCTATGATGATTCACGTGCATGCTTCATGTCCATTAAACTAGGCAGGCTGATTCAAACTCAGCACTCTTATTTTATATAAAAAATATAGTACCACTTCATAGTGAATTCAGATAATAACAATCCTTGCATTTGGTTTAGTGCCTTATCACATCATTGTGACATCTTAAAACTCTTCACATAAGATATTGTAAAGTGTGTAAAAATGCTGTGAATTTTGTAGGCAAAATACTGTCAGATATTGTTACCATCACTTGGAGGTGTACAACTCTGGGAAGACGCCATACAACAACAAGATTTCATTTATAGAGCGCCTTTCACATCGGGAGGACGTCCCAAGGGGC
Source organism: Callorhinchus milii (assembly GCF_018977255.1). Classification (NCBI taxonomy): domain Eukaryota; kingdom Metazoa; phylum Chordata; class Chondrichthyes; order Chimaeriformes; family Callorhinchidae; genus Callorhinchus; species Callorhinchus milii. The sequence goes on from NW_024704742.1 coordinate 68,363,593, forward strand.
TGTACGGTTGGGTCGGGACCCGAGCCTTGGGGGAAAATGGTCAGGGTGAGGGAAGGGAGGGAGCGAGGAGGGGGTAGGGAGTCGAGAGGGGAGCTGAAGGCACAGTCAAAGAGAAAGGTCTTGAGACCGGCCTTGAAGGAGGAAAGGGAGGAGGCGGCGAATGCACTGGGGGATAGAGTTCCAGAGCCTCGGGGCTGAGAGGCTGAAGGCCCGGCCACCGATGGTAGGGCGGTTAGAACGAGGGATGTGGAGCAGACCGGAGCCAGAGGAACGGAGGGTACGGGCAGGTAGGTAGGGGGATAGTAGGTCAGAGAGGAAGGAGGGAGCAAGGCCGTGAATGTTAAACCACAAAAGTTAAAATAATAATCCTTCCATTTGATATAGTGCCTTTCACATCAAGAGCAGGTTTGTAGTGACTGTATATTTGTAGTAAAGTAAAGTGGAATCAGAGTTGTTGTCCTTCGAATGAGACGTTAAACCGAGGTCCCATCTGCCTGTTCAGGCAGATGTTAAAGACCCCACGGCACTATTCAAAAAAGGGAGTTTCTCTCGATATCTGAGCCAACAAGCACCCAGATAAAATCGGACATTAACTTCACCGCTGAGACATTGCTGTATGCAAATTAGCTGCCATGTTCAACCAAAAATAGTCATTACACTGTAATTTCTGCAAACTCTTTGAGAGGTTGACTTTCTGATAAGGCTCTGTACAGAATCAAACGCAAGGATTATTATTATTTATCATGTTTTGATTCATAAATTCTTAACAAATCTCTTAATTCACACAAGTTGGAACATGGCCCAATAACATATTGAGAAATTTAAATTGTGTAGTTAATCACAGGAAATACATTCCAGCACTTTATGATCAAGCATGTTGATGCCCTGACATGCAGGAACCAGACTCCCGGATAGTTTCTTCTTAGATAATAATAATCCTTCCATTTTGATAAATGACAGAAGGGAATGTGTTGAAAGAGGAGGAGAGGGAAAGGACAAAAGAACAAAGGGGATCTTCACAGAGACAAAAGACTTCGGGAGAAAGTGAAAGTCAAACTTAGAAGAAAAACTGGAGACAAATGAGACAGCAAAAAGAGAGGAAGATTTACTTTGAATAAATTCAATCAGGTAGTCATGGAGAGCGAATCGGTAGCTGAAGCACTGATGGTCCCACTAATAGATACTGTTGCCCTTCACATTAGCTTTGATACATTCAAGTACTTTGATATTAATATGCAAAATACCCCTTGAAGTACATTCCTGAGTCGAACACTTGCAAAGTAACGCAGTTAATTTTGCAAAGTTGGATTGGAATGTTTTGTAAGCAGCAAATATTTGCACAGAATAACTACAATGCTAATGAAGGACATGAATAGTTTCTGTTACACAACTTAAATTGACTGAATGACTGCATGTTAATTCTGAGTACTAAACAGGGGGAAAAGGTTTCACAACTGTTCTTAACCCTGCAATGTTCAATCCCTCCACTAGAGGATACTGTGCATCACTAAATGCATGGCTTGAATTTTGCTGTTTCCTGGTTCATTTTGTTTATCAGCACAATTGCCTGGATGAAGTAAAGTCAATTCACTTGACAGTAAATTTTGTGAAGCACTTTGGGATTTCTCAGCATAGTGATAAGGCACTGTATCAAATGCAAGGATTATTATTATTATTATTATTGTGCTATTTCCTGATCTTACTGAGCAGGAGGGAGCTACAATTGGTTCATGAGCACGTGAGGGAAAAATCAGCCAGTCCCCAGCTCCTGGTTGTTATTTAGGGAGACCCGATGGAATGTGCTGTGTAGATAAGGGCAGGAACACGCTTAGCTAAGGCCCTTCACCATGGAATAGCCCATTAATACTCACTGTTTGAATTCAGATTGGCCATTTGACTAGACTTGACAAAAAGGCTCATAATACCTGCCTTGTTCTTCACTCACAAGATAGTCATGTGACAAGAGCAATTGGGAAAATATGTTTCATCGTACAAAATTTATAATTTAAACATTCAGAAACCGTGTCCATCTTTTTCATACATTCAAGCGATCTGGGACGCTGCCCAGCGTGAGGGGCGCTATAACAATGCAAGTTGTTGTTTGACAATTAGAAATTACATTTTTTCCCCTGTATTACCAAATACAGTCCTGTAGCTCAGTGGTTAGAGCGCTCGCTTTGCAAGCGAGAGACCTGAGTTCAATTCCAGGCAGAGGGCGAAACCTTGGGCAAGTTTCCTTACTCCACACAGAGCCTAATAATAATCCCTCCAAAACCAAAAACAATAATAAATTGGTCATTTTCAATCTACGACTGTTTGTGGGACATTGCTGTGCGCAATTGGCTGCCGCGTTCACCCACAAATATACAGTCAATTCACTTTACAGTGTGTTCTGTGAAGCGCTTTGGGACGTCCTCCCGACGTGAAAAGCGCTATATAAAATGCAAGGATTATTATTATTATTATTATTAACCATATTTCTGAGACAGAACTGATTGGAGGATATTGGATTAGCTGCAGATTACAACAACAACTTGTATTTATATAATGCCCTTCACGTGGAGTAGCATCTTGGAGCACTTAACAGTGGCTGAACCTGATGTAAATCATAGAATCTTACAGCACAGATGGGAGACTATTCGGCACAGCGTGCCGGCTCTTTGAAAGAGTTATCCAACTTGTCTCACTCCCCTGCTCTTTCCCCATGGCCTTGCAACTTTTTTTGTTTTCAAGTACCGATCCAATTCCCTTTTGAAAGTTATTATCGGATCTGCTTCCACCACCATTTCAGGCAGTGCATTCCAGATCATAACAACTCTGTAAAATACATTCCCCTCATCGTCTCTCTGGTTCTTTTGACAATTATCTTAAATCTGCGTCCTCTGTTTACCGACCCATTTGCCAATGGAAACAGTTTCTCCTTATTTGCTCTATCAAAACCCCTCATAATTTTCAAAAGAAAACCATACTGAGTTCTGGAGTTCTATTGTACCACTGTTACTGAGTTTTGACAAGTTTATATTTATGAATAATAGGTCTTACAAGGAATGATCTGAAGAACTCTGTTTTTTTTCATGTTGGCTGGCAAATTGCCTGTCCTCATCTTATCGTTTTGAATTTTGATGGAGGTCAATTTCTATGGAGGGAGGAGGAAAAACAAATTCAGTATCAGCACTAAAACAAATTCCACCTAAATAACATGCAAAGTGCAGCTCATCAGAAATGTCCTTTTTGAGAAGGATAAATATCACCAAACCTTTGTATGTGTCAGAGACAACTAGGTGATCATTTGTCATCACCGATCCATAAAAAAATCTAAAAAAAAAGATACTATTCAACAACAACAAATTACAAATTAAATTTGTATAGCACCTTTCACTTTCCAAAGCGCTGCACAGTCAAGGATTTGCACCCGAGCTGTCGTTTGGGATCAGGAGGGGTGGAGATCAGGTAGGGTGGAGATAGGATGGTGACCGAATGCATGGTTGAAGAGAAGGGTCTTAAGATTGGCTTTGAAGGGAGCAAGAGAAGGGACTATGGGACGGCATTCCAAAGGATGGGGGCATTGAGGTTGAAGGCTCGACCACAGATTGTGGGGTGGACAGGGCGGGGGACATGAAGCAGGCTGCAGCCCACTGAACGGCGGGAGCAGACAGGTTTTTGTACTGAACAAAAACTAGAAAAAAAATAAAAGCGGATCTCCACCAACTGTAAATATAAACATGCTTTGACATGTTCACACTCTGCAGAAATGTTAGCGTGAATTTTTTGGAAACCTTTTTTCAAAATAATGCAAACATTAAATACTGTATTTACACACTATTTATACAACTTGCATAACAGATCCTATGTTAATTTTTTTACTTGTTCTATAGCGTCACTATATTTATGATCGTGCTGTGGTAAAGTCTGTGTATCTCTTACCTTGAACTCTTCATCCAGACCATTGCCCCCCGACCCAGATACTTTGTTGTAAAGTTTCTGCAAGTGACATTCCAGCGAGGTTACTTCCAACTCTGTGTCTCCATATAAATAATGCTCCAACAACGCTTGGTATATAAACACGTACTGCATCTGTAATGAGACACCAACATGTTCATATTAGTGCTCCCTGGTGCTTGAAAAGCTTGCCGACAATAATGTCAAGGCTCATTCAATTGGACGAGGTACCTCAGTATACAGAGATATAATAATATACATGCAGTATAATCCTTGCATTTGATATAGTTTCTTATCACGTCGTAGAGACTTCCCAAAGTGCTTCACAGGATATGTTGTAAAGTGGAGTTACAGTGCATTTTATGGGCAAAAAGCGGCAGCCAATTGCGCACAACAATGTTCCACAAACAGTCGTAGATTGAATGATCACATTTTCTTTTTGGTGGGGGGAAGGATTATCATCTCCAGAAAGCTATCTGCCAATCGATTAACAACTGGATTTCTACTTCCTGCTAGGTAAATAGAGACACGTGGAGTAAAGAAACCTGCCCAAGGTTTCGCTCCGCCCGTGAATTGAACCTGGCCGATACCTCTCAATTGCGAGGCGAGAGTGCTAACCAGTATGCTATGTATTGCTAAGTATTTTATATTATATATTTTATATTACTGAAGAGGAGGAAAGGGNAAAAAAATTCTGCTCTTATTTTAAACAATGCAAATATTTGTTTTAGATTAGGGTTAATCTCTCAGTGAAAATACTATTGTATCGTCTGAGTAGTTTTATTACTGATACATCACTGCTTCCTTTAAGGATTACAAAGTTTGAGGTGAAATTTACAGAACTAGAATCAAAGAGATAGGGGTCTCTGCAGGCAGATCAGTTTCCGATTTAAGAGTTCAATGTTCGTGGATTCTAATGAATGCAAACAAATAAACCTAGAAATATTATCTTGGGGTTAAAACTTCTAAAAGGTGGACAGTAAAAACTAATTTATTAATCTCTATACCACATCCCATTTTAAACATTTACTCAACAATTAAAGGTACATTTTAAAAGTAAAACTAAAAAAGCGACTGGCACGCGGGAAGTAAGCGAACTGACTGTGCGTACGCACAATAAACGAGGTGCATAGGCCAACTGCATTATAAGTTAATTCACTGTAATGTAGCATGTTACAACTGGGCTGCATTGGGCTTAGCAAGTACTCATTATTACAGAGCTTTGAATACTTTAGTTTGATTAGGTTGCAATCGATAGGTATGCTCATCACCATACAATATTTTCATCCATTTGCACCCCTCACAATACAATACATACAGTATTCACTTATATAGAGCACTTTTCACGTGGCCCACAGGCTCATATTTAGATAACAGCATATTCATCTCTATGTTAACCTTGAATGAGTGAGGAATCATTAAATAAAAAAAAACTTCAAAATCGCTTTACACTCACATCTGTCTGAACCATCTGACATCGCTGAGCTCGGATTCGGGAAACAAATCCAAAAACATCCACTTTCCTTTCTGCATGCATCATGTCCAGCATGGCATCAATAACAATGAAAGTGCCTGTTCGACCCACACCAGCACTGAAAGATACAAAACATTGTCAATCTAGGGATTTTATATCCTTCAAAAAATATCTTATCAATTACATTTTCTCATCTTACTGTTATGTGACTGTTAACTCTGCAGGTTAAAGCTCTAACAAGTAGGGTATTCCCAGCTGGACAATCAGTGGGAAAGCTTGCCAGACATCAATATCAATGGCAAGCTATATGGTTTTAGCCGTTGTACCCCGGAGCCCAACCTTGGCTCTTGCCAACCAGCACCGAATACTTTCCGGTATTAGGTAAGTAGGATGTATCTCTCTGGAGAAAGACCGCGCATTCCATTCCAATAAATATTTCTGGAAGTTTCACGTGTATGGAATTCTCAGTGTGGCTTGGATATTCTTAATCACGGTGATGGGTTCCTGCATGTGTCAAGACACCAGGCTCACAAAAACAAGAATACTGTTCAGGATTTTCTCTGAAAGGCCTACGCTGATGGATGGGTTGAATTGCCCAGCTTGGTCTGAACTTCCCGGCCTGGTCTGGTTTCAGAAGCCCAACTTGTGACATTTTCTTCAGCCCATAGAGCTTCAACATATGGTTCCAGGTTGCCTGATATCTACATCACAGAACCAAGGAATTTAAAACAAATCCGGGAGAAGATGGGAAAAAAACTTGCTTTTGGGCATCACTGCAAGAAAAATCTCTCTGATATGCTTCGTTGTTTATTAATTTATCCTGTAAAATTCAAAATGCAATTAAATCAACCTAATGACTCCCTGTAACAGTTTTATTTACACCTATTTTACTTGTGATTTAAAAAATAAGTTCTCATTTTTGCTCAATTAAAGCTAAGATCTGGTTGCTGGATAGCACTCCACATAAATCATAAACATTATACTAAAGGAGGTGACTGACCAGTCAAGCTTAAGCTATTGTTATCTCTATCCACTGGAGCTGTGATGCCTTTTCAGTAACTGGGCATCCCCAACTGAATTTCGTACTCCAATTCCACTAACTAATGTTCTATATCGCTTCCTTGCTTTTATATTCAATGCCACAATACACATTTTTAAATATCCCACTTGCTCTTTTAATGTCTTTACACCTTCAAAGATCTATGCTTCTGATAATGATCCTTGCATTTGATATAATGCTTTTCGCGATAGAAGTACGTCTCACAGCACCACATTTACTGAGGTACAAATGATCACGATAACAGTGACGTCACAATAGTACTGTAGATTGAGACAATTCCAGACCCAGTAAGAGGATTGGAATAGGTTGGCACCAACTAAACTTCCAGAAGATTTGAGGAAGGTACTGGACACCAAACAAATCTCTCCTGGCACGAATGTGTTACTTTACATAATACATATAAATAATGCTCATCATATGCCTACGAACGATACAGAATAACACTATTGCAAAAGAGAAGGGAATTTCTCTTGATGTCCTGATCAACAATTCCCCAGATAAAATTAGTCATTTACTCCATGACTGTTTGTGGGATATTGTGTGCAAATTGGTTGTCGTGTTTGCTTACACAATATAGTAACTAAATTTTACGATGTACCATAATAAAAAAACACTATGTTAAATGCAAGAAATATTATTAGTTCCACAGCACTGAACTGAAGGGTCAGCCTGGACTGTGAGCTCAGTCTCAAAAGCTTGAATTTCCAGTGCCTTGTGATGTCCTACCAACGTGAATAATAAATAATAATAATCCTTGCATTTGCTATAGCGCTTTTCACGTCTTCTAGATGTCTCAAAGCGCTTCACAGAATTTGCTGTAAAGTGAATTGACCATATATTTGTGGGCAAAACGTGGCAGCCAATTGTGCACAGCAGTGTCCCACAAACAGTCGTGGACTGAAAATGACCAATTTATTATTGTTTTGTTTTTTGGAGGGATTATTATTAGTCGTGTGGAGTAAGGAAACTTGCCCAAGGTTTCGCCCTGCCTGGTGTCTCCCTTGCAAGGCAAGTGCTCTTAACACTGAGCTACAGGACTCCAAGACACTGAGCTACAGGACTCCAAGGTGAAAGGCAAATGTAATTTGTTATTGTTGAATTACATATGGCTGTTTTTGGACAATGCTGTGTGACAATTTGTTGCCATATTTTCCTACAAATACAGACAGTCACTAAACTTTGCTGATAAGCTCAGTGAAGCGCTTTGAGACATCTGACATGACAGCATACTATATCAAATATAAGGTTTATTTATTTGATATTACTGAACTCACAACCTTCTGACCTGCAGATAGCATGTTACTAACTGAGCCAAGCTGAAACCTATACTCCAGATTTCCAAATTAAATGTGACTTGGAAGCCTTCAATTTTTTAAAAATAATTCAACAAAATATTTCAATAATGGAAAAAATAACTGAAAGCAATGCCTCCCCTAAATTTTATTAATTCATACATATTATAACCATTAACTTACAACAGAAGTATAAGAGGAAAACAAAGAAAAATATTTCCCAAGCATATTAAAGGCAAAACCAACCTGCAATGTACGACTATGGCCCCAGCGAATGATGGGTTACAAGTTTTCACCTTCTTCAGAAATTTCAGCATACCAATGGGGGTGAATGGAACGCCAAAGTCAGGCCAGCTGGTAAAGTGGAACTGAGTAACCAGGCGCTGAGGTTTCTTATTGGTTACATCTCCCACCTGCAGGGAGAGAAAGAAAATAAACGAACAAACAAATGGGCGTCAACAACAACTTGCATTTTTATAGCACCCTTCATCCTTGATGGTGTTTCATAGCACTTGAATCAATCTTATCACATATGTGGTTGGCAGAGTTAATCATCATCTTCATAACCCTCAAACCAAACCTTAATGTGACTGACACAAGTATTTTAATGACTTTGACCCAGGGACACGATGAAGAAAAACAATTTGGATGCAAATCTTAAATCTGACACTTATAAAAGCTTTAAAAGAGTTTTTTTTTACTATAAGCCTATTTCTGGAATCCCTTCAGATATAATTCAGAAACTGTTTAATATTAATGTGGAAATTAGATACAAATTGCTGCTTCTCTGGAAAGGGTGTTATTCTCTAAGGAATGCCACAGGCTCTCTATGGCTAGATGAAAAAAGCAATTCCTACCATCAGAGAACAGGGAAGAGAGTTATGAAGGCTTCCTCATAATTTTACTGAACTAGATTTAGGTGGATTGTGTCAACAAAATAACCTCAGTTATAACAATACCATTTAAAACTAAAGTAGGAAAAGAAACAAAATTGTAGAAGATGCTTAAATTCAGGCTTAATTTAGAAACTGATCGTTTACAAGAACTAAAGAAAACGAACTTCCAAATTAACAATGTATTTAAGGATTTCACTATTTGCAGGTTCTTAAATTTTAAGATAAACACGTGAGGGGAAGTAGAATTTCAGGCTTCAGAAACATCCTCAGAGAAGAGAAAAATTATGAGTGCAATTTCCATGTTTGCGGGAAGCCAATTTAAGAGTGACACTGGGCTCAATTTGAGAGCAAGGACTATGCATTCCATGTTGTGCAAGAAACCATAGGAGTGGGTTCAACAAAGGAAGAAAAATGGGTAATCTACCGAACAAATTTGAAAAAAAATCTTGCAAAATCAAAAACTTTTTTAAATAGACACATTTTGTTACATAAAACATTGGCTTAATGTTCTATTCCATGCATATGTTCCATCATATAACAATTTGTAAATAATTTTCTTACTACTAACTGGAGCCCACTAATCAGATCACAGAAGTTATAATAATAATCCTTGCATTTGATATAGCGCTTTATCATGTCTTCAAGACGTCTCAAAGAGCTTCACAGGACATACTGTAAAGTGTAGTGACTGTATATTTTGTGGGTGAAATACAGCAGTGTCCCACAAATAGTCATGGATTGAGTGACCAAATTATTATTATTTTTTAAGGGATTATTACCCCTGGAAAAGCAATCCACCAGTTGACTAACAACCCAACCAGGTTCCCACTTGCTGCTTGGTAAATAAAGGTGTGTCGACTAAGGAGAGTTGCCTAACGTTTCACCCTACCCGGGAATCGAACGCAGGTCCTCTCACTTGCGTTAAAATAACCACATTTTTACAAGATGCTGGAATAAGCTACAGCATAAAATAAAAAAAGACATACTTGTTGAATACAGAACTTGCGGATGGTATAATCTACCAACACCATCATGTCTTCCACAGACACTCGGATGTTTCCATATGTCCAGCAGCCTTGGTCTGGCCAGTACTGGGCACATTTGCACTGGAACAAAATCATGTTTAATGTTAAAATTTTAAATCAGATTTCCTGCTGATTTTCTGCATATGCCACCAGATGTAATTACAAAACCGAGAAATAAAAGTATTGGAAGAGTTTTCGAAAATAATCCACATTTTAAAAACCAGCATAATTTTAAAAACAGCATTTAAATCATAAGGTAGCCACAAGTAAGTGTGTCGAAGGCTATCAACCCACTTACTTATGGCTACCTTGATGGGTATTCATCCATGAAGTGGATAAGAACACAAGTACATTGGATCCTCAATTAATCCTGTTATCAGCCACAATTTGTACCTCACCTCCCTCCCATTTCCCCCCAATGCATCACTTCACTATTGCTATGTAAAGTAATAAGGATTCAGATTATGGGAAATGAGATGTAACTTTTTAATAACTATAATCACTGAAAGTCAGTTTATCTTGCAGATATGATTATGGAAAGTAACTATATGACTCATCGAGGTCCAACCCACTTGATAAGCACATTGTGATTGTTGTAAATGTCAACCACGCTTTCTCAAACACTTTTATCTTATTTATTACATTGTTAAAAAAAACTCAAACCACATTCAATCCAACAACTGCAGAACATGTGTCAAGTAAATCTCTTCCTTTAGGGGATAATACACAGCTGGTTTGATTTGTGGATTTGAACTTGTGTTTTAAATTGTCTAAAAGAAACAATGAAAAGCAGAACTTGCTATTATGACCTGTGGATAATATGAAATAAATAATTTACATTAAAGTACGAATGCATATTACACTGGACAACAGAAATAGTATCCAGAAAGTACACTGGGTGGGTTAGATAATGGCTACTTTAAAATAGATACAAGATACAACTTGCTCAGTCAATTTTCAAAGTCTCCTCTTCGACCCCTCCTTCGGTTACCCTCCCTGCCGTCCACCCCTCCTGATCCCAACCCCATGCTCAGGTCCAAATCCCTGACTCTCCAGCGCCTTGGGACGTCGATTGATGTGAAAGACCCTATACAAATGCAATTTGTTGTTGTTTTCCATTTATTTCTTCTGTTGACGAATTATCACAGTTTAAGGTTTGAAGATAGAACTCTGAAATCACTCATGCTCCAGAAGACAGTGATTTCCTAACAGATATTTTCTACACAGAATCAAGCCATTGGGCCCATTGTATCAGTGCTCCTGCTATTTTTCTACAATCATCCCACTTTCCATTTCTCTTAATATTTATGTTGCTTGGGTGCTTATCCAGTTCAGTTTCAAACAATTCTATTGATCCAATCTGAAATGTTAGTGGTGGTAATGAATTCCAAACCTTAGCAACTCTGAATTAAGTCGATTTCTAATCTCTTCCTTAATTCGTTTTGCTAATAATCCCGAGACTCTGACCCTTGTTAGATTCTCCAATTGAAGGAAATAATAATAATCCTTGCATTTAATATAGCTCCTTATCACGCCGTTGAGAAGTCTCAAAGCGCATCACAGAATACACTATAGAGTGAATTGACTATATTTTGTGGGAGCAACGCGGCAGCCAATTGTGCACAGCAATATCTCACAAACAGTTGAGGATTGAGTGACCAAATTACTATTTGTTTTGAAGGGATTATTAACCCCGGAAAAGTGATTTGCCAATCGACTAGCAGCCACGTTCCTACTTACCGCTAGTGAACAGAAGCGTGAGGAGGAAGGAAACTTGCCTAACTTTTCGCCCTGCCCGGGAATCAAACCCAGGTCCTCTCAGAAATAATTGTTCCCACTTACTCTGTCATGCTCCTTCGGTATTTTAAAAACACATACATCACATGCCCTCTCAATCTCCCGTGTAGAAAACTAGGCTGAGCACCCTGGTAGCAGAGTTGGCTTCACAGTGGTCAGGTCTATTTGCCAAACCCTTTCACATGAGCACCAGGATTGTGCTTGTGCTAAGTAAGGCTGGTAAGCGACATTGGATTTAGACCCCAAGAAAATCAAGATGGCTAGCACGTCACAATCTGTCCCATAAAGGTCACCCCACCACACTGAAGGCAGATGTTCATCAGACAGCTGACGAGGAAACTCTGAGGCTTGAGGTGACAGATGCTGGAAGCTATTATCGGACATCCAAGTTTGTGAACAAACTTTCTTAAATTCAGGTCTTGGAATCCACCTGCAGAGAGGTAAGCAGCTGCTGCTCAAGCTCCACACCTCCAATTGGTGGAACCATCGCTCAATGGAAAAGAATATCCTTTCCAAGGAATATTGGGGAGGACAAGTTTGCAGGGCTATGGGGAGACAGTGGGATTGATTTAGATAGCTCTTTTCAAAGAGCCAGCACATACACGGTGGGCCGAATGGCCTTTTCTGTGCTACAAAATTCTATGATTCTATGAATATGTGTCCGAGCTGTGGGCAGGAAAATGGTGGCAAAGCTCTCACACATTTCATGCTGTGGAATTGTCCACCAGGAAGCTCGCAGAGAGCTCCTAGTGAGGGCTCAACCCGGGCTTATCGGATGCCAAATGAGGACAGAGTTTAGGACAGTTGCATGCAAGCCAAAGCCTTAACGCATAGAAACATTTTGACATGGACCAGTTGAGCCGAATAGCCTGCTTCTGTACTGTATCATTTTATGTAACTCAATGAATTTATCGTACCTTCCTCCATCCCTCTCTTATTTATATATATATATTTTTAAAGTCATTTGTTGTTTAGCGTCTGTTCTGTAAACATCGGGCAGGAGATGTGAACAGGACACAAGAGGTGCCCACAGAATAGCTGTCTAATCAGGGACAATTTGTTTAAGGTCTGTCACTTGAGGAAGATGTGTTTTAAAATTCACTTCCTTTTTTCTCTCGAATTGCGTCAAAGTAAAGATTTGAATCCTGCATCATATTACCAGACAGTGATTGATCAATTACTTGTATTACCTCTTTCCTTTCTTTAAGATTTGTAACCATGACAATGGTTGCTGTGTTTTGCTCCCATATCATCCTCCAGAAGTCATTCACAGTTTCTTCCTTGGGCCCTAAGATATTGAGTGAGGTTGTGGGGAAGAAGCATAAAATGACTTCTCGCGACATAGCTCAGAATGCAAATTCAAAAAGCACCTCCTATTTTTAGCATTAATCCAACTATGTTGACAAAGAAACACAACCTGTTTTAGCACTGAAATAATTAATTCATGCCTCAACACAAGCTGAATAACAGATTCTGAAAATAAGGCAGCAAATACAGGAGTCACCAAACCATTTTTGTTTTCTGCATTTGCCCACTAACTTGTCAATATTAAGACATAAAAATAATTATAGAGTTAATTACCAAGCTATAAATTATCTAGATCCCTTCTACTGTCTCTTGGGGCTCTCTGTGAAGTTGTCCTTGGATCCAGGTATTGACTGATGGGTTAACCTTTTGCTTTTCACTACTCGCTGCTGCCAATAAATGCCATTTGTCAAACCTCCACCAGTTGTCAATATAGATCAATATTTTATTAAAATTTGCAGTCAAAGCAAATAGCATGTAGATTTTATTTGTGTCACAACACATCTTAGATATCCCCTCCCCTCTTTTTTGGATTACTGTGACAGAAATCCTCCTACCGACTCCAGATAAAAATAAATTCTTGCATTTATAAAATCCTTGCATTAACAAGACCCAGTTGAGACCTGCTGGATATGTTTAGTGGACTTAAAGAAACATTGCTCTAATATTCGATGGGAACTTTCTAAGAAACACAGGAAGAGGCACCTGTAGAAAAATATTCAACAATAATTTACAAGAAAACAAACCAGTTAATTATATTTAAAAATATTAGGTTTTCTAAAAAACTCATTATTGTTGCATTAGACAATTATGTGCAACACGTCACTGGAGATCAAGATTAAGAAAATGATTACTGTGTTTAAATGCAAGCAGTTTTGAGTGCTCCAAGACACTATCCTGTGTGAAGGGCGCTATATAAATAAACTTTGTTGCATTTACCTTGAGCTGCTATGAACTTGTTTTTGTCTTGATAACCCTAAAACAGAAAATATATGACCAGCTTATAAAACAGCAAAATTTCTCTTCACCTCGGTAGTGAAATGATTTACCTTTATTAATAAAATGTAATAATACCTTCAAAAGACTGTTCAAATTACAACTCTATAGCTGAGGTTTAAAGAAGAAAGGCAACGAAAATAAATCACAACTCCAAGTGACTGGAAACAAAGCAACTTCAGTCAGAATTAATTCTGGTTTATAAATCTGGGTCTCAGACTAAAATTGAGGGATGTTCTTAGCAATCTGATGCGTGAATTTATTTCCCTGGTAGCAATATACATGGGGCTTCTGTTTTTCAACTTATTAATTTTATTTTTCGGGTTTATTTTGAGCAATTTTTCGTGTTCTATGTGTATGTCCAAAAATCGATTGGTGGATGGTTGGGGCCTTCCCTTACTGTAATGAGAAGCTTTAGGTGCCTTGTGCACTTGGACGGAAGAGATATTACATTTTAATCCAATGTTATTTTTAAATCGGTCAAGATTCTGCCCCTTTCCAGCATCTGTGAGCTGAGAGAAGCTGAGCTTCAGTTTGAGTGTCGAGGTGGGAACAGTACTCCCACTTGGAAGTTTCAAGTCGCAATCGAAGGTTGAGTTTGTAGAGTTGAAACAACACAGATATACATGCAACTGCCTGAAAGGGCGGTGGAAGAAGATTCAAAAATAACTTTCAAAAGAGAATTGTAACACTTAAAAAGAAAAAATTTGCAAATCTATGGGGAAAGAGCAGGGGAGTACAACTAATTGGATAGCTGTTGGAAAGAGCTGGCACGACGGGTTGAATGCTTGAACACCACGGGAAACATTAAAGCAGAAAAAGTTCAAGCACGGAAACATTTTGTCCCTCTTTATAGATAGTGCTTCTCCATGCCACAGCTCAACCAAGAAGACAGGCAAGTGTCTGGTGCTAAGGTTCTGCCAGATCAGCTTCATAAAATGTGCAGTAGTGGATTTAATGACAGAATATAAAATGTTTATGACCAAGAAATACTATGTATCAAATGGCATTCATGAACTATAGTCATGCCTCTTCATGCCACAATATGCAGACATAGCATAGCTTTGGACTACACTTAGCTAACAATAAAGTTTACATAACACATTAGAGACTTGTATGGCTAAATATCCTGTAACACTGCAAAAAGAAAAGGAAGTTTCCTGGTGTCTGAGCTAACAACCCCCAAGCTAATTGGTCATTCACTTTATGGGTGTTTGTGCGACCATTTTGGTGCAAGTGGCTGCAATGTTTATCTATAAAAATGGTCATGACATGTGACAGCAATTACCTGTAACTCTGAGAGGTTTCAAAGTAATGATGTTATAAAAAAGCAAGCTTCTTCTATAAAAAAATACTTTTACAACCCATTTCTAAACTGTTCATAGTATATTTATGCATTTAACTAACGATTATGTGTTGATTTTCCAACTTACGTTTATGTAAGATGCATTGATAAAGTCGGAGTCTGGAACACCTTCCACAGGTGTCAGGTGAACCCGAGAATGGTCATCTGAAACAGAAAAAAGGAAACGTTCCTATCAGAAACAAAAGGAACATGCAATCAGCATTACTAAACCAACTACATAATGAGCACATGAATAACTTTGTACATTTGTTCTCTAATTTTCTTTTGGTCAATCATGTATCTGACACATACAGAAAACCATCCCCATGCTTAAAAGTATCCAAACCAGACAGATTCGCATATGCGTCCCTCCAGGGAGAGAGACACATTCCATTCCAACAATCAATCTCTGGGATTTCCATGTGTAAGTGGGAAGCATGGAACTCTCAGTTTGGTTTGGATATTATTAAGCATGGTGATAGGTTTCTGCATGTATCAGACACTCGGCAGACCCCCCAAAAAGGCACAGAGAGAAAACCATCCCCTTTCAAAGTATACAAACCAGACAGAGATCCACATATGTATGCCACTTACATGTAGGAATTTCTCTATGCCTGGAATGAAATGTAGATTCTCTCCCTGGAAGGATGTAACCTACTTTCCTAATTCCACAAAGTATTACGCAAAGATTGTTGAGAATCAAGGCTTGGGGACCGCAGAGTGTGAGTTGGGGTACTGCTGATGTTCAACCAGCTAAAAAAAAATCATTTTCCACTGTCTGGTAAAAAGCTTCCTGCTACTTATCCACCCTATTTCATTACAGATCACGCAACTTTGGCTTGTAGGGTTAATAGGAGCCAAATGGGAAGAATCCCTGCTCCCAGTGACTGCAGCAATTCTCTACAAACCTGTTCTCTAAAGATAAGCTTAGATGGTCTGTAAAACAAAATTCAAAGGAAATCATACTCTTACTAAAGATTTCTGGGAAGTGAAATTGGTTTCTTGTTCAGAGGGTATGATTTCATACCCAAGACATTTCATAACTTTAGAACAGCTAATATGGTCCAGTTGATATTTCTTGAGTGCATAGATTCTATAAGTTAGATCTCAGCATTCTTTCTTCTCTCCTTGCTTAAGTTTCAACAACAACTTGCATTTAATCAGCACTCTTCATGCGGGACAGCATCTCGGAACATTTAACAGTGGCGGAGCCTGACGCCGAGCCGGGGGGAGGGAAGAGGTGACCGTAACAACAACACAATTACATTTGTAAAGCCCTTTCACGTCGGGAGGATGTCCCAAGGTGCTGGACAAATAGAGTTACGGATCCGAGTTGGGGATCGGGATTGGGGAGGGTGGAGGGCAGGGGGGGAAGCAGGGAGATCGAAAGTACGGTTGAAGAGGAGGGTCTTGAGATGGGTCTTGAAGGAGGCAACGGAGGGGGCAAGGCAGAGGGATTGTGGAATGGAGTTTCAGAGGCTGGGGGCAGAGTGGCCACCTGCTAATAGTGAGGCGAGCGAGGCGGGGGACGTGAAGCAGGCCGGAGCCCGCTGAGCGGAGGGAGCAAACAGGATGGTAGGGGGTTAACACGGTTTCAGTTGGAATACGTACAAGGCAGGATGTTAACATATCGGTTCTTCTCTTTGTTTTCTTCTTTTGACGCAGCTTCACAAGAGGCTTGGATTGGACATGTGGGGAGAGCCTATGTTGTCATGGAAACACAAATGACTTCAGTAAATTGCTTAATAAAGAGTTTGAACTCTATGCACAGAATATTTAAGACATGCTGCTGTCAAAAGCATAGAAAATGTCAAAGCAATATTAATATTTTAGAAAATGACTTAAAATATGAATCCACTAATTACTCAATTTTACATCAAACTGGCTTGTGCTGTTCAAGGCAAGTGATTTACTTTCTTTACCAATCACTTGCTTGTACAATCAAAATATATTCTATAAAAACCTTAAAATATTCTAGTTTGAGTATTACCATTCATTGCAGGCCAATTAATTTTAAAGCTACAGTCATAGATAGCAATGTATCTTTTTAAAACCATCAATACAAAATTCTGAGTCTACTTTAGCAAACTAGCAATTAAAAACTTGAAAGCCAAGATTCAGGCATTGGTTTGAGAAACTGCATTTCATTACAGATCACGCAACTTTAATCTACCGATGAAAGAATAATCACTTTCTTAATTGAGTGACAAGATGAAAGGTTTTTATTTATTTGAAAAACATACAGCTCTAGGAATCAGGAAGCCACGAATGAAACAAAGTGATAATAGACTGACTAGAGTAAGAGGAAGCCCTGACAGAATTTCTACCATAATCCAAACGTATGCAACCAAAGTTAATATGGATGCAACCAAGGTTACTATGGGAGGCACAGGTACAAATAGCGGAGGCTTTGGCTACAATTTTTCAATCTTCGTTGGACACAGGAGTGGTGCCAGAGGACTGGACAGTGGCCAATGTGACTCCCCTGTACAAAAAAGGACAGAAGGACAAACCTGCGAACTACAGGCCAGTCAGCCTAACATCAGTAGTGGGGAAACTCCTGGTAAACAGTAAGAAGGATAGCAGCCAACTGCAGGAAGACATAGACAGAATGGTAAAATGGGCAGACACGTGGCAGATGAGTTTCAATGTAGAGAAATGCGAGGTAATGCATTTTGGTAGAAAGAATGAGGGGAGGCAATATAGGCTGGTAATACAATCTTAAGGGGGGGGTGAAAGAACAGAGAGACCTGGGGGTTCAGGTAAAGGAATCCTTGAAGGTGGCAGGACAGGTAGATAAGGCTGTAAAATGGGCATATGGGATACTAGGCTTTATAAATAGGGGCATAGAGTACAAGAGTCAGGAGGTTATGATTAACCTATATAAAACACTGGTTAGGCCTCAGTTAGAATACTGCGCCCAATTCTGGGCACCAGACTATAGGAAGGATGTTAAGGCATTGGAAAGGATGCAGAGGAGATTTACGAGGATGGTCCCAGGAATGAGATGCCTTGATTATGAGGAAAGGCACGAGAGGCCGGGATTATTCTCATTGGAGCAGAGAAGGTTACGAGTAGACCTAATAGAAGTCTTCAAAATCATGAGGGGATTTGATAGGTTAGACAGGGAAAAACTGTTTCCACTGGTGAGTGTGTCGGTAACTCGAGGGAAGGTGAGAAGAAATTTTTTCACGCAGTGAGTTGTTCGAATCTGGAACGCATTGCCTGAAAGAGTGGTCGAGGCCGATTCGATAACTACTTTTAAAAACACGGTGGACGGGTATTTGAGGAGGACGGGTTTGCAGGGATATAGGGAAAGGGCTGAGAAGTGGGATTGACATTAATTGCTCTATTCAAAGAGCCGGCACAAACTCGATGGGCCGAATGGCCTCTTTTTGTGCTGTACAATTCTATGATTCTACGATTCTATTCTAGCATCAACGACAACTTGCATTTATATAATGTCTTTCATGTAAGATAATGACTTGGAGCACTTCATAGAGATGAGGTTGGACGCTGAGCACGAGAGAGGGAGGCAACTGTTGATTGGATTTAAAGAGAGAATGGTGTCGAGAACACATCGGGAAGAGGAAGTTCCAGAATTTAGAGACAAAATTGCTGATAGCGTGACCACTGATGGAGATACAGAGAAGGTGGGGGAATATCCAGCAGGTCTGAGTTAGACAAGTGGAGAAGGCGAGCAGAAAAGTAGGATCACAGAAAATGGGAGGGATTTATTATCTGTGAGGTAAATCTGTTTATTACTTGCTAACTCCTTGACTGCAGGTGATGTCACCAAGAGGGAATATATCGATGAGACAAAGGAGGGGACTTAAAGCATGAAGGGATTTATAAGTGAGGATGAGGACTTTGAAGCTGATTGGATGAGAGACAGGGAACCTTAGGTGGGTTCCATGTCTACTACATCAGTAGACATGGAATCAAAAGTTGAAGATCTGAATTCTTGTCAACTCCATGTCTGTGCATGGTCACCAAGAGGGAATATATAGATGAGACAAAAGAGGGGACCAAGGATAGAGCCCTGAGGTATTCTGCAGGTGACTCTGTGAAGGTGGGAGCAGAAACCATCAGGGGAGACAAAGTGGAGGTGATTGGGGAAGGATTGGAACTAGGAGATGAGGTCAGTCGGAGATGGACGAGGGAGGAAAGGCAATCGAGGAGGATGGAGTGGTTGACAAGGTCAAAAGGAACAAAGAGGTCAATGAGACAAGGTGGCAGAGGAATGGTGATGACACTAGGCATCCCTTTTCATTGACACCAGTTTCCAGTCAATCAAGTGTTTTTTTTTGCACAAATAGTACTGATGGGAGTCCTGTAGCTCAGTGGTTAGAACACTCGCCTCGCAAGCGAGAGATTTAGGTTTGATTCCCGACGGGGCGAAATGTTGGGCAAGTTTCCTTATTCCACATGCCTGTTTACCTAGCAGTAAGTAGGAACCCGATTGTTAGTCGATTGGCAGATCGCTTTTCCGGGGGTAATAATTCCTCAAAAAAATAATAATAAATTGGTCACTAAATCCACGACTGTTTGTTGAACACTGCCGTGCACAATTGGCTGCCGCATTTCGCCCACAAAATATAGTCAATTCACTTTACAGTATATTCTGTGAAGTGCTTTGAGACATCTCGAAGACGTGATAAAGCGCTATATCAAATGCAAGGATGATTATTATTTCATACTGTGCCTTCAACATACAATACAATTTCCAATTATACACTTTCACATCAGGCGACATCTCAAAGCACTTAACATTACTGTTTGACCACACAAACTGGGGGTGGAAGCCAAGTGGGGCGAGAAGAGAAAGATGACTGAAAGTGTGGTCAAAGAAATATGTCCTTCAATAAAGCGATGTGACTATTATCTCTCAACTCCCTATCCACTGGCAACAATTTCCACCCTTTCAAAAACAGCTGTCATCACTCTTTAAAAACTTTAAAAAACCTTCCCTGGACCCATGACTGCTGTCAAACTACCGCCCCATCTCCAACCCACATTCCCTCCACCTCACTCCCTCCTTTACCTACTTCAAGGAGCATCTCAAACCCTCCTCTTCGACCAAGCCTTTGGCCACCCTCCTACCCTCCACCTCCCTGATTCCCTGCTCTGATCCAAATCCCTGACTGTCCAACGCCTTGGGACGTTCTCCCGACATGAAAGGCGCTATACAATGTCATTTGTATTTGTATATATTGTTAGTGGAGCTTTTATTAAAAAAAAGTCAATGCAAAAACAATTGCAATGTACATCTTGATGTACAGAATTCTTTACCTGTCTGAATCCAAACTGGGACTTGCACTGGATCTCGAGTATAATAATAATCCTTGCATTTGATATAGGGTTTTTCACGTCTTCTAGACATCTCAAAGCACTTCACAGAATACACTGTGAAGTGAATTGACTGTATTGTGTATTGACTATATGCTCCCCCTTGGTGCCATCATCCGCAGACATGGGGTTAACTTCCACATGTATGCGGATGACACCCAACTCTACCTTTCCTCTTCTATCCTCAACTCCACGACCACCGATGTCCTGACAGACTGCCTGTCTGACATCGAGCCCTGGACGAGAGACAACTTTCTTCAGCTCAACGTGCGTATAACTGAGGCCCTCCTGATTGGTTCGCGTTAGCGCCTCCGCACCTCAGGCGCTGACAGCATCAGCATCCAAGGCTGCACTCTCCACCTCTCAAAGCCATCAGGAACCTCGGGGTTCTGTTCGACCCTGAGCTGTCCTTTCTTCCTCATATCCGCGCCACAACTGGCACCGCCTTCCATCACCTCCGGAATATCGCCAGACTACGGCACTACCTCACCCCTCACGCTACTGAAACTCTGGTCCACGCCTTTATCACCTCAAGGCTGGACTATGGGAACTCTCTCCTCGCCGGCCTTCCCGGCACCTCCCTCCACAAGCTGCAGGTCATTCAGAACTCTGCAGCTCGTGTACTGTCCCGCACCAGGCTTCGGGACCACATCACTCCCACCCTCGCTCGCCTCCACTGGCTCCCCATCCCCCAGAGGATCGAATTCAAGATCCTCATCCTCACCTACAAGGCCATTCACGGCCTTGCTCCCTCCTACCTCTCCGACCTACTATCCCCCTACCTACCTGCCCGTACCCTCCGTTTCTCTGGCTCCGGTCTGCTCCACATCTCCGCCCCAACCGCCCTACCATCGGTGGCCGGGCCTTCAGCCTCTCAGCCCTGAGGCTCTGGAACTCTATCCCCCAGTGCCTTCGCCGCTTCCTCCCTTTCCTCCTTCAAGGCCGGTCTCAAGAACTTTCTCTTTGACCGTACCTTCAGCTCCCCTCTCGACTCTCTACAACCTCCTCGCTCTCTCCCTTCCCTCCCCTCACCCTGACCATTTCCCCCCTGCTCGGGTCCCGACCCAACTGTCCAGTGCCTTGGGACGTCCTCCCGACGTGAAAGCTGCTCTAATAAATGAAATCTTGTTGTTGTTGTTGTGGGAAAAACGCGGTAGCCAATTGTGCACAGCAGTGTCCCACAAACAGTTGTGGATTGAAGTGACCAATTTTATTATTTTTTTTCTTGAGGGATTATTATCAGGCATGTTGAGTAAGGAAACTTGCTCAAAGTTTCGTCCTGCCTGGGAATCTTGCTTGCGAGTGCTCTAACCACTGAGCTACAGGACTCCTACATGTGTTTGTGGTGGGAGGGGGATTGTATCCAGATAAGGCTCTACACTGCTTTGCATCTGGTAGTCCTTAAAAGTGCTCTCAACTGGGAAATTCCCAAGATATAAATGTATAATACCATTGATCATAACAAGCAGGGCTAAATAATGGCAATATGGATGAGGGAATATTCTGGAGCTTTGTGTATATTATACAAGCAGCATCCATTCATTGCTGTTTTGACGTCAAAACGACGTGGAGGCCTGTAGTTCATGGAGTCCTGTAGCTCAGTGGCTAGAGCACTCGCTTTGCAAGCGAGAAACCTGGGTTTGATTCCCGGCAGGGTGAAACCCTGGGCAAGTTTCCTTACTCCTTGCGCCTGATAATAATCCCTCAAGAAAATAAAACAATAATGAATTGGTCACTTCAAACCACGACTGTTTGTGGGACACTGCTGTGCGCAATTGGCTGCCGCATTTCGCCCTCTAATTTACAGTCAATTCACTTTACAGTCTATTCTGTGAAGCGCTTTGAAACATCTCGAAGACGTGAAAAGGGCTATATCAAATGCAAGGATTATTATTATTATAAAATCTACACCAATAGTTTAGTATATTCACTGCGTAAATAGATGTTTGGTTTTAAATAAAATCAATACAAATGGCTAAGGAAGAATTCTGCTTCATTCCAGCCAATTCCAAATTAACTCGTAAACCACCAAAAACACTTAAAATTTCCTGGCCATCAGACCAGCACTAGGGAACAGAGTTCTGTGAATGTGCTTCATCACACAAGCGCAGAACTCAGCCTAAAGCAAGATCACCTCAAAGTAGGTAGTACAATTCTAGTTTTCTGTCATGAATTTCTTTACTACTGGACGTGATGTTTTATTGAATCTGTCATGTGCTTGTGGCACTTTGATTACCTTATATTCCAATGCAAAAAGCTAGATTGAGAGGTGTGGCCATGTCCACAATAGGGCAGCTTCTTCATAATCTGCAGAAATGGCCGTTTGAATAGAATGTCTTTGCTCCGTGCTTTCTTAAATTTGACTGTGCATCACCTGAGCTGATTCTCAGTGTTCAGATTGAGTTCCCAAAGTGGGCAATTTCTTAGCACTGACTTTCCTCACCTTAATGAGCACTGATTTTGCCTCAAATTATTCATTACCAAATTAGGGGCAATAATCACCCCAATACTGGATAATCTAGTAGCACTGAACTCAATAAAGCTATACAAAAATTTTACATTAAATTCTTCTCTGAAGAGCTTGTTGTCATCTGCCATTCTTCGATTGGCTTCTTCTTCCAGTTTCTCAATAGACAGAGGGGGGTACTTTCTGTTAGTGCTTGGAGACCTCGCGAGCAAAGGCATGCTCTGGAGCTCTGTATACAATATAAAACAGATTTGATCCATCAGAAATACACAAACATTTAATTTACTAATACATTTATTGTCTCGTGATAAATAATGCTTATTGTCATCTAAACTTTGCAGCAGAAGCCAAGTTCAAAGTAGACATAAGCTAATTAAAATCACACACAAACAAGCTTCTATATTCGAAAATACCTTTTATTGCAAATGCAACTTTTTTCAAATGCATCCATCTTCCAAAATGTAAAACCAAATAAGCAAAACAATGGTTACCGAATAACAGACATTACCCTTCATCAAGTAGGTGTGTGAATGTGCCAAACATGCACACATGGTGGTGGTGAACCGTAGGGAAAAATACACTGATATTACTCGATTTGCTGGAGTTGGACAGAACAGTCATATGGAAGCATTGTATGAGACAGGTTAAAAAGAGGCAGAATCATTCAACTGATTTTCTGTACTGAACGATCGTAACTCATGTAAACCATGATCTAATATATCTTTCACAGTTGGCCAATCATCCCTGGGAATACAATCACCAAAAGGAAAGTTAAAATAAATCTGGAAAATTCAATGACAAAAAACATTAGCCTCCTCACTGTCTCAATTTATCTGGGAAACTGTCTTGGGTATTGCTTCTAATTTACATAGAAGGGGGAGGGGAAGATCTTGAAATACAGCTGACAATGCATAAACTGAATGACTTACTTGAATATATTAATTAGAACCCAATATGTTTCCTTGAGAATTTTAGGGCGTAGTTGATATGGGCCAGTTGCCTTGTAGACATCTGGGGTAATACATTCCTCAAGTCCCCTAGTGACGCTGACAATATTTGGCAATGGGATGGAATACCGTATGTTAGCACTTATGATCAACCCAGCTAAACTTAGTGGCCCAAGGAATTTTTGAGTTTCTTCATAACAAATGATTCACCGTTGTCCAGTTGTGTTAAGTATCCCTGAGCCAAAATGATCTGGAATCTGAACAGTCTTCATTTGTGAAAACAGATATGAAAAATTAATTCTTTATATCTTGATCTTGTTTTCTTTTTTCACCCTTAAAGAACACATCCAGTCTTTAACACACCATCTGCTGCTGGCATAGCTAAAGAATTTCTTAGAATCCACCCTGCTATTCCAATCTGCTTTTCTGTTGACCTGTTATGTTCTTTGTAGATCACGTTAACTGAGACTCCAGTCCTCACCATTTTTTTTCTTTGCATCTTTTAAATGATTTTATTCGACCTTCAGATTAGTTAGTAGCTTTTTGTCTAACAACTGTGACATTCACATTTTTTGCAAACACCGTGCTGGTAATTCAGATTCAACAGAAGAAGCTAAACAGCCAGTTACATCTAATGCAAGCCCCGCTTAAAGAACAGAATACAAATAGCACAGTATGGAGTGGGAAGAGGAATAAAAGCACACAGCAGTAACTTTACCAGAGATGGGCAAAATGGAGTGGCCTCAAAGTGCTGAAACTGCTGAAGAAACTTGAAAATAGAATTTGTACAATTCCAAGAAAATAATTTCCACATAATAAGAGTAGACCTACACAAGTACATTTGTAAATTAAATTTTGAAAAACTGTTACATGCATCCCGATCATTGCAAAAACAAACTTTTGTTCTCCAAAATAAATGAACAGTTTTAGATCACACATCTTCAACTTTACGGCCTATTTGTACCTACTATTCCCTTTGATCAGTCAATGCATAGACCAAGTTAATGTATCTGAATATCCTAATCCTTCCCATCAATGGGACACTGATGTGCGCAATTGGTTGCCGTGTTTCGCCCACAAAATACACAGTCAATTCATTTTATAGTATATTCTGTGAAGAGCTTTGAGATGTCTCAATGAAGTGATAAGGTGCTACATCAAATAAAAGGATTATTATTATTATTATCCCCACCACAAACTGGAAAATACAATGTTAACTCTGCTTTGTACTGTGATGCATTTCTAGTGTACCTTAATGACACAGAATTGCTAATTGGATCAGGGAGTATTATGGCTAAAGAATTTCTGGGAACCTACTCTTGTCAAAAATAAATCTAATTCTTTCATTTGATGTAACATCTATGTCTAGAGGACTTCTCAAAGAGTTTCACAAGATTTAGTATAAAGCTTAGTGACTATATATTTTACAGGTTAATGCGGCAGACAACTTGCGCACAGCAATGCCCACAAATAGCCAAGAAGTGAATGATCAGTTCTAAATATAACTTTCTAAACAATTATTCACTGGGTAAACCAGTGGGTATATTAAACCTTGATACAGGGCCAACTTGTTTTCCAGAGGAACCAGGTAATACCGTTTTCTCTATAAAACTACTGCTTTAATCTTTATGTAGGCTAACTTGTTGGCCAAATAAAATTGATCGTCATTGCACCACTGTTTTGGTAGTCTCCTCAGAATTTCTCTAATTTACACTCCACAGGCCTCTGCTTACGTAGCAGTAAGTAGGAACCCGGTTGTTAGTCAATTGGCAGATCGCTTTTCCGGGGGTAATAATTCCTTCAAAAAATATAATAGATAATTTCAATCCACGACTGTTTGTGGGACACTGCTGTGTGCAATTAGCTGCCGTGTTTCGCCCACAGTCAATTCACTTTACAATATATTCTGTGAAGTGCTTTGAGACGTCTTAAGACGTAATAAGGCACTATATCAAATGCAAGGATTATTATTATTTTTGAAGTTGAAGAAATACTTAAGGCGGCGGCAATACTTTTTACAGACTGTATTTAGTTTTGATTATTAGAAATCAGACTGCAGCATGCCGATGAAAGCTTCACTTCAAACTTTCACTAACAACAAGTCAATGGACATATGGAAATCAATAGAGTGAACATAATGAACACAGAATGCTTAAGGAAGAAACCTATCACTTCCATGAGATATCATTTTGTATGACAAATGATTACATATTAGAATAGAAAATCCAATCATACTTTGTTTTTACTGTTGAAATAGATTGGGCTTGAATGTACAGACCGAATATTAGCACTAAACTGGCAGTAAATGAAAAGTTGAACACTGACATGTATGGAAGCTTTGTCCTTTCAAGTACATAAACAAATTTATATTTGGAGGTAGTAAATTATTTCTAGGCTACAAATAGATGAGGGGTGAGTAACAAAGCAGGTTTCTGTTAATAGTTACGGAAATAAAAACTCAACAATGAAAGCAACAAAAGTATGTTTTAAAACATTGCATATTTACACAACAATCCAAAATACTCACTTACAAGCTTTCTATAATTGTGTTACCAGTGAGAGGCCTTAATAGATGGAACATTTTTGATGCCGTACAGATAGGTAAGTCCAATGTACCCATGAACATCTAAAATAACCCTCTTCATCCATGACTCATTACACATCTCTCTGCATTGGCTTTGGTCTCCAGAAGCAGCATAACATTAATTTACAAATTTTCACACTCATATTTGAACAAAATCGTGACACTGTAGTTAGAATTTTGTATCTAGAATTGGTTACCCACTTCAGGAAAGGCATGAAGGTGATAGATGGGGTACAAAGATGATTTACTGGAATAAATGGTTTGGCCTATGAGCGGAGACTGGAGGAACTTGGACATTTCCGCTGGAACCAAGTTTGAGGGTGACCTGATTGAAGTTTTTAAAATTATGAGGGGCTTTAATACAGTAATTAGGGGGAAATTCTTCCCATTGGTTGGTGAGTCAGTAACTAGAGGACATCAATTTATAAAAAGAATATTTGCATTTGATACAGAGCCGTATCAGGTCCTTGAGACGTCTCAAAGCGCTTCACAGAATATATTGTAAAGTGAATAGACTCTATATTTTGTGGGCTAACTAGTAAATAAACACATGGGAAGGTTAGGAGAATTTTCTTTCAAACACGGAGTAGTTATTTTGAAATCCCTGGCGTGGTGGTTGAGTCAGAATCCATATTGATCTTCAAGAAGGAACTAGACAAGTAGCTTAAAGAGTCAGCTACAGGGGTATGTGGGCAAACAGCAGGTAAATGGGACTGAAAGCATTGCTCTTAAAAGAGCCAGCACAAACACAATGAGCCGAATGGGCTTCTTCTGTGCTGTAAATTTCTATGGCTCCACAATAATTTTTCATGAACGTAAGCAGTACCCACTATTATCCTGTACTAGTGTCACTTAATTCAAATGTTGGCAATTAAAAAAAACTGCAAAGAACAGCCATTTGAATAAAGAACTGTAAATATGCAATGTTTTAAAAAATTAGTCACTCAATCCACGACTGTTTGTGAGACACTGCTGTGCCCAATTGGCTGCCGTGTTTTGCCCACAAAATATACAGTCAATTCACTTTACAGTATAATCTGTGAAGCGCTTTGAAACATCTCAAAGACATGATAAAGCACTATATCAAATGCAAGGATTATTATTTCTCTACAGAAATTAAGCAAAATTAAAAATCCAGACAAGTTCTTTAAAAATAGCCCAGACACATGATTTATTTTATTCCTCATTCATTTTGCATTCTCAATCTTTAAATAATTTGATATTGCACCTATAATGTTTAAATGTCTCAAAGGACTTGATACGGAATTGCTGACAAGTCACTGTGCATTTTCAGGCAGTTATAGCAGCCAATTTGCACCTAGCAGATCTCACGAACAGCCCTGACCAATTTATCTAGAGATTATGGCCAACACACCAAGAGAAATTCCCTTCTATGTTCAAATAGTGCTGCAGAATCTTTAACATTCACCTGAATAGTTGGGACTGGACCTCTTTTAATGTTTCATTCCAAGTATAGAACTAAAGCATAATCCAGCATTCCTGGTACTACACTGGAGTGTCAGCCTAGACTGTAAACTCAAGCCCCCATGTGGAAATTGAACCCACACACTTCTGACTCAGGCGTAATACTACCAATTAAACAAATCTGATACCCATTTTTATATGACATCAAAGATTAGTTGGAATTGAATACTTACACCCCTTAGGTGTTTTGAAATAGATTATAAGGAACTTTCCAGAAAAAGATCAAAGGACTCTCCTGTCTGTGTTTTGAGACACTTTCAGCGCTTTGGGACATCTTCCTGATGTGAAAGGTGCTATATAAATGTCAATTATATTATATTGTCTATATGAGAAGAGGGGAGAGAAAAAAGGGAGTTGTTCATCAACTGTGGAAGGACCACACCTGATGAACTTATTTTATCTTTTTCTGTTCTTGGATTTTTTATATTCTTGAAGTCAGAAGGATAAATATGACACTTTCGACACAATAAAACAGGCTTTTTGGGGGGCTTTTCTAGGTTACAATTCTATTGGGTCATTCTTAGTACATGACAATCAAAGCAGTTTCTTCTCTTATCCTCCCCCAACTCAATACACATTTTCTTTCATGAGATCCAGTGAGCAGGAATATTCATTAGCAGAATACACAGCTGTATTGGCACTCTGATTTCAGATCCAATTATAAACTGAATCGATTCATAGTATTTTGAGGTTATCAGCTGAGTTCATTTTCTGATTGTCTATTAAATTGCCATCCTGAAAAGATGAACCACCATGTTCATGCTTTTAAACCTACCTGTATCATCTGTTCTTCCATTGGATAATCTGAAGGAATTCGAATGACTTCCAGCCTGCTTGTATTTTTTAAACCTGGTAGATAAAAACGTACACTTTGTTTAGAAGTATGTAAAACTAATAGATCTTCAATAATAATAACTCTTGCATTTGATTAATCACTATGTCAGTGAGACAAATCAAAGCTTTTCACAGGATTTTATTGTGAATTGTGGGGACTGTGTGTTTGTAGGCAAACAGCCAATTTGCACAGAGCAATGTCCCACAAACAGTCACAAAGTGAATCACCATTTTTTATCCAGGGGATTGTTGACCAGGACACCAGGAGAAACTCCCTTCTCTTTTGGAATAGTACCATGGGATATTTAACATCCATCTGAACGGGCAGATAGAACCTCAGTTTAACATCTCATCTGAAGAACGGCACCCCTGATAATGCAGTACTCCCTCAGCACTGTATTGGAGTGTCAGTCTTGACCTTGTGTTCAAAGTCCTGACGTAGGGCTTGAACCTCACCCCCTTTCTTATTAAAAGCGTAAGTGCTACCAACTGAGCTAGTCTGACGTCTGCAATAATAATCCTTGCATTTGATATAGCGCCTTATTTCATCTTCGAGATGTCTCAAAGCGCTTCACAGAATTAACATAATATAAAAATGTACTGAATGTAATTCATCTTCCTGTACTTTAATGCATGGCATCAGGGCAACTCAACGTGCCCCGAAATTCCCTTCCCCATAAGCATCAAATTATTCGACAAACAACAACTGGCATTTATACACCAATCCACCTTTGCCAGAAATGGCTCTTTCAATGTCAACCAAGTCTGTAACACAATCCAAAAGGGGGAATTGGATCATTCAGTTTTATTATTCTGCAGGCTTAAATCAAAAGGACAAATTGCATTTATAAAGTACCTTTCACATCAAGAGGACATCCCAATGTACAGGACACTCGAGGGTTTGCAGTCGAGCTGGGGGTTATATTTGAGGAGTGGCGGCCAAGGATGTAGAGTAGCAAGATGATCAAAGGCACAGTCAAAGCGCATGGTCTTAAGACAGACTTTAAAAGAGGCAAGGGAAGGGGTGAGGGAAAGGGACTCCAGGGAGTTTCAGAGAATGGGGGTAGAAAGACTGAAGGCCTGACTGCCAAATGGTGGGGCGGGCAGGGCGAGGGGAATATGAAGCAGGCCTGTTGAGCGGAGCGAGCGAGCAGGTTGCTAAGGTTTTAGAAGGTCGCACAGTTAGTGAGGGGCAAAACTGTGGAGGGTTTAAAAGGTAAGTGTGAGATCTTGAACACAATCTTCTGGGGGGATGGGGAACAGCTTTGCTGTTTGTCAGTTCATCTGCATCTATATCTGTCCTTTTCTGTAATGATTTTCTTCATTTTGTCAAAGTAAACTCTTATATGAAATCAAACTGTGATCGTCTCTGTATATTTGTCATTACTTATTTAGTTTGTGCCTATTGTGCCTGTCTGATGTCTACTGGTTCATCCAGAATGTGTCCAGAGAACCCGATTTGTAAAACCAATTTTAGAAGTAGTAGTTCACAAGTAAGCATAGGTAACTATGCTACAGCTGAACTGTCAAGATTGCAATTGTATTGGGCTAATGAGCAAAAAGACTCTTGCAAATACACCAGCGTACACTGATAACCTGGGCCAATAGAAAAATGCAGGCAAACTTTCTCCGCGGAATCCCCACAAAACACCCCCTCCACTACAAACCCGCTATAAATGTAGTTTTTGGCCCGTGGGCCTCCCAGCTGTTTACCTGTCTCCCTCGCCTATGTGTGTTTGTGGCTGTGCCTGTGTGTGTTTCTCTACTTGTTTGTGAGTGTCTCTATGTGAGTGTGCATCTCTCTCTGTGTCTGAGTGTGCGTTTCTCTCTGTGTCTCTGTCTGTGTGTCTGTGTGCGGTGCTGAGCCCGGTATGTGTGTGTCTGTCTGTGTCTCCCTCTCCTATGTGTGTTTGTGGCTGTTCCTGTGTGTGTCTCTCTATGTGTTTGTGAGTGTCTCTATGTGAGTGCATCTCTCTCTGTGTCTCTGAGTGTGTGTATCTCTGTGTGCCTGTGTCTCTGTGTGTCTGTGTGCAGTGCTGAGCCCTGAGAACTGCTGTAACTTCCCTGGTGTCCCCCAACCCCCAAAAAGGCCTCCCAGAAGTAATTAATTTTTTTTGCAACAATCTAATATATGTTATTGCCTCATGTTTAGTTTTTAATCAATAAAGTGAAAAAATGTAGGTTGGCAATAAAATTAACCTCAATAACACCAATCAATTCCCCGACATTTTCTGCAAAAGGTGCCAAAACTTTCCCTGCAATTTTGGGCATATATTTCTACACTTTTCTATTGGCCCAGCTGATAAATCAACATTTTCAATTGTCACTTACCTCAGCATATACAGTACTATAATAATAAATACAATGACCAACAGTGACGAGAGGGCCACCATTACTGCTATAATTGGCATCTCATCTGCAATGAAAAACATAAGAATGCATTATTGCCAACACATTGGGTATGGAGAAAGGGCAGGTAAATGAGCCTGAAAGAATTGCTCTGAAAAGAGCCAGGCAGACACGATGGGCTGAATGCTGTAAAATTCTATTGTTCTATATGAAAAAAGTACACAATGTATTCGGTGAGAGATATTTCATCAGAACATGCAACTGTAAAGCTGTACAGTATCTTCTATAAGAATGTATATAAAGTTACAATTTAAAAAAAAGCCGTATTTGCCATTTAAAACGTTCATTTTAAGGACTGAAGATACCACACATTTTCTTTTGATTATTATTTCCAGATATGGCAAAAAAAAGAAAATTATCAGTTTTCAAATATACAATTTAGAAGGAATAAAATGATACTGTAGCAAGTTAATAATTATCTTGGCTCCTCAGACACGGTTTGCAAGCAGACAGGGTAAACAGATCAAATCATAAATTAAAAAAAACCAGTATTTTATCTTAAAATTATGCCTTCAAAGGCGACTTCCATAATTTATGTCATGTGTTTTAAAAAGCACAAGGTTGTTTGTTTACATTGGTTGTTTTTAAAATGTTGTTAGTAAAGTCTATAGTTCAGTGGTTAGAGCAAATGCCTCACAAGCGAGAGACCTGGGTTCAATTCCAGGCAGGGTGAAACCTTGGGCAAGTTTCTTTACCTCACACACCTGATAATAATCCCTCAAGAAAAAAAACAATAATAAATTGGTCACTTCAATCCATAACTGCTTGGGGGACACTGCTGTGTGCAATTGGTTGCCACGTTTCGCCCACAAATATAGTCAATTCACTTTACAGTATATTCTGTGAAGCGCTTTGAGACATCTAGAAGAAGTGAAAAACACAATATCAAATGCAAGGATTATTTATTATAAAATCATAGAATCATACAGCACAGAAAGAGGCCATCTGGCCCATCGTTCCTGTCTGATATCTACTGGTTCACCTCCATTGACTAAACTGTGTTGTAGTTGCATTTGCTTAACCAAGGAAGCCATTACGCCCATTGTACAAGAGACGGTGCTATCTTTTCAGATAAAGCACAGCTGGTAGAATCAGTAGCAGTGCAGACAATAGGGCTTGTATTCATCTTTGTATTTAACTTAAGATATGAATGTTAGTCACACATAAGCACAGAGTCAGACATTTTAGAGTTGTTTTTTTAGCAAAGCAGATTAATCGATGCCACAAATCTGCCAGTATGCAGTGCCGAAGCTTTTATCTAACAAAAGTCCTAGCCTTGAAAGGATTAGAGCGCACTATGACATAATAATTGCTCTCAACATCTCCATTATTGTAGAATGCAACTACCAGGATTGTAGAAGGCAAATCAGATGGACCTTGGTCTTTTTTAGTCCAGCGATTCCTCTGTTCCTATGACCCAGCTGTTCAATGCTTGTATATTTATTAAAAAAAACACGCTAGGATATAACTACTACAAACCACTCTATAATTTATACTGCTCTAAAAAATACTTATCATACTTTCCTCAAAAAGGATTAGTGTTCTTTCACAAATAGCAGCCAAATGCGTTGCATGAACATCACATGCTAGAACAATATATCAGAAACCCAGTATTGCAAGTATCATTGCAACAGTATTAAAAGTTTTGATAAACTGATTAAAACTCGAGTTAAAACCAATCCCAGCAAGATTACAGACTGCCTTTCACGTCAGGAGTGCATCCCAAGGCTCTGGACATTCAGGGATTTGGACCAGAGTTTGGGGCAGGGAGAGTAGCCAAAGGCTTGGTTGAAGAAGTGGGTTTTGAGACTGAAGGGAAGGGAAGGTGGAATGGAGTTCCATTGGGTGGGGGTAGAAAGCCCGGCCGCCGATAGTGGAGCAGGCCGAGCGAGTGATGTGGATCAGGCCAGAGACTACTTAGCGGAGGGAGTGGACAGGTTGATATGGGGTCAGTACGTCACAGAGGTAGGGAGGGGCAAGTCTGTGGAGGGCCTTGAAGGCAAGGATGAGGGGGTGGGGAGCCAGTGGAGCCAGGCCAGGGTGGGGGTAATGGGATCATGGAGCCTGGTGCGGGAGAGGACACGAGCTACAGAGTTCTGGATGATCCCGGGAAGAGTTGGGGAGGCCGACAAGCAGGGAGATGGCGTATTCGAGGTGATAAATGTGTGGATGAGGGTTTTGGCAGCCTGAGGAATGAAGCAATGGCGGAGCCGGGCAATGTTGCGGAGGTGGGGAAGGCAGAGCGGGTCATGGCACGAATGTGGGGTAGAAAGGAAAGTTGAGGGTCAAACAAGATGCCAAGGTTCCAGACTGGCTCAGTGAGGTGGAGTGTGCATCCTTGGATTAGTTTTGAGTGGCACACATCAACACACAGAACACTCATCATCAATTACTGAGCCAACCATATCTCCTCTCTTGTTTAGAACCCAAGAACTTGTTAGGCGAAAGAAGACAAAGGTCCATCTAGTTCACCTTTCACCATCCTGGCAGTCGCTTTACATGGGATATGCTATGACAGCAAAGAAAACAAGTGAAATTTAATGGCAAGCTGCCAATTATTTCTGCAGTATTTGCTATAAAGGCTCAGAAGCAGAAAACACAGAACACAAAGATGCTTACCCATTTGCAAACATTTTTAACATTGTTTGGGAGTCATTTTGTACAGTTTGTGTACAAATTGAAACTAAATCTTCAGAAGCTTCACACATGTGGATTTTGTAAACTTAGGTCTATTCAATGTACTTGGATTTGATTTAGTCAAGTCACATTATATCAAGAGTCGAATAGTTTCAATCGCATTTAAAAATTATGGAACTCAGTGCCTTGGTACAACCTCCCGATGTGAAAGGTGCCATATAAATGCAATTTGTTGTTGTTGAACTTTGAGCAAAACGTTCGAAAATATTTTAAAATAATGACTGTTATTTAAGTGGTTCCATTTTTATTTCATTCAACTTATAAGGCTATGTTTTAATTATAAAATGACTTGAGGCTGGTTTCTTGGGCAAGATATTTGATGAAGAATCATGGGTTGGAGTTTATACCCAATTGGTCTGATTTTGACCACCAGGTGGAGATATTAAATATATTTCATAGACACTAACTTGCCATCACTGTATTTTCTCAACACAATACAAAATTCACAGCCTTAAACAGCAATGTTTATGAAGCAATGTTGGACACAATGGGCTTGACAACTTAGTTCCATCAATGAACTTTCTTTGAGGTTTTTGCCAAAATCTTAATCAATGGGTAGCAAGAGATATGGGCAAAGGCAGGTAATTCAAGTTGAGATACAATTCAGCCATGATCTAATCAAAATGGCAGAACACTCTCGAGGGGCTGAATGGCCTACTTCTCTCTGTTCTCTGTTCCAAATGAATCACTTAATGAATGTTCAGTGCTTCCTACATGGTCTTCTCCATACTCTTTATGTTACTTGCCTGCATGACACAACCATAAAACATATATTGTTGTGGCAGAATCCATATTTGTTTTCAAAAGGAAACGAGATAGACAGCTAAAAAATACTAATTTGTACGGGTATGGGGAAAAAACACAAATAAATGAGACTGAATGGATTGTCCTTAGAAAGAACTAGCCGGACACAATGGGCTGAATGGCTGCTTCCTGTGTTGTAAATTTCTATGGTTTCATGTCATTGTTTAGAAATATTCTTCAAATGGCGTTACAATGATATAGAACACAAAAGCCTACAGTCCCAAAATTGGCCATTTGGTCCATCAAGTCTCCAAATAGTCTCTAGCTAATGTCAAGAGTGCATTATAGTGCCTGATCATAAACACTGTGATCATGATCAAATATTACCTCTCTTGGAAATGGGGAAGATAATCATTATGGATTAAAACTCTTTTACCTCTGATACCAAATTTAAAGCCCATTTATACTAATGGCTTAGAAGTCTTCCCTTGTTGCAAGGGTTGGTTGAGGGCCGTCAGAACCTAGATTCTTCCAGGGTGCAGGTCCAGAGGACAAAATAGCCATAGTTCAGTATAAACGGCACATAATGAGTGTGGTGGTGAGAATTCATATGTAGTAGGCGTTCTTCCAATTAAATAGCTTGGACTTCATAAATGGCCCAAAATACCTTAACTTTGAAATATTTATCCAATACAACCATGCATTCTTTTCCATTCTAAAATCTCAGGTTTCTTTGGCTAAACTACTGATCAGATTTATCATTACATTCCACTGCTAATGTGCAAAAAGGATCTCTTAGTTATCTGACCTTCCAGCGTCCCTTTCCCTGCTCACACTTTATGAGAAATGGCAATGGAGTCAAAGTTAAGCAAACACATTTTACTTAACATTTAAGCAAACACATAAGTGCTCTGAGACACTATCCTGCGTGGAGGGTGCTATATAAATGCAAGTTGTTGTTGTATTTTAGTACCTATCTGAGGTAGGAACTTGGCAAATGCATTCCTAATAATCAAGCCAGACAAAATATGTGACATAATTCTCTAACTTTGACAATATTTGGGTAGGTTAGTTTGGGCTCTTGTCCTACACCATTTCTGAGACTGCCCATTGAGCACTATAAAGAGTATTTGTTGAAAGCAAACCACAAAGGTTTGGCCAGAGAAAATAAACAGAAATGAGTAAAAACTAAATTTAGAGACACAAAGAGGATAATCTCTACTCAGACTGAAAAAATGTTGTGAGCAAACAGCTGGGCAACACAATAAAGCAAAACTGTTAGAGCCAATCATAATAAAATGAGATACCATAAGAGGAAGGGAGGAGGGAATAGGTAATTCACTGGAAGAATGAGCTTCAGTGAAATGAATGGCCTTTTTTCTCTTCACTCGCTGCCTTTCCTTATGCACGCTCATTAATCACCTTGTAGTTAGTTTTACTGAACAGCAACATTAATTGACGACTCACGTCCTACGTTTCCAATGAGGGAAAGGCTGCAGCGTTAAAAGCAGTGGGGAAGAATAGTCTAAAATTAAATTGATCAAAATGTGAATCTGTTGCACCAATTTATTTTCAGAAAGCTTCCCCAGTAAATTTAATCAGAATTAATGGGGTTAGTCAATTTAAAAATGCTGGACAATCTGTTAAATACCGAGGAAATAATACAATGGAGCCCAGTTACAAGGTGGTAAGTTGGGGATCCGTAAATCCCAACACAACCTACAAGTAGGACACTGTAGACAGTCAGTTCTTATTTGGATTCACTGTGCATGCTTCTGCACTTACAAAAAAGTCTGACGTCTGGGACATTGCATTGCTCGCTGTGTCATTTCTTGCACACTGTGCAAGCGAAGTGACATCCGCGACCACATGATGACCCAAAGCTGGCTTTTTTTTAGCGCAAGAGCCAGGAGACCCATGGAAATGAGCCAGCCAGCTGCAGGCATATGCAGTAAATAGTGTTCACAATATATTATAAGCAAACTTGTGTTATGACAAAGCACATTATAACTGGGTTGCACTGTATTGTGGCTTCCTGAAATATGTTATCCAATGTGGCAAAAGAACAAAGCTATTCACTAAGTAAAAACAACTATCCCAGTGGACACGGTCACTAGAAGAACTATTAAAGACAGCTCATATCCATACAATTAAGATGTATTTTCTAGGACATTTCATGTTTTGTCATGTCAAATAATAAGAGAGCGCTAAATGGGGAAAAATAATGCAAAAAAAACTGAACAAGTAAATATAAGTCAGGATTTATTTTGGATCATAAAAAACTCAAGCGTTTTCTGTCCACGTCAAAGACAGTCAACTAAAGAATACCACAACATTTTTCACAACAAATCTTCTAAAAGCTCCTTCGCTCTCAAAGATTGATAGCAGGAAATGTAAACAAATCTGGCATCATATAATTACCTGGGTATCAAAAATGCAATCTGAAGAGGTTATGTGTTGAATCACACTGAGTCAACTGTGCAACACTGCAGGGTATGGAAGTCATTTGAGTGCAGCATTGGTACGTAAATTTCCGCACTGCAATGGATGAGCATCTCAATGCTGATAAAAGTCCAAAACGATTCAGACAATGAGTTATTTTTTTGAGAAAATTTATTTTTAGCCATTGACTTTCACATACAAACAGGATATTTACAGTGGAAATTAGTAATGCCTGACTTTAAATAGTCCCTAGCTTTAAGTAATAAAATAATCAACTTGTACTGTTCTCCCAAATGCCAAGTTTAAAGTTGTGTTATTGTATTCTGTATAGGATCATAGGGCTGGAAAAGACGATATACTGGTCAAAGCCATATGAAAATCAACTGGTCATTTATAAACAATACCATATTGAATGCACACACAATGCTGCACAATGACACAGACACAATAGCCAAGTGAGCAAGAGATGCTTTGGACAGATGGACGTTCACAGTTAGATGCCACAATAGACTGATTTTAGAACAGGAAGAACTCAAAACTGCTCACCTTTTCCTCCCCCTGGGTCAGATCCGCCTGTACAACAACAGTGCACAATTAATTGTTACCTCGGAGGTGTGCAATAAAACATGATGATGGCAATGGTATGAAATGCAACAGATGCCAGCACAAATCTAAGAAACTAACTCACTTACAGTTCTTGAAATGTATTCCTTAGATATTTCATGTATTTAGGATCTGTGATTGTTGATCTGATGCATGTACAGCCACAGATTTTCTCCTGTCCTCATCTTTAATAATTTCTACATAATTTTTTAAGAAATACAAATTTATTTATGGATCTGTCCAGACCTCTGCTCTTTTAAATACTGATGAAAATCAACACACACAGCATTGAGAGCACGAGATACTACTATAAACACACCTTTCTCTATATCACTGCTTGAGTTTACAGCAATGCACAATTCACATAAGGATTCACAGTATAAGAAATACAATAAATCTGCCTGTCTTCTCAACATCTACATACTTTAAAATCACCACTTTATCTGTTCTCTCCTCTTGTCAACCAAGGTGGTGCAATTCACTATTCACACAGGTCACTCAATAAAAATAGTCACATAATCCCTCAAAATAGTGCTCAACAGAATGTACCAGCTCACAATGCATTTAGTATTTATTTTGTTCAGCATTTATTATCCAAAATCAATAAGGCCAGCTGAGTGAAAGAGGCCACCCTGCTCCAAACCATTCTCTAAAATCTTAAGAGCTTTGGCCAGCTGCAGCCAGGCTATTACACTAATCGCACTAACACAAGTGCTGCTCCACTTTCACCTCAATATTAATCCAAAAAGTCTGGATGGATTATTAATTGCCCGTGGAAACATCTATATAATAATAATTCTTGCATTTGATATAGTACCTTATCCCTGTCTTCGAGACACCTTAAAGTGTTCACAGAACATACTGTTAAGTGAATTGACTGTATATTTTGTGGGCGAAATGCAGCAGCACACAGCAGTCCCACAAACAGTCATGGATTGAGTAAACAAACTATTAAAAAAAATTGAAGGGATTATTACCCCTGGAAAAGCTATCTGCCAATCAACTAACAACCATGTTCCTACTTACTGTAAGGTAAACAGGGCGTGTGGAGTAAGGAAACTTGCCCAACGTTTTGCCCTGCCGGGAATCGAAGCCAGGTACTCTCATTTGCGAGGCGAGCGCTCTAACCACAAAGCTACAGGTTTCTCAGACAGTGACATCATTTGGAACTTTACTCTATATATTGCACTGAATGTCTCCACACAAGAAACATGCATTACACTGGGTATAAACTCTGTTGACTTTCCTGTGCTCATAGAGTCAAGTTGAAATAGTCATTCAACTTGATGCTTTATAATGTAAAAAAAAGTTAATGGCATCAATCCAAAATTGCTTGTAACATTAATCTTATACTGCATCTTTCT
Source organism: Callorhinchus milii (assembly GCF_018977255.1). NCBI lineage: Eukaryota > Metazoa > Chordata > Chondrichthyes > Chimaeriformes > Callorhinchidae > Callorhinchus > Callorhinchus milii. Next base: position 68,402,647 of record NW_024704742.1, read on the forward strand.
CAATATTTGATCATAGGATTTATCTTGAGAGATTTGAGTGGTCTTATATGTGGGTGAAGGAAATTTCACTTCCCAAAATTCATACAGGTACATATTAATGCAATTTCTTATGTTCTTATAGGAAATAATATCGCGGGATACAGTATATAGATTGGGATGTGACATGTGCAGTCGAATGCCAGGATGGTCGGAGGCCAAAAGGATGGACCTTGGTCTTCTTTCGTCAAGCAAATCTTTTAAAATAAAATGTATTCTTATTTGTTTTTAAAAGTATTATTATAGTATAGATATTGAGATCCAATAGTTCCTGAATATTATTACTAAAGGGATTTTATCATTTTTCAAAAGGCAGCTTGACTTGTCTATCATTTTAAAACTCCTGTATGCAGGTAGTAAAATTCAAATGTAGGGGACTCACAGCATCATTGGCCATGAAGTCCTACAGGTTAGTGGTTAGAGCACTTGCCTCGCAAGCGTAAGGACTGGGATTTGATTCCTGGACAGGGCGAAATGTTGGGCAAGTTTCCTTACTCTACACGCCTTTGTTTACCTAGCAGTAAGTAAGAACCCGGTTGTCAGTCGATTGGCGGATCCCTTTTCCGGGGATAATAATGCCTTAAAAAAAGAATTTAGTCACTCAATCCACGATTGGTTGTGGGACACTGCTATGTGCAATTGGCTGCCATGTTTCGCCCACAAAATACACGTCAATTCACTCTACAGTATATTCTGTGAAGCACTTTGAAATGTCTCAAAGAAGTGATAAGGCACTATATCAAATGCAACTATTATTATTATATACTGTATTTTGTGAACCTATCACAAAACCAGATAAACTCTCCAGTTTAGTGACTCATTAAAAACAAAGTCACTGTCATATAGCATTACTGGTAAGTTACTAATGGTGGCTTGCTCACAGCTTCAGTTTACTCATTCTGCTGATTTTAAAAGCATTTTCTCTGACATTTACACCAGAGTGAGTCATGTAGCTAGAAGCTGAAAACTAACCAAATATATGATATTACAATTAATATCTACAATTTCCACTCCTTATAAATCAGCATAATCAATTCATGTGGGTAAGATCATGTATTTAAAAGCTCCCTGGGCCTGACGTTACTTAGGAATCTGAAATTGGTAGCTTTCTTGTTCTAAGCTGCGCTTTTCCACATGCCAATCACTCCCTTACCAAAATAAATGCATTTCCTGTTCTGTTTTGTTGCCCTTTTGAATATAATGGTTTTATTATAAAATATTCTTTAAAATTTGAATATAAGATGTTTTAAAAAGTCAGGAATTTTTATATTTATTTTGATATAGCGATTCGCCCACAAAATAGAGTCAATTTACTTTATAGTCTGTGAAGTGCTTTGAGACGTGTCGAAGACAGGATAAGGCGCTATATTAAAAGCAAGGATTATTATTATTAATAAAGAAGATTTTATGATAGGGCAGAGAACTGTCGAGCCTCACTTTGGAGGGGTCAGCAGTTCCATTAATTGAAGAAACTGAAATGTTGAGACCTTATTGTCAGGGTTAATGAGGTCATTGAAGGTAGAGCCTAGTTAAGAGAATAGGCGTCAGTACAGCAGGTGTGAGGGGAGCAACCACACTCAGGATACAGATAAATGCACTATATGGGAGTTCTGTTATTATTCATTTGATGGCAGTTATTCATATGCATGTCTAAAAAGCTCAATTTAATTTGAAAAAACATTTTGTCTCGTTTATTGATATTAAATATGTGTAAATTTGTATTGTGTTATGTACTTGTTCATGGCCACAAGCACCATCATCTCTAACATACTTGTATTGGAAATTTCTACACAATTCAAAAATGTATCACTCCAAGCCCTGCATAATTTTAAACATGACTGTTCTCTTCCTTCTCCCATCCCCCCACCCCCACAGTATACTAGCTCTGCGGAATTAATCTAGCAACCCAATTTTAATGATAAATAACTCTTGACTTCTAAGTCATCCCCTTAGCTAAACATCACAACAACGTATTTGCCTTCTTAACTCTATGAGCACACTGACCACTTCACCAAAACTCAAAAGATCTTTCTTGTTCTGATATTTCAAGTGTATTTCCATTCTGCGTATTTTTCTGCCCAATCTCAAAGCTGCGTCCTCTAAATCATTCCTGAAGTATATGAATAAATATCAAAAACCCGAAAATCTCTGTATAATTCCACTGGACACAGTTCCCAAGTCAGAGCTAATTCCATTTACAGTATCATCATTTGCTCCCGATTGCAAAGTCATAGATCAATCTAAAGAGCTAATTTGCAATCAATTCCATCAGTAATAACTTTGTTTAAGCCTTCACTCTTCAGTTATTAAATGAAACTCACCTTGCTTCTAATGGAATCCATAGACAGGAACACAAATTGAAGTTTGCTTTCGAACTAGAACACAAATTTTCAGCAGAGGAAACTAATCAACTCATCGTGACTCTACTTACTGCTGCTATTCAGTAAACAATTTTTTTTTGCCCCTTTCCTCTTCACAACACTGAGTTATTCCTATAGCTTTCCAAGACAGAACATTTCACATCTTAGAACATTTGATCCATTGGTCTTCTAATCCTATTACCCTCTTTTTATTGGACTTAATACTCTTACTTCCTATCTATATTCCTATCTATATCCCTCAAAGACTTAAAATTACTTTTGCACCTATGGGCTTCTATAGTCGTGCATTCCAAGCTTCTTGGTGTAAAGAAATATTTTCTGGACTCACATTGAGCTGGCTTTACTGTAACTAAGTTCATGCCCATCATTCCCAGGCAACGCTCAAGCCTACTAGTCCCACCATTGTGATTTGTAAGCATTCCTCAAATTCCTCATAAGGAGGCTACATTTTAATTGTACTTTTTATAATTTACAATTACAACCTCCTATAAAGCTCCGACAACCTCCTATAAAGTATTTGCACTTTTCTATGAGAACAGAAAAGGCCGTCTAAAGGATTTAGGGAGGCCTATCGCATGTTGGACAGAATCTGAAGCACAGTATACTTACGCAATATTAAATGAGCTTTCTGTAGGATGGGTTTAACTGTTAAAGAAATTTAGGGTCATAATGTCTGATTTACAAAGTGGAAGCATCTCTGCAAATGGTAATGATAATACATTTTTACTAAGGGTATAATACTTTTTGGCATTTTGTTACAGCAATGGCACTCATTGGATACCCACACACAATCTTGTAGAGTACTGCACTCTCTTTAGAGAACTCAAAACATAAAAGAAAGGCCATTTTCTTTATTTTTAAAATATTTTAATAATAATTTATTTGGTGTACCATATAGAACATCTAAACATCTGCCAACCCTTCCCAGGTAATTATTGTCAGGTGTAGTGACTGTGTAGCCACTTTGCAAACAGCAAAATCTCATAAAATGGGGATAAAGTGAATGATGAATTTATTTGAAGGATCATTTATATCATACTTCAACTGAATGAATCAACAGCTCCAGAAAACTATACAACCAGCCCTGACAAGACATCACATTTTCGGTTAGCCAAATATCTGACATGTGGAAACTTATTGCCATCCCTAAAATTATCCATACGAAGCAGAATTCCATGCATGCACCTACACATGGAAATTCCCATGTTTATAATGGAATGCACATTCTCTCTCTGGAGGGACACTCCTCCTTCTGGAGAGTATTAGGCACAGGATGGTAAGAGCTTAGGCTTGGGACACCACTGGGTACTGGTGTAGTTTAACCAGCTAACACTGCTTAGTTTGTCACTGAAATCATGGTCTTCTCAATTTTCCCACTGCTTATTTAGCTAGGACTACCATGTAAGTGTTTCACTTGCAGGGATAACAGGATTTGAATGGGATTCAAACTAGTTACTTCAGAAGAATAAGATTCTACACAAAATCAAAAGACCAGTGATTATGGAGTTATCTTCCATTATAATCTTAAAGTAATAACAATAATAATCCTTGCATTTGATATAGCGCCTTATTACTTTTTCGAGATGTCTCCAAGCGCTTCACAGGATACATTGTAAAGTGAATCGACTGTGTATTCTGTGGGCGAAACGCAGCATCCAATTGTGCACAGAAGTGTCCCACAAACAATTGTGGATTGAGTGAGTGTCCAAATTATTACTTCTTTTAAAAAAAAGGGATTATACCCCCGGAAAAGCGATCTGTCAATCGACTAACAAACAGGTTCCTACTGGCTGCTAGGTAAACAGAGGTGTATATGTGTGTGGAGTAAGGAAACTATCAAACAACTGAATTTGAATCGTGAACCTTGTTCACCTAAATTGTCCCATACGCACGAGTGTTTGTTTAGTAAGCCCAACGTTTCGCCCCGACCGGGAATCAAACCCGGGTCCTCTCGCATGTGAGGCGAGCGCTCTAAACACTATACTACAGGACTCCAGATTTGGACGCTTAAAAAGTATTCACACACGCGCGCACGCATGGGACAATTTAGGTGAACAAGGTTCATGATTTATATTCAGTTGTTTGATACTAGGCGTTGCAGTCTCAAATTGTGAATATGTGTCTCAATCGGTAGGGAGAAGATGCTTGTGAGAGTAATTCTTCATATGATGAACTCCCATTCTCAACCTTGCCATCTATTTCCCAATAGAGAAAAACGGTTATTCAGGCTGCTTTTGGCTGCAACTCAACATAGGCAGACACTAACTACTGTGCTGTTCAGTCATCTTGAGAAGAGGTACATTGGGGTGTGGAAGGGAAAGAAGGATTTATCAAGAGGAGAAACTAAAAGTAAAATAAGCATAAAGTTGAATCAAGAGATTGAATACAATAAACGGTCCTGGCATCAGTACCCCACATCTCACTGTCATAACACTTCCCTTTGTTGAAGCTTTCTTGCAGCTTTGACAACAAAACTAGACCAAACAACAGCTTTAAATGATAATGGTAACTGTGTAATGGAAATAAATGAAGCCCAGTTCATGAGAAATGGAAGTAAGGGAAACTGTTACATTGCCTAATATACAAATTCTTACCTGTGCCTGCAGTTTTGCCATCTGTAAAAAAAGAGATGTTATTAATAATTGAAATACCTGCTGCCAGTACAAGAAAAGTTAGTTCATCTTTTCAATTAATAATCGCTGCATCCCAACCCTAATTATTTGTCTGAAATTGCCAATTACAGCAATGACATAGCTGGATACAGAGGGAAGTTTACCAGATGGTGTGTTCAATGGTTAGCTCCATGGTTTTAGTTGGTCACACACACTCTGGGTCCCCAAGCCATAGTTCTTACCAAACCGTACTTGATATGTTTCGGGATTCGAGAAGCAGTATATGCCATTTCAGATAAAGGGAAATTTCCATGCATATGTGGAATCCTGTCTGGTTTTGGTACTCTTAAGCATGACAATGGGTTTCTGCATAGATCAAATGTCCAACTGCCAAACACTTATATAGTGCCTTCCTCACTTAAACCTTATGTGCTTGACAAATATGGTGACAGACACTGAACAGAAAAATAAGGTTTAAAGATGTTGGTCATGAGATACATTTTTGGAAAACGAAATGGTTTTCAAAGAGATTTCCAGAAGGTAACAACAACAACAACTTGGATTTATATAGTGCCCTCCACGCCGGACGGCGTCTCAGAGTGCTTTACAGTGACGGATCCTGGGCCGAGTCAGGGGGAAGGGGAGGAAGGTGACCAAAGGCACGGTCGAAAAGAAAGGTCTTCAGCAGAGAAGATGTCTAAAGACTTGGGTGACTGATAGTGGAGCATAGAGAGGAACAATCAATAGACAAGAATCATAAGTGTGGAAAGTACTACAATACCTGGAAACTAATGTATATATAGGATGGTAAACAATGGAGGAATTTGAGTCCCATAGCACAGTGACTGGCAAGCGAGAGGAACCGGGTTTGATTCCCGGGCAGTGCAAAATCGTTCTCAAGCTTCCGTATTCCACACGCTTCTGCTTAACTAGCAGTAAGTAGGAACCCGGTTGTTAGTCGAAAGTCGGATCACTTTCTGGGGGTAATCTCTCCCCCAAAAAATAAATGAATAAAAATTGGTCACTCAATTCACAACTGTTTGTGGAACACTTCTGTGGCCATTGGTTACCATACTTAGCCCATAAAAAATACAGTCAATTCACTTTACCAATATATTCTATGAAGTGCTGTATCAAATGCAAGGATGATTCTTATTAATTTTATCTTAAACTCAATCTTTTGGGGGGCTGTGGCCAACTTGGCAAGAAATGAGGCAATAGTGTGCAAAGAGAGAGGAAAGATTTGGGCTGCAGAATTCTGGAACGCTTCAAGCTTCTCGAGAATGGAACTTCTGAGCTTTGGATAAATGTCACGTGTGGCAACAAAGGCAATGAATCACTATTATTTTGCTACTTGCCTGCAAACTATTTTGATGTTTGGGTGCTGTGCAACATTACCTCCAAGTAACTAACATCTGTGCTCTAAATGTTTTGTCTAATTTATACAAGGTCAAGAACAATGAATTAATTTCTCTCAGGGGTTTACATATTTGTGAAATGCACATAGCAGATGCAAAGTAACAGATTTTATTAGTGTATCGAAAGCAACTTATCTCTGCTATAATGCAAGAAAATCATTAGTTTACCTACTCAGTGGCTCTAATGCCCGTTCTAAAATGTGAAATGTTCAAACCACACACATACTACAATGCAAGCTAACTCTTAAAAAAATATATAAATGAAATCTCCAGGTCCATTTCCTTATTATGGCCTTGACAATTTTTCAACTAATATTTGAATTTAAGCATTCCCATCTTTAAAGACCTTTGCATCTGTGCTTCTATAGTTCTCTGCTAAACCACTTCATTGAGAAAGTCACCCTTTTCCTTTTCCTTCCTCCCAAACGATAATAGTGAGCCACATACACCCAAATAATTCGAACCAGCACCTTTGCTAATTTGAAAACAATACAGATAGTAGGTCTTTGAGTGCGTGAGTGACAATGAGTGATTGAGAGTTTCTGCCTTTCCGTGAGCTTGGGTGCATCTCTCTCTCTATTCACAACAACAACAAAGTTACATTTGTATTGCGTCTTTCATATCGGGAGGACGTCCCAAGGCACTGGACAATCAGTGTTTCAGACCCGAGCTGGGGGTAGGGATTGCGGAGGGTGCGGGTAGAAGAGGGTGACCATAGGCACGGTCGAAGAGGAGGGTCTTGAGATGAGTCACGAAGGAGGCAAGGGATGGGGCGAGGCGTAGGGACTGCGTGATTGAGTTCCAGAAGGTGGGGACCTGTCCAGCACATGCTGCTCTAGTAAAATTGTGAACCAGATTATCTCATACACACATGTAACTAAATAATTTTGTCAATATCGCAGCCAGACTTTATTGATGAGGATGAGTGAGCAGTACTTCAGAATTCTCCAAGCTGAATTCCACCTGGCCACCCCATTCCACTAATCTGTCTTGTCTTCTGTAAGCTTCTGCTGCCTTCGACTATTTGATCTTTCTGTTGCCTTTGACACCGCTGACTACGCCATCCTCATCCATCACCTCTTCTCTCACCTCAACCTTCATGGCTCTGTCCTTGACTGGTTCAGATCGTACCTCTCACATTGCCTCCACTTCATCTCCACAAATGGCTTCTCCTCTAGCACCCGCACAGTCCTTAGGGATCTATCTTTGGTCCCCTCCACTTCAATATGTATATGCTCCCTCTTGGTGACATCATCCGCAGACATGGGGTCAACTTCCACATGTATGCAGATGACACCCAACCCTATCTCTCTGCCTCCACCCTTGACTCCAGGACCGCTGCTGTCCTGATAGAATGTCTGTCAGACATCAAGTCCTGGATGAGAGCTAACTTTCTTCAGTTAAACGTCAACAAGACCGAGGCTCTCCTGATTTGCTCCCGTCAGCACCTCCTCACCTCAGGCGCTGACAGTATCATCATCATCTGTGCCATGACGTGCTCAGCCTTCCCCGACCTCAACAACATCGCCCGGCTCCGCCGCTATTTCACATCACAGGCCGCCGAAACCCTCATACGCAAATTCATTGCATTGAGGCTTGACTATGCAAACTCCTTGCTTATCGGCCTCCCCAACTCCTCCCTCCATACACTACAGATCATCCAGAACTCTGCAGCCCGAGTTCTCTCCCACACCAGGCTCTGTGACCCTATCACCCCCATCCTCGCCCGACTCCATTGGCTTCCCATCACACAGAGGATACAGTTCAAGATCCTGGTCCTCACCTTCAAAGCCCTGCATGGTCTTGCTCCCCCCTACCTCTGCGAACTCCTAACGCCTACCATCCTGCCCGCTCTCTCCTCTCAGCGGTCTCCAGCCTGCTTCACGTCCCACCAATGGCGGGAGGGCCTTCTGCTACTCTGCCCCCACCAACTCCATCCTACAGTCCCTCTGCCTCGCCACCTCCCTTGCCTCCTTCAAGACCCATCTCAAGACCCACCTTTTCGACTGTGCTTTCGATCACCCTGCTTCCCCCCCGCCCTCCACCCTACCCAATCCCGATCCCCAGCTGAAACTCTTGACTGTACAGCGCCTTGCGACGTCCTCCCGATGTGAAAGGTGCTATACAAATGTAATTTTGTTGTTGTGCTTTTGTCCATAACTTACCAATAGAAACAAGAAGAATTCAGAATCATTTTACTGCAGTATAAATACCATAATTTTCTATCACCAACTGATTATAGATATCATGCTCCCAAAACCCAACTCCAATCACTGAACTTGACAATAATAATATAGTACAATATATGGAGACATTTCAACATAAGATTCTATAAAATGTAAGTCCTTTCTTTGAAGAATGCGTGTGGAAACCAAAGAAAATGCACGGGCCTTAGAATGCCCTCCCACATGAAAGTCGCTAATCCAATATAATTTTTTTGTTGTTGTAGTCCATGATAAGGAAAAAAGGGGGAAAAGAGCATCTATGAGCATCTATGATATTCTGTTCCATCTCACCCTTCAATTCATAAAAATCAGATGATATGCTTAAATTCAAATACTAGAAGATCCCGACAAGAAAAATGTTGTTAAGAGAAATGATATGCAAAAATATTTTATAATTTTATAATAAGCGATTTAATGAAGTTTTCAAATGACAGCTCATTTTTAAAATATCAATTTTCTGGTTTCTTAAATACGAATGCTACAATTCCCACTTACCAAAATAGTCAGTTAATTAAAACACTGCATAGCCACAAGAGGATTTACTATTGAAAATCTCTATTGAAAAGTGACTCAAAAGAATGGGTCAGGGTGAAATTTTCTTTACCTGTTGTGAGGATAGTCGTCTCAGCTGAGGAGTCATTTGCTTTGCCTTGTGCTGTTGTAAATGGCTTGACTGTTGTATTAGAAATAATCACTTCTTGATGAGCTAGTGTTGTTCCTGTAGTTACAGCTGTAGTCGAAGTCCCATTGACTGCATTGGTTGTATTCGACATTTGTGAATCCTCTTCAGTTACATTCAAGGGCAGTCCTGGGCTGGTAGTTGTCTGGATTGTGGAGTTTTCTCCTTGTTTACTTGTGTTGGAGGGGACGGTGGCAAAAACTAAAATTGAAAAGTAAAGCACAAACTGAAACTACCTAAGTGGATGTGTAAAAAGTAAATTTTCACGTGAATGAAAAATGAGCAACAAATTAAATAAGAGTGCACAATAGAAAATGTTTTTCGTATCCCACACCTATTAACTATTGCAAACTAAGTTTAATTGTTCTACTATACCAGAGAGAACAAAGAAGACAAAACCATAACATATTTTATAATCCACCCAATCTATTTCAAATAATGGAGCAGTTCATTCCATATTGGCATAACTAGGAACCCATTATGTTATTAGCAGTAAGTAGGAACCTAGTTGTTAGTACTGGACACCAATTTCAGTGCTGATCAGTTATAACGCATTGCTTTACAGTATGATTTGGGTTTTTAAGATGATTGCAATATGAACCTTACTCAATACCCATGAGCGCAACTGGCCTGCTGGCTTTCTCACACCAGCCAGTCCTTGCACTAAAATGGGTTATTTGATCATCACCAATGTCACATCATGTCTGCTGCGTAAACGTAAGAAGCGACATTTGCAGAGATTTGATGACTGTGAAGTTGCCATTGCTTAGCATGGTAACTCAGAGGGCATGGGCAATGAGCCAGCTGGCTATGTTAATACAAGGGTTGGGATTTTATAGATCCTAACCACCACATCACTATTGTATAAAAATGAATTACACTCTTCTAATTCCCATCCCATACTAAAAGGGACAGTGAGAGTAAGTGATATATGTCAAAACTTTTTTTATTATACACTGAATGTAGTAATTTGTAAAATTAATACAGGTGAATGAATTTAAGATGATATTGGCTGGAAGCTCATATTAGCATCCTTCACTTACCTGTTGCTTTGTTTGCTGTGAGACATATCAAACAACTGCTTACTAGTAAAAGCAGAAACCAGGTATCCATGGCAATGCTGAAAATAAAAGTGGAAATTCATCACCTTTTCATACCGAAACATACTTTGCCATAATATCTATAACTACCATTCATCATTAAGAATAAACAGCAATACGCATATACAAGTATTGATATTAAGATTTTTCCTAAAATTAAGAGACTCAGTTCACATTGAATAAAAAAATTAATGAAAATCCCAGATGTAATGTTTCTTATGGAAATTATCAGCTCATGCAAGTGACTGAATTAAGAAGAGGCATTTTTTTGGGACATATCGTTTACATCAACAACTTGTATTTATATAAAGCCCTTCACGAGGGGTGGCGTCTTGGAGCACTTAACGTTAATTGAGCTTGACACCGAGCCGGGGAAAGAGGTTAGGAAACTGTAGGCACGTTCGAAGAGGAAGATCTTTTAATGCATGACTGGTTTGCAATACAACACCAGTTTGCCTTTCCTACATATCTCCTTCTATCATTCAACTATTAAAAAGTGTGTTTTACTGCCACAGCTGATGGTCTCACTTTTAATGCTCTCTTTCTGTCCCACCTCCTCACTCGTTTCTCACCTCACAGCGCCTTGGGACGTCCTCCCGACTTGAAAGGCGCTCAATAAATGGAATCTTGTTGTTGTTGTTGTTGCTAACTCTAGAGATTGTGAGTGCTGTAATATATCTAGTCCTGGTGACAAAATACAGAAGCTCAAGTCTTGAAAGGCCAGAGGCGAGAGTGCTAACCACTGCACCAGGCTGACACACAGACCAGTTTATTTGCAGTATTGTTTATCATGATACTGAACTGTTCAATTTCAGCAACAAACTAACAGAAATTGTGCACCTATATCTGAAGGTTTTTAAAAATATAACCCAGTACTACAGGTAGCTTTCCTTGGCTTAAGAAAAACACTTCAGAAACTATTTAGATTCAATCTGGTATTGTACATTAGTCAATAAGGGTCCATTTTGAATAGTATAGTCGGTCGTACTCGTCTCCTTAACATTAGAAAAAGACATATGTGCTGACAAGTAGAGCTTTGCTTAGTTGCTTAGTTGCTACTAAAAGCGAGGGTGAGCGGGCAAGTATAAATTATGTTTACCACTTCATAAAGCTCTATTCTCAGATAAAAAGTGACAAAGACAAATTAAAGGAAGGGGCAAAATATGTTCAGAAAGGCCACAATGACGTAAGATGGTCAAAGCTGACATCTTTAGCTACATATAATGTACTAGGTTACGCGTGGATTATGTAACTGATTGCTGTTCGGAACTTTCCACGTTCCTTATCCAAATATTGACAGAAGATTAATTGAATTTGCCTAAGCAAATCTGGTCACACCAGACACCTGAGATCTGGGTTGATATGAAATTTTAATACTGCAGCCTGGTGGAAATTTTTACATTGAGAAAGCTAAATTTGCAAATAGATTGGTCATCCAAGATGTGATAAGGTGCTACATCAAATGCAAGGATTATTATTATTCACTTTTTGGCTGCTTGTAGGACCTTGCTTTGCGCTAATGTGAAGCTCCTGTTAACCCTGCAAGCCAAAGCTCTAACAGGTAGGGTGGTCCTAATAGGACAAGTAGTGAGAAGCTTATCAGAAAGTGCTCCTAATGGCAAACTATACTGTTTCAGCTGGTTGAGCTCCAACACTCACTTTGGGGTCTCCAAACCTTGTTTCTTACCAACCCATGCTTAATACAACAACAACTTGGATTTACATAGCTTCCTCCATGCCGGACGGCGTCTCAGAGCACTTCAGTGACGGATCCCGGGGCCGAGCCAGGGGGAGGGGGAGGAAGGTGACCAAAGGCGCGGTTGAAAGAAAGGTCTTTAGCCGAGGCCTGAAAATAGGAAGAGAGGGGGCGAGGCAACGGGAGTGAGGAAGGGAGTCCCAGAGCTTCAGAGCAAAATGATTTTATACGCACTATACAGAAGGAATGATCCTACTAAAACAAACAGCAGCAACAAATGTACATCTATATAGCATCTTTCTCGTCGTGAGGCACTGCACGGTCCTGGCTTTGCTATAATTCCCAGGAAATTCTCTGAAACACAGGAGACCTTTCGAACAACTTGATAAACCGCTATATCAAATACAAGCATTATTATTCTACATGAGTATGGAGACACCCATTATCCCTCTATTGCAGGTCTCCAAGCTGTCAGACAAGTCACTTTCTACAGTATGTAGGTGGGCTGGGGGTAGGGAGTATCACAATAAGGTGCATATAACTTTTTAAATGTTTGCTATGCACGCTTTGAGATGTATTAAATCTTGTTTATAATGAACTGAATATACTACAGTCAGCAAATTTAATGTTCAAATCTATTTGCTTCACAGCTGAACACAATACTTCCCTTATGATAAAATAAAATGACTACGTATAGATATTAAAATATCTGAACCTATTAATTAACGGAGTCACAACAGAACCATGGAGTTATCCTTGGAAGTAATTTATTACTGTTATAAATAACGGGATGGGTTGCAGTTGGATTCTTGATATCTGTAACACTTCAATACTGGATTCTCTTTTGCTGCAGCTGCATTTTAGTGCTACTTAAAGAGCACAAAAGGTCTGAGTTGCTGATAGGTTACAGCAGGAACAAATTAAATAAACAAATACATTAGTTGTACTTGTTAAAGCAATTTACCAATGCAAAATATCACAAAGTGTTTCATTCAAGGAGTTACTTTGAAGTGCTTCACAAACAGCATTGAGATGAATGACCAAAAGGTATAATTTTTTCTGTGAATTAGTCTGAGGTAAGAATATTAGTCTGCCGACGAGAAGCACTCCCAAATCGTGCTACAAGGCCTTTAATGTTTGATAGAACTGGTAGATAAATCCGTGGTTTAAACAGCTAATATACAACAAAAAACAACTTACACTTGACGTCGGGGGGATGTCCCAAGTTGATGAACAATCAAGGATTTGAACCCGAGCTGGGGGTTGGGAACAGGAGGGTGGGGGATGGTGTGACCGAAGGTTCGGTCAAAGAGAAGTCTTGAGACAGGCCTTGAAGGAGGCAAGGGAGGGGGCGAAGGGAAGGTTCTATGGGATGGGTTTCCAAAAGGTGGGGGTAGAAAGGCAGATGGCCGACCGCCAACGGTGCGGCGGACAGGGCAATAGGTATTAAAGATTAATACCTCCAATACATCACTCTCAATACTTGACCCTGGAATGTTTTGACCCAGAGGTGAAAGTGCTACCAAATGAGCGAAAATGACAGAACAGATGGTTGCAATAAGTGTGAGAGTGGATCAAACATACTGCCTTGCCGGTAATTGCAAATAGCAGATGCAATCCCCATGGAATGAATCTTTTTCACACGGTTACTTGTTTCCCCTTTGAGCTCTATGGAAAATTCCTTAACAGATTTTTAAGAACGAATTTGAGAAAAACATAATGAAGAAACCAAAAGATAACCACAATATTGACCGCTTTGGGCAAGTATTAATTAACCCAGAATAGTGTTTATTTATAAATGGCAGCTTATATTTGACTATTTTGTTTTACCCAGTGAGTTATTACAATCTGGAATGCACTGTCTGAAAGGGTGGTGGAAGCAGATTCAATAGTAGCTTTCAAAAGGGAATTTGATATGTATTTGAAAAGGAAAAAATTGCATGGCTACGGGGCAAGAGCATGGCAGCAGGACAAGTTAGATAGTTCTTTCAAAGAGCCAGCACAGGCAAAATAGGCAGAATGGCCTCCTTCTGTGCTGTAAGATTCTATGATTCTATCATTTGGTTTAACTTTTGAGCAGTGTATGAAGCCAGGGAAATCCGATGGGATTTCTAAACAGAAAGTAACAGAAATCAAGTACATTAAAAAAATTCAAAAACAACTTAATTTAAAACATTAGATTGTTGATATGGGCATAATACCAACAAGGATCTAATCTTGAGTTCTGGGAAATCAAACTAACAGCTGGGTGGGAACCACAACCCCAGACACAAGTGGAAAAGGCTATAGACAACAACAACTTGCCTTTGCAATGTCAAATCCCTTTTGCTTTCCCTTCCCCCCTTCCATAATGATTTAAACTTCCAGGCTAAAGCAGATTTTCCTTCAAACAGTTGATGAGGAAATTCTGAGGTTCAGCGTGACAGCTGCTGCGAGATGCTTCCTGGAATCCAAGTTCAGGAACACATGCTCATATATCCAAGGTATTATAACTGCAGACCACTTGAGGCAGACATACAATGGCACACATTGAGACAGGCTTGGTTCACTTCATTCACACAAATGGAAAATCTCAGAAGCCTACAGTCCAAACACTACCTCTAACAGTCCGGAAATATGCAAGCAGCTTGTTCATTGTTGCTTGAAGGAGTATGGGGTTAAGGTGGGGAAATAGGATTGAATGGACAGCTTGCTCCAAGTGTCGGGTACAAACTCTGGGCCAAATGTGCTCCTCATGCTCTGTAAATTTCTGCACTTCTAATCGCTCTCACTCAAATAAGACCCCAGCATCATTCTGTGCATTCTCTATAACAAAGAATACATACACATCAAAAACAATTTACATTCATATAATGCCTCTCATGCGGGGTAGTATCTCAAAGCGCTTAAACTGACACCAAAAGTACTTTATTCAAAAGTACTCACACTAATATATTTTTATAAATCATTGCTATCAACTGATAACAAAACATCTGCAGCATTATACAGGGAACAGAAACTGTGAATAAAAATACTGTCCAAACAATAAATTATTGCATTTCACATATAGTGCCTATAATGTCAAAACTTAAAGCACTACAAAGGTTTCTCGACTTCTCAAAGCACTTTCTGTGAAGTGACTGTGTAGACAAACACAGCAACCAATTTTTGCAAGTGCTTTCCAGTAATGCATTCAGAATGTCAGGCCAAAGTCAGCCCTGTGAACTCAATATCCCAATGAGGGCCTTGAACCCACAATCTTCTGATTCAGATGTAAGAGTTCTATTAGCTGAGTCCGGTTAACACAAAATAACACATAACCATACCAGATATGATGTATTCTCACACAGATATAACAAATAACAACATATGTTGTTTTCAATTGATATGGAATAATAACTCTTACATTTGATATAACGCCTTATCACATCGTTGAGACGTCTTGAAAGCTTCACAGAACATACTGTAAAGTGAATTGACTGTATATTTTGTGGGCAAAACTACTAAAAGAATTGCTGAATTGATTGATTTACACTTTAAATAATACGACAAACCAAGATAAAGTTAGGAATGGGAGAGGAGTCTTTGAAGCTCTATTAGAAAGAGGAACCAAAGCAGTTGATACAATAAGTGATCACAGATCACATTACCTCTTGTCCTCATTTGGTATTTTAAGGCTAACACTATATTCCAAGCCACATTGCCAAATGCAACATACTTTTAAGACAAAGCCATCCTATTCGGATAACCAACTGAAATAGTCTGGGTTAACAAAAAACATTACCTGGGAAAGTTATAGCTTGAAAGGCGACATTGATGAGAGGCAGACATACAGTACAGAGCAAATTTATACAACATTTCACTTCACATAATTTTAGGTTTGGCAGATTTGCCAGAAGTGTATACTGTTTGGATTCCAGATTATAACTATAGCAACAGGAGTATCATGTTTCAAAGTAGGAGTTAAGTGAGATCACACTAGAATGTTCCTTTTTCCAATCTAAGCTTTTAAGTTTTATACAGAAAAAACACAAAAATTATTGACTGAAAGACAAAAATGTGTGTTGCCGAGATTGTAGTCCACAAGGTGTTCAATTGGACTTCAGTGCAACACTCTTATAACCCCCACTGGTATACAGCAGCCTCACTTATACCCTATGGACCCACGCTAACCAGAAGTATGATACACCTGACTTCCAGCACTGAGTAGCCAACTTCCTTCAGTAAAATAAAGGCCCACTTCATCACATCAGGTTACTGCTGATATCACTTTCTCAGTGTTACATAATTGCATCCTATATGCAGGAAGCATTTCTGATGTCATTTGAAAAGAAAGTAAACGCACATTGCATAGATATGTGACCGGTTGTTAGTTGATTGGCGGATTGTTTTCCAGGAGAAATAATCCCTCAAAAAAAAATTTGGTCACTCAATTCTTGACTGTTTGTGGGACACTGCTGTGCGAAGTTGGCTGCCGCGTTTCACCCATAAAATACAGTCAATTCACTTTACAGTGTGTTCTGTGAAGCGCTTTGGGACGTCCTCCCGACGTGAAAAGCGCTATATCAAATGCAAGGATTATTATTATTATTATTATCTCGATGACGTAATAAGGTGCTATATCAAATGCAAGGATTATTATTTTTATTATTATTAGCAGTGTTTTCTGTGCATAGAGTGCAGTGTTATGTCAGAGGTAACTTGGAATTTAATCATTTTTTTCCTTGCGTCGCTTATAACACAGCCTCAGACCCAGATATTGGAACAGAGTACTGCATTATAACGAGCCCTGAATGAATCAAGGTATCAATTAAAACAATCGAGACGATTCCAAATTACAAGTCTTTGATAAATCTTGGGGCTGGATTGTAATGTTCCTTTTACTCTTGAAAAAGAGCACCTTCAAGTTACATATCCAATGCTTAGTGGTCACCTTTAAATCGTGCAGGCTGGCAGTTAATTATTATGATGGATAGTGTACTGCTTTGTTGCACAAAGTCGAAGAGCCTCCATTTTACTCTCTGCCTGTGGCAAATCTAGCAGTCACAAGAGTCAATAGAGCTCATTAAAGACTAATTTATACACTATCGAAGAGCAATACAGGAAAGAAATCCTGGTGCATCAAATTTCACTGCGATTAACTCTTACAAAATTCTTTCAAATTAGTCAAAAAAAAATTTGGAGGTGGTCAGCCGGGTGTTTGACACATGTGGAAACCCATCACTTTGCTTAAGAGTATCCAAACCAAGCTGATAATTCCATCCATCCCACCTCCCCTTGGAAATCCCAGGGATAGATTGTTGGAATGGAATGTGCACTCTCTCCCTGGAGGGACACATCCTGCTTAACTAATTCGGGAAAATATTAGGCGCAGATTGGTAAGAGCCAAGGCTTGGGGACCCAAGAGTATGTGTTGGGGTAACTGCTGGAGTCTAACCAGCTAAAACCACATAGCTTGCCACTGATATTGCTGTCTGGCAAGTTTTCCTGCTGCTTGTCCAGCTAGGATCACCCTACCTGTTACGGCTTTGGCTTGCAGGGTTAACAGGAGCTTGCAAGCCAAAGCCCCATTTGATTCCCTGCCTCCAATGACTGGTCTGCCCTTCCAGGTCCTGCCGATGGGCCAGGCTGGCCTTGCTATCATCAGCAGTGCCTTGGAATACTGCGGACCCGCCTGGCTCAGGAACTGGACTACCGAGACTGCCATAGAGGGCTGCCTCGATTCCAATATTCCGTTGCCAAACATATCACATTGGAGCCAGTTCAGCTCCGAAGAGACCTCACTTACCTTCCCCCAGGAGGACAAGTCAGAAACTGTTTGATTACTTTTAAGCACAGGATTTCAGCATGTGTCGGACACCCAGCTGATCAAAATAAAAATGGAATCAATTTAAGATTAATTATTATTATTGTAAGTGATCTCATAAAGACACTCAGATTCAAAAATCACAAAGATAGTGACTACCATCAGGCCAATTCAAAGATAACAATTTGCATTTATATAGCGCCCCTCACACTGTACCATTCGGCCCATCGAGTCTGTGCCGGCTCTTTGACAAGAGCAACTGACTTTTATTAACTCCACTCACCAGCTTTCTCCCCATAACCCTGCAAACCCATCTTCCCCAGATACCTATCCAGTTCTCTCTTAAAAGCTGTTATCGAATCGGACTTCACTGCCCTTTCAGGCGGATCATTCCAAATTCTAACAACTCGCTGAGTGAAAACATTTCTTCTTACCTCCAATCTGCTTCTTTTGGTAGATATCTTAAGACTGTGACCACGAGTCACAGACACACCTACCAGCGGAAACAGCTTTTCCCTATCAAGCCTGTCGAAACCTTTCATAATCTTGAAGACCTCTATCAGGTCCCCGCGTAACCTTCTCTGCTCTAATGGGAAAAGTCCTAACTTTTCCAGCCTGTCCTCATAGCTAAAGTTCCCCACAATGCACAATTTGCTTTCTGAAAAGGGCATGCAAGCCTCTGAATGGGGCTATGTGATTCTTACAAGCCTCCAAAACAGGTCCACTCTAGCGGCAGCTGGGTACTCAGGGTCATAGCGACTATGAGAGCAATCAAACCTGTGAGTCAGAGCGCATCAGTGATCATACCATCCTGGCCCTAAATACTAAACATGGAATCCATAATATGCACATTCAACCAAAGCCATGTGTCACCCAACCAGAGCCATCAAATAGCTACTGGTCCTCTGTGTTCGTTTTGCCTGATGCCCATTCGTGCCAGCTTGCAATAGCTTGAAGCTTCTATTGCTACTTGTACCCAGTAAGCAGCTTCTCCATGTGCTTGCTGAAAAGGGTTTAGTTTCAAAAGGCATTTGCAAAAGCCTGATCTGCAATTTCTAATATCTCTTAATGGTATTAAACACATCTGAGAAAAAAAACATTAAAAAGGGATGGAATACCAAGAACAGAAAGACTGAAAATGGAACTGCATAATAATATAAAAATCTTCATTGCATTTGATATAGCACCTTATCACATCATTGAGACGTCTCAAAGCACTTCACAGAATATACTATAAAGTGAATTGACTGTATATTTTGTGGAAGAAACGCAGCAGCCAATTGAGCACAACAGTGTCCCACAATCGAGCAAGAAGAAAATTGCGCACTTAAGCCTTTGTGCAGAGAACATGGTTAATTTATTTAAACTCAGGCTCAATAATGACAGTCCTAACAAGATAATTGACATTCAAACTAAAACCAAGAATTGTTCAAGTATTATTATTATTATTATTATTATTATTAAGTATGTTCAAGCAAAGGAACCCAGGCCACAAGAGGTTTAGTCAAGTGAAAATATGAATGCAAGGAATGTGGAGGGAGAGTCATGAAAACTGAGCAGTAAGAGGTCAAAGAATGTCCAAGAAAAAAATGATAACTAGGTTTCAAGTAACAATTATGGATTTAGACGTTTCAAACCGCAATCAACCACAATCAACCCAGAACAAGCCACCAGAGAACAGCTGCACCAGGAAATCTGGTTAAACACAACGGTTGTACAGATACAAATCAGCCTGGTTAAGAAATCAGACAGGCAGCGGTGCACCGTAGATAAAATTAATAAGAAAACCCCAACTGAAATTATGCCCTTGCATGACGGCCACAGCAAACTGCAACGAGTTGCAGCCACTAATCATGGAAGAGGGGAAGCATGACAGAGCCAGGAAACTACAGGGAAATAACTGACTTTGACAGCGAGGAGAATGTGTGCAGCCAGATAGATCATTTTTTAAAAAAAAAGAACAAGTTTTATAAAGATTAAATAATAATCCCTGCATTTGATCTCCAATTATTATGAATTCCCTCCAGATTCTGATTTCACCCTTTTTTAAGGCAATACATTTTCAAAAAAGTGATACAATGTGTTTAGTTTTAAAAGCTGAATTGCGTTCAAAGTAGATTTACTTGAGGCCACTGGAACTTAGTGTGACCTCTTGCCACAACAAATACAATATATTCAAGGTTACATTTTTCTTTCTGGATGTTTAAGAAATAGGATTTTTAACATATAATAATCCCTCACAAACAAAATTTGGTCACTCAGTCCTCGACTGTTTGTGGGACAATTGGTTGTGCGTTTGGCCCACAAAATACAGCCAATTCACTTTACAATGCATATGTCAAAGCTCTATATCAAATGCATAGATTATCATTATTATCTTAAACTCAATCTTTTGAAGGGCGGTGGCCAATTAAACTTGGCAAAAATTAAGGCAATAGTGTAACTCACTGGAGTGACCTTCACTTTAACAGCAGCTTTAATATGTCTCTTTGATAATAAAATAGGAAACAATCCTGTTATTTTGTTGGTATTCTACGATTGTTTGTGGGACACTGCTGTACATAATTGTCTGTCACGTTTCGCCCACAAAATATTGAGTATATTCTGTGAAGTGCTTTGAGACGTCTCAACGATGTGTTAAGGTGCTATATCAAATGCGATTATTATTATTATTATTTTAGGTTGGGGTTAAAAATTAACAGAACAATGAATTGAGTGAATGAAGCTTTTTTAAATAAATGAGAATTTTGCTCTAATCTTTACTCCTCGAAATTTACTTTTGTTCAGTCCAAGCTTCTGCAGTCTCTTCTTTTTGGGGATTTCTTATACTCATTTCTGCCTTTTGGGTTGTATTTTCAAAATTACACATTTTGAAAATCATTCAACTAATTGCCAAACCAGGATTTATCTTGTCTTCTGCTTTTCTGTACTATGGCCTTGGCTATAAGTTCTCAATCATTAAGAAATTTACATTACTGTATACCAGTTCTACACTTTCTTGGGACGTCCTCCCGACGTGAAAGGTGTTATACAAATGTAATTTTGTTGTAACTTTTCTGTTGTACTCTGTACTCTTTGACCATGCTTCGTTCCTCTTCTCCCCTGAAAACTTTTCTCTTTGACCGTACCTATGGTCAGCTCCCCTTTCTCATGGCTCGGCATCAAACTACGCCATTGTTGAGCCTCCAGATACACTACCCTAAGTGAAGGGCACAACATGAATTCAAGTACTTGTTGAAATTGTATTTCAAAATTATAGGAAAAAAATGTTAACATTGATTGGGAAAAATGACAAATATGGATGTTTGCCGATTAAAATTGGAAACCCAAATACTATGCATGTATCTGGACTGCAATATTCATCAATTATATGCCCTTTACACATCTCAAAGCTTTATTTTAAGGATCAATTTCTAAACATTTGCACCATCTAGCCAAAGTGAATCACATCAATTAACAACTGAAAGTTCAAACCCTAATAACTAATAAGGTAATAATAATAATAATAATAATAATAATCCTTGCATTTGATATAGCGCTTTTCACGTCGGGAGGACGTCCCAAAGCGCTTCACAGAACACACTGTAAAGTGAATTGACTGTATATTTGTGGGTGAACGCGGCAGCCAATTGCGCACAGCAATGTCCCACAAACAGTCGTGGATTGAAAATGACCAATTTATTATTGTTTTTGGTTTTGGAGGGATTATTATTAGGCGTGTGCAGTAAGGAAACTTGCCCAAGGTTTCGCCCTCTGCCTGGAATTGAACTCAGGTCTCTCGCTTGCAAAGCGAGTGCTCTAACTACTGAGCTACAGGACTCCACATAATAACAATACTACTAATAATTACAAATAATCAGCTGCGGCCGAAGGCGACTTAAAATCGTTCGTTTAAAAAAATAAAATAAAATTCTCGCGCCAAGCTTAAGATTTGAACGAAATGGACTTAAGTCTCAACCCAAGTGGAATTTCAGCAATAGGATAGGAAAATGTGGGGCTTTTCCCTGTTTCCTCCCCACCCCCCTCCCACCCCCGTGCTCTGAGATGGGTGGGGATTGATTTGGGGGGGGCGGTGTGGGGGCGGGGGGGGGGGGGGGAGTGTGGGGGGGTGTGTGGGGGGTAAGGGTGATTGAGAGAGAAAGGAGGAGGCAAAAAAGTTTTCATGTCTTTGGATGGTGGTAGTGGGGTGGGGGGTGGGGGGTGGGGGGTTCAGGTAACTGGCTGTAAGTAAATTCTTTGTAATTTATCTCTTCACCATTAGATCTATTAGATCAAAGTACTAGGAGTATCTGGTACTTTGGTATGAGCAGCTCTAAGTAGGTTGATCTCCATAGATCTACAGTAAATTGGTGAGTAAAGATTATGAGCAAACTAACCTCCTCACCAATTTTACCCATTCTAAGAAAATAGACGTTTTACTTTGTTTAATGGACAGTACTATTTTTAAAAAAAAGTATATTCCTGAGCCAGCTTTGTATCCACTATGTATTTACCAAAAAGTGATAAACCTCGAACCATCTATAAATTTACCCAGTAATGAAAGAGTTAAAATATAAATTCAGATAGAAACTAAGTTCAGTGCTAAAAAACATGCGGTTTTGTATCTCAAAAGGGTTTTGTTTTTAAAACATAGGCAATGCTAGAGAATGAACAAAGTGATCACAGGATCTGAACTGCAGCAATACGTTTGTTCTCTGAGAATGTCTGTACTCTACGATTTATATCTGATTGGTTCAAAAGCATGTGATAGCCTGAACTCGGCAAAAGCACAGATTATTTGAGAGGAAGAGAAAAACCTACTAAATCAGTCTTTGTTACTGTTGAACTTAAAAAGTCAGAATGGAAATTTATTCTGAAACTTTTTAAAAAGAAGTCATTGTAAACCAGTCCCTTCAACCTGCTCCTTTTCGTTTCCGATTTTCACAATGCTTGTTCAATATTTCATAAATGAAAGATTCTTTGTAAGTGAACATGAAACCGAAGTTATATTGTGTCCCAGAACCTTGGGACGTTCTCCTAACAAGAAAGGCACAATACAAATGTAGTTTGTTGTTATAGAGGTGAGATTACCTTTTTCTATGACTCATATACTTCCTTACCCTTCCTTTTGCTAAACATTTATTTCTGCTTTCTTATACAACGCTAACTAAACACTACATATTCCCCGAATCTCTGGAACGCTTTGCCTCAGTCCCTCCAGCTTGCCCAATCTTTGCCCTTTTTAAATCACTGAATGGGCCTTCGATCACTTCCGATTCCTCTCTGGCTTGGCATCAAGCTGTTGCACTACCTGCATAGAGGACCCCATATAAATGCAAGTTGTTGGTGATGGTGTGGTTATTCGCCTTGATGATTGGCGAATAACGTTAGACCTTTCCAATGTTCTCACCTGCCTCCAACTCTCAAGAAGCTTCAACGGATCCAAAGCTCTGCATAAGGCTCCACTTTATCACCATCCTCACCAAGATACATTACCTGCAAGTACTTCAGTAGATTTAGTTACAATATTTATTATGGTCTTTAAATCCTTCCAATGATGTGTCCTGCCCCAACCAATGCAACCTACTGCAAAGTTACACTCCATTATCTTCCACTGTTGCTTTCTCCCCACTGCTTTGTTCCACTGTTGGATTTTCCCATCGCCTTTAAAGGGCTTTGAGATACACTAAACTCCTACAGTTGCTTCAATAAACAAGACCCTGGCTTAACTAATCACTACCACTTAAGTCACCATGCTGTTAATATCTCGGCCACTTCCCATGCAAAATGTTGATAAGGGTCTCCACTTTACTTGTCACTCCTCTTAACATGTAACGCGTCGCATTCTAGAAAATCTTGTAACTACTTACTTCTGATAACTCGTCCTATAATTTGGCATCCTCTAAGATGCCCAACGTTCACCAAAAGCCCACAGTGTGGTGTGGACGCTTGGTGATTTTGGGAGCATGTGCTCAGATGCAACACAGAGTCCTCTGCTCTATTGGAGGGCCATTCCTGTAACAGGATAAAGCAGGAGGCCACAGCATGGCGCTCCAATAGACCAGAGGCTGTGATCCATCTAACCCTATTTGGTATGCCCAACCTTCACAGAGTACCTGCACCAGTCACAGCGCCCATTGTGGACCAGGAGGACCTATGCCCAACTAGCCACTCTGGATAACTAGTCCCTGAGTCAATTTCCCTTGCTATGACGAGTTATCAGAGTATGTACCTGATGTCAGAGAGCACTAAATAATAATAATAATCCTTGCATTTGATATAGCGCCTTATCATGACTTTAAGAGATGTCTCAAAGCGCTTCACGGAATATTCTGTGAAGTTAATTGACTGTATATTTTGTGGGCGAAACTCGACAGCCAATTGCACGCAGCAGTGTCCCACAGACAGTCGTGGACTGAGTGACCAAGTTATTATTTATTTATTTTGAAGGAATTATTACCTCCGATAAAATGATCCGCCAATCGACTACTTACTGCTACGTAAACAGAGGCATGGAGTAAAGAAACTCGCCCTGCCAGGAATCGAACCCATGTCTCTTGCTTGCAAGGCAAGTGCTCTAACCACTGAGCTACAGGACTCCTTTATAAGTGAAATCTGTTGTCCTTAAATTAAATGTAAAATTATTTAAAATGCAATGGATTTAGATTATCCACAATGCAATTTTGTTTTCCTTTCTTAAACTGAAGTAACACCTATAAATGACCTATTCTTTTGAATAAACCATTTTGCATGTTTCTGTGTATGACTGCATTGCATGCATGGCTGACCATCATTTAATTCCCATTGTTTCTATAAATTTCACTTGAAAAATAGCAGTTATAAAGAAGGAAATGAGGAATGTGAATACAGTGGTTTGTGGATATAAATGAAAGCTATTTTACACTAGTTAAACATTACCTTTATTCAATGAACCCCAGAAACTTAACATTTATTTCATTATATGCAAAGTATAAGTATGCAAAGGTTGATATACGATCCCTTTTTTTTTCATATTCTCTTGCCCCTTCCTCTTCAACTGTGCCTATGGTCATATCCCACTGGCTCGTATCGTGCTCCACCACTGTCAAACCCTCTGGGATGCTTCCCTGCATGAAAGGGGCTATATAAAGCAAATTGCTGTTGTTGATTTGTTTTCAAAGATAGAGAAACACTACTTATTCTGGTAAATTCAACTAAAAAGCATTTCCTATTTCATACACTCAACAGTCTCTTTGCATCAAACCTATTTATAGATATGCAGTTTGAAACTACCGAACAAATATTTCAAGAGTTTTGAATTTTCATTTATGAGTTGAATTTATCCGCCTGTAGCTTGGTGGTTAGAGCACTCGCCTCGCAAGTGAGAGGACCTGGGTTCGACTCCCAGGCAGCGCAAGTTTCATCACTCCATACGCCTGTTTACCTAGCAGTAAGTAGGAACCTGGTTGTTACTTGATTGGTGGATCACTTTTCCGGGGGTAATAATCCCTTCAAAAAAATAATAATAATTTAGTCACTCAATCCATGACTGATTGAACTCAAATTTTCTTTGTTCGATCTTAAACCAAACTAATCTCCATTATATAATATATATTAGTGGAACTGATGTTTACACAAGAAAAAAGAAAAAAAGTTCTGTTTGCAGAACCTTGATATGGATTCCTTAACCTAATGTACCATATCATGAGAATCATACTTCTGTCTGCAACAGAGAGCAAATTATGAAGTAAAGTTTAAGGTTTGCTAGAATTGCCTTTTCTTTGAAAACTAAAGATCTGTGAATAGTAGGTTTGTAATCAATGGAAGCAATAACCCTCTGAGTAACCAAATATCAGATCTGGATCAATGCTTCTACATCAGCAAAGCTTAAAAGGCCATATAGGCAGAATTAATTGGGATATTTACAAGGGAGATAATGATAAATACTTGGGACGTACATTTATTAAGGAGAATGGAGAAAAGGCTGCAAAATAGTTCTGCAACGATCTTATAAACTAACAAGCAGAAACCAGCTGAATGATCTCTTGTCCCTATAGAACCAGCAAAATTGAAGGATATATTTAGCAATATACAAAGCTTTTATACACATTAACAACAATTGGGATGAGGGAATCTACAAGTGTACAGTATGTCATGAACAATAGCTCTGGTTAAATACAGTACTAGTGCACAACATTTCTATGACAACCAAGCCAAGAGTTTTAAATGCTCCTTTCCGGTCATGTCATCCACAGGATACATTTTGGAAACTGACAAACATTTTTTGACATGCTAGGCCTAGGCTGACTAAACAAACATATACTGTGTAACACAAAGTTTCCAAACACTCAATCTCTCTGACTGAGGCATGTGATACAGCTGACCAATTATAATCCTATAACAGGACAAGGTTTAAAAGCTATAACTGCCCAAATCCTACATATCATCTTCTCCAGAGCACTTTCAAAAAAGCCGTGAAGAACCTTCCACACTTTATCACAATACTGTACTGGAAAAGTAAAAGTTATTTCAGTACCATTAACTGGCCAGTCCCATTCAAAAATAGATGGCTAAAAGTATTTTTTGCTTTTATTCTGGTTACTTTACAGTACTACCATCAGTGAGCATAAGAAATCCCAGAAAAGAAGAGTGCAGAAGCTTGGGCTGAACAAAAGAAAATTTAGAGGAGCAAATATTTATTTAAAAAAAGCTTCTTTCACTCAATTCATTGCTCTGTTAATTTTTAACACAACTTAAAATAATAATAATGCAAATAATAATTGCATTTGATATAGCGTCTAATCATGTCGTTGAGACGTCTCACAGCGCTTCACAGAATATATTGTAAAGTGGATTAACTGTATTTTGTGAGCAAAACGCGACAGCCAATTGAGCAATGCAATGTCCCACAAACAGTCGTGGATTGAATGACCAAATATTTTTGGTCAGATGTCATAAGTCTGCATGGTACTATCCAATGGACAGGAGAGCTTCCAAATTACAATACTGTAGCAGTTGCTTTTTAATCACTCAACAATAAGATCTCCCTTCCAAAACAGATTGAGTGAAGAAACAGGCTTATTTGCCTAACATTTAAAACTTTTTAATAACAATACTAATGGTTGCATTTGATATAGCGCCTTATTATGTCTTCAAGACGTCTCAAAGCACTTCACAGAATATACTATAAAGTGAATTTACTGTATATTTTGTTGCAAATATGAAGGGTTTTTATACTGACTGCACCTCGGACCCGAGCTGAGGGGAGGGTGGAGGACAGGGGAAAAGGAGGGTGACCGACGACGCGGTCGAAGAAGAGGATCTTGAGATGGGTCTTCAAGGAGGCAAGGGAAGGTGCAAGGCGGAGGGATGGAGTTCCAGAGGGTGGGGGCAGAGTGGCTGAAGGCCCGCCCGGCAATGGTTTGATGGGCGAGGCGGGGGACGTGAAGCAGGCTGGAGCCCGCTGAGCGGAAGAAGCAGGCAGGTTGCGAGGGAGTTAGCAGGTCCAGAGGTAGGGGGGAGATAGGCCATGGAGGGCTTTGAAGGTGAGGTCCAGGATCTTGAACTGTGTCCTCTGAGTAATGAGGAGTCAGTGGAGTTGATCGAGGATGGGGGGTGATAGGGTCACGGAGCTTGGTACGGGAGAGGACAGAGTTCTGGGTGATCTGCAACCAATGGAGGGAGAAGTTGGAGAAGCCGACAAGTAGGGAGTTTGCGTAGTCAAGCCTGGATGTTATGAATGTGTGTATGAGGGTCTCACCGGCCTGCGGTGAGAGACAGTGGTAGAGCCGGGCAATGTTGTGGAGGTGGGGGAAGGCAGAGCGGGTCATGGCACGGATGTGTGGGTAGAAAGGACAGTTGAGGGTCAAACAAGACACCAAGGTACACAAGATCTTTGAACCAAGTTATGCAAGGCAGAGTTTCAACTGATAGAAAGACTTTAAGAGAGAATTTTAAAAGCAGGAATGGTGTGTGCAGTTTCCCCGCTGAGATTTTAGTATGCAAACGTTCCCCACTGAGACTCTAAATTACTATAAAATATGAAGATGCAGCTTCAGCAGCTCACATTCTTGGAATCGGGTCTGGCACAGTCCTATCAACTCTTGTGGTGCTGCTGTATATAATCTAAAGGTGGAATGACAACTCAGTATCTCCCAAAATGTTGCAAATAGTCGCTTCAAGCATGGAGTAAGTAATCCTCATCATATTCACATCAGCTTACAAGAATTTTAACCAAACCATCACTTGGAGCAAGAGATACATTTTCTCTTTCACTGTGCTATATTTCAACTCTGGATGGACAAGCAGTGGGAAAGCTTCCCAGATAGCGATATCAATGGTGAACTATACTGTTTTAGCTGTTTAGACGCCAGCAACAACAACAACTTAGATTTATATAGTGCCCTCCACGCCGGACAGCGTCTCAGAGCGCTTCACAGTAACAGATCCCGGGACCGAGCCAAGGGGAGGGGGAGGAAGGTGACCAAAGGCGCGGCCGAAAAGAAAGGGAGGGGGGTGCAGAGGAGTGCAGGGACTTGAATACAAGGATGAGGATCTTGAAATCGATCCTCTCTGGGATAGGCAGCCAGTGCAGTCTGGCAAGGACTGGGGTGATCGGGCAGTGGAGTTTGGTGCGGGTGAGAATGTGGCCACAGAGTTTTGAATGATTTGGACTTTATGGATGGTAGTGGATGGGAGACCGGCGAGGAGAGTGTTCGAGTAGTCCAGCCGAGAAGTGACAAAGGTGACCAGGGTTTCAGCAGCTTTTGGGGAGGGGTATTGGCGGAGACGGGCGATGCGTCGGAGGTGGAAGAAAGTGATGCTGGTGAGGGACCGGATGTGGGGGAGGAAGGATAATTGGGGGTTGAACCTGACGCCGAGGTTTCATATGGGTTCGGAGAGTTTTAGGTGGAGGTTGGGTAGGTAGAGGTGAGAGCCGTGAGATTTTAGACGTTGACGAGAGCCAAAGTATGGCTTCCATCTTGTCAACGTTCAGCTGAAGGAAATTTGCGTTCATCCAGCCCTGAGATCTGACAGGCAGGCTGACAGAACATCAGGGGACTGGGGGTCGCAAAGAGAGGTGGAAAAATAGAGTTGGGTGTCGTCCGCATACATGTGGAAGTGTACCCCATGTCTGCGGATGACATCCTCAAGAGGGAGCATATAGATCAGAAAGAGGAGGGGGCCAAGGATGGATCCTTGGGGTAACCCGCAGGTAACCGGGTGAGAGCGGCAGGAGAAGCCGTTTGTGCAGATGTACTGCTGGTGGTTTGTGAGGTAGGACTCAAACCAGGCGAGTGCGGTCCCACTGAGGTGGATGACAGAGGAAAGGCGGCGGAGAGGTCCAGGAGGACAAGGAGGCAGAGGGAGCCCTGGTCACAGATAGAGAGGATGTCGTTTGTGACTTTCACAAGCGCAGTCTCTGTACTGTGGGCAGAGCAGAAACCGGACTGGAGGGGCTCGAAGAGGGAGTGGGAGGAGAGGTGAGCGCGGAGTTGATTGGCAACAACGCGTTCCAGAACTTTAGCGAGGAAGGGCAGGTTAGAAATAGGGTGGTAGTGGCTGGGGTTTGAGGGATCTAGGGAAGCTTTTTTCAGGAGGGGGGTGATGACAGCAGTCTTGAGGGAGGCAGGGACTGATCCAGAGGAGGGACTGGTTCATGACGTCAGCCAGTAGTGGGCAGAGGAGGGGGAGCTGGTGACCAGCAAATTGTTGGGGAGGGGGTCGAGGCAGCAGGTGGTGGGTTTCATGGAGGTGATGGTGGGTGAGAGGGAGGAGGCAGAGATGGGGAGGAAGGAATGTAGAATGGGAGTGGTGATAGGAGCAGATGATGAGGAGGGTGAGGGGGACAGAGAGGTTTGTAACAAGGGGCAGGTGGATGAGGCTGCCTGGCGGATGTTAAGTATTTTAGATGAAACGAAGTCCATGACCTCCTCGCACTTGGCCTTTGATACAAAGATTGAGGAGGCCTGAGGGGGGCACAGAGGAGGTAGTGGGTGGTGGAAAAAAGGATTTTAGGGTTGTGCTTAGCCTCCAAGATGATGTTGGAGTAGAAGGCCATTTTTGCACGTGTCAAAGAACGGCAGTAGCTGTGGAGATGCTCGAGCCACAGTTGGCGGTGAACTGTCAGGCCAGTTTTCCACCATCTGCACTCGAGCAGACCGGTTTGGTTTTTTTGGCGTCGGAGATGGTTGTTGTACCAGGGGCTCGGGTGGGTTTGGAGATGGTCCTGGATTTTAGGGGGACGAGGGAGTTGAAGATGGAGGAGAGGCGATCATGGAGCAGCTGGACGGCTGCTTCAGGATCTCTGCGGGTGGAAGGCCAGAGGGATAGGATGTTTGATGATGAGAGGGCCTTTGTGAGCGTCTCAGGGGTAGCCTTTTCCAAGGGTGGTAGAGGATGGTTGAGGGCTTGGTGGAGGAGACAGGGATGTGAGAGGAGAAGGAGATGAAAAAGGTCTGAGATGGCCTTGTCCACTATGCTGAGGTTGGAAATGTCAATGCTGTGGGTAATGACGTGGTCAAGTGCATGACCACGGTTGTGGGTGGGTGAGTTTATATGAAGGGTAAAGTTTAGGGAGGAGGAGGGCAGTGAAATCGGCAGAATTGGTACTGGGGGAGTTTAGGTGGAGGTTGAAATCGCCCATTATGAGTAGGCGCTCAGAGCAGAGGGACAGGGAAGAGAGGAGAGTGGAGATGTCTGTGTGGAAGGAGCCGGGGGGCTTAGGGGGGCGGTAGACAAGGAGGGTTTTCAATGGGAGAGAGGGGTGGAAGAGGGTGAGGTGCTCGAAGGAGGAGAAGCAGCCAGAGGAGTAGGGGGTGAGACCAAGCGAGGCTTTGGAAATGAAGGCCACCCCGCCGCCACGTTGGTTTGGAAGGGGGGGTGTGGTGGAAGGTGTAGCCTGAAGGGGAGGCTTCCACTAGGGGGATGGGATCATTGGGGCAGAGCCAGGTTTCGGTGAGCCCAAGAATGTCAAGGTGCTCGTCCAGGATGAGGTCGTGGATGGTGAGGCTTTATTTGAGAGAGAACGGACATTTTGGAGGGAAATGCGGGTGAGTCTGCTGGAGGGAGGGGAGGGAGGAGAGAGTGGTGTGGAGAGGATTTTGTGGTCTACAGGAGAGATGGTTGTGGAGAATGGTGTGAGTGGAGAGTTGGGGAGGGTATGTATGAGGGAAGGGGAAGTTGGGTTTGCCTTAAGGAGGCGGTTTAGCAGAGGGAGTGAGTGATGGGACACGTGGGGTTGCTGCTCTGGGACAGCCAGTGCCGGGAGCCACGATGGGCCCGGTGGAGGATGCCCAGGCTGGAGCAGAGGGAAGTGGTGATGGAGTCAAGGAGAGAGAGAAGGCGGGGAGGGCGGTGGGAGAGAAGGACGGGGGGGAGTAGCGGATTGAGGGGGGTGGGAGGAGAGACATAGAGGGGGGTGGGAGGAGAGACATTTGGAGTGGAGCGGGAAGGGGAGGCTCGGGATGGGGTGGCAGCCAAAACGTGCAGTACCCCAACGCACACTCTGGGGTCCCCAAGCCTTGGCTCTTGACAACCGGTGCCTAATACTTTCCGTAATTAGGAAGCAGGATGCGTCCCTCCAGGGAGAGAGTGTGCATTCCATTCCAAGAATCTATATCTGGGATTTCCACGTGGAGGTGGGATGGATGGAGTTCTCAGCTTGGTTTGGATTCTCTTAAGTATGGTGATGGCTTTCTGCATGTGCCAGACACCCGGGTGACCCCCCAAAAAATCAATTCAACTCAGATTGATATTGGCTATTCTTTACTGTATGGGCACTTTAGGGGTTTGAGTTAGAATTATATGCAGCAGATAATGAAACAAAATGAGTTTGCTTTCCCATAGGAAGGAAATAAATCAGAGCGGTACTCACATACCTTCCTCACAGAAGCAGTTATAGAATAGAACTGGCTAACGCATAAAAAAGCTACACAGCTTAAACGTTGATACATCTTGCTTGCACTTACATAGTCACGTTCACATGAAATAAAATTATGATTGGGACAATGAGAAGGAGAAAGAAGAATAATGAATTTTGACCAAAAGCACAGCATTACAAGATATATTTTCAGGAAAGTTTTAAAGTCAGGAAGATGTAGCGAGACTAAGATGTTTGGATGAGATAGTGAATGCTTAGTCACCAAAAAACATGCAATAAGCCAGAACTGGCTGAGCACCAGCCAGGAGAATAGAGGAGGAAATTGCAGAGAAATGGATGAACTGCACAATGAAAGAATTCGAAAATCTAGAATAGATCTTATACTTGGAAAAGTTATATAGATTCAGAGCCTAGTGTGGGAGAGTTTTGGTGTTAATGGAGAATTCAGTATCAAAGAGGGTGAATCAAGTATATGGTTCAGAGATGGAAAATGGAGGTCTTAGCAAATGGATTGGATTTAACATTTATAGCAGGGATCATAAATAACATCAAGACTGTGCACTGGCTGATTAAATTGATGAATCAAAGATAGTGCTGGGAGGCTATACCAAACCAAAAATTATTTTGTTTTGGTCAGCCAGGTGACTGAAACATGCTTCAAAGTATCCAAAACAAATTGAGATTTCCATGCATCCCACTTACACATGGAAATTTCAGAGATAGTTTATTGGAATGCGCACTCTCTCCCTGGAGGGCCGCATCCTGCTTATCTAATTCGAGAAAGTATTAGTATAAGAACAAAGAAGGTTTGGGGACCCCAAAGTGTGCATTGGGGTACTGCTGGAGTCTAACCATCTAAAACCGCATAGCTTGTCATTGATATTGCTGCCTGGCAAGCTTCATAAAAATTGACAAGTAAAATTCGAAGTTATGTTACTGTTCCCTATCTCAAGATACCATCACAACCTCATGTACATTTATTATTTGATTGTTAGTCAAAGCAATGCTAATGGAAACAAAGGTTTGGGCTGTTCAGCTGGTTTCTGAAATCAGCTGTACTGCTCTGGTCTGAACTACATTATAGTCCTCAAAGATTTTTTTTTGTTTGTCTCAAGATGTTGTCTCACCAAAGCACAGCCGGATACAGAACATACATAGGATGCTATTACAGCTTTCAATTTTAAACAGGATGCAAGTCCTGGAAATGCCCAGTCTAGATCTCAACATTTCACAATTATTTGCAGAAGCAACTGGTAAACAGTGTTAAGAGCGTACACCCGCAAAAAAGACTAAATAATAATAATAAAAATCCTTGCATTTGATATAGAACCTTATCACATCATTGAGAGTCTGAAAGTGCTTCACAAAATATACTGTAAAGTGAATTGACTGAATCAAAATTAAAAATAAATATTAAAATAACTATTAAAAGCAGATATGATAAAAAAATTCCTTGTGATATTAAGCATCAATGTTAAGGGCCATTAAACACTCATTCAATTTGAAAATGGCACTTTAAGGTTTTATAAAAAAATCTGCATTCTGCAGCCAAACAAATCTTAGATATGTGAAAAAGTTGCACAAAGCATAGAATGAATTAACATTTCAGGGATGACAAGCTTGTTAAATGGTCATTTCTGTAGGACTGTGAATTATATTCAAAAAAATATTCGATTCTGAGTTGTCACAGTGTTATCAGGCTTTAGAGGTGCTTATCACTAATAAGCCATTTTGTGTGCTGTGCTAATATCAGGCAATATTGAATTCCTCAAAGTGAATCAGACTATATAGGTGCTTGTTGCAAATGCAAAACAGAGGCCATGTGGAAGAATTTACTCCTGATATCAGGTTACGCAGAAATGAACAATGATAAAGTTAGAGAGGTGCATACTGCTAAACCAGGATACTAGATGTACTCTGCCATATTACACTTGGCTATATTTAGAAGTAATTTCTACTAAATCAGGCTATTTTACTGGTGCTCACAAGATTGCTGGTGCTTCAATGAAGAATTAGGCAAGATGCATGGGCCATTGATTCTCTGCAGTCTGAGCTCTAGGTCAAAGCTGGATCAAGTGTAAGGAATTGTGGTGGTGTAGTTGAGCAGAGCCAGAGTACAAGAAGGCAAATTTCCAAGTCAAATGAGTTTTTAAAGCAGATAGTAAGATCCATGTGGTGAAGAAAATAGTAATTTTAGTTCAAATATTCCAAACAAAATTGAAAGGATATTTTATATTTGGTATAGCTCCCTTCACTTCAGAAGGACATCCCAAATTGCTTCACAGGATTTAATGTAAAGTTCAGTGACTGTGCTTTGTAGGCAAATGCGGAAGTCAATGTGTAATGTGTGTCAGCAGCCACTCAACTGTAGAGGTAGTCAAACTCACTAGCCTCATTTCAACTACCCCTTGCTGTTTTCTATGCACACATAATAGAGGGACCCTGACCAGAAACTTTGGCTTATTGTCCCTTCCTTAAACCGAAGAAGCCAGGACCAATAGCCTCCCCTTACTCCATGGCTAAATCCAACAAACTGAATATCGAATAACCACAGAAACGGCTGGGAACACGCAGCAGGTCAGGCAGCATCCATGGAGAGGAAAATGAGTTAACGTTTCAGGTCTACGACCTTTCGTCAGAACCTCCAGTTCATCAGAACTGAATATGGACTCAGATTTGAACAAGCAAACTCCCAATCCGCAAGCTACTGCTCTCTCCCACAAAATAAAACTTTTAAATACAAATAAATATTAGGCCACTATGTCTTTCTTTCTCTCTCTTCCCTGTTTTTTCTATTAGATTTATATGGGCAGTGCCTATGGTATAATGAGTAGTCGCCCAAATAAATCTAATATACAAAACTGGGAAAAGAGGGAAAGGTACAGTGATCCAATGTATTTAAAAGTTTGATTGAAATATAATTTTGCTTGACAACCAAGCTATTTTAGTTCTGTAGTATTTAGGTTTCTTTCAGGAAAAACTGAAAACTTCAAAAATGGCTGATCTGGAAACTGAAATATCCTTTCATTCCATGGCACCTCCCTACCTTTCTGACCTGCTTACTCCCCAACCCACTAACCGTCGCCTACGCTCGGCCTCCTGTTTGTCCCTTGTGCCCTCCGCTGGTGACTGCGCTTTCAGCCACTACGCCCCGAAACTCTGGAACACTCTCCCTCAATCCCTCTGCCTTGACCCTCCTTCCTCATCTTCAAGTCACACCTGAAGATCTCCCACTTCAACCGTTCCTATGGTCACCTCCCGCTCCCCCCGGCCCGGCGTCAAGCTTTGCCACTGTCAAGCGTTTTGAGACACTTCCCTGAGTGAGAGCTGCTATATAAAAGTTGTTGTTGTTCCAGCGCTTTGGGACGTCCTCCCGACATGAAAGGCGCTCTATAAATGTAATTTTGTTGTTGTTGTTGACAAATTATGCGAATTGCCCCTAAACCACTTCCACAGCATCATTTCAATGAAAACTATTCAAGTCAAAAGCTTTTTGAATCAAATATACTAGTTGCACAGAAACAAAACAGTAACTAGATCAGAAAACAAGCCAGTTCATTAGAATAGTCTTACTCTTTAACATACATCTGATTTTTGACATTACCGTGTTGTAGCTTCATACTAGGAAATGAGGGAGAAAAATAAAATCACTATTCTGAGTATAAAGCACTATTTAAACGAAGCTATTCTTTGTCAAATTAAGTTTGTATAAACAGAATGCAAAGGAAGCTATCAAGGTCACATCAAGAACAAATATAAGGAGGTCACAAAAAGGCAATTCAGTTTATTGCAGTGTTTATGATGAACACTTTAAACAAACAAAAATGCAATTGAGTACGATGCTCAAGTATGAGTACGATACGTTTCACCCACAAAAAGTCAATTCACTTTACAGTATATTCTGTGAAGCGCTTGGAGACGTCTCAAAGACGTGAAAAGTGCTATATCAAATGCAAGGATTATTATTATTATAATGTGGAGTCCTGTAGTTCAGTGGTTAGAGAATTTGGCTTGCAAGCGAGAGACCTGGGTTCAATTCCAGGCAGAGGGCGAAACCTTGGGCAAGTTTCCTTACTCCACACGCCTCATAATAATCCCTCCAAAACCCCCAAAAAATAATAAATTGGTCATTTTCAATCTATGACTGTTTGTGGGACATTGCTGTGCGCAATTGGCTGCCGCGTTCGCCCACAAATATACAGTCAATTCACTTCACAGTGTGTTCTGTGAAGCGCTTTGGGACGTCCTCCCGACATGAAAAGCGCTGTATCAAATGCAAGGATTATTATTATTATTATTAAATAGTCTGTGGGTAGTTACAAAGCAACACTTTTTATTGAACGTGTGTCAAATTGCCATCTGAAGACAACATGTGACTTGTTAAATAGAATGACATGTGAAGATGAATTAAAAAGCTATTTACCACGTGACAATACATTTTATTTAGGCATTGAATTAAGAGGGAGAAGAAATAGATGTACAACAATTACATATACATGCATCACATGAATGATCAAAATGTGCATCAATTACTGCAGTACAAACTTTGGCCCAAGATTGTAAGGAGAAAGTCTGTGTGAGAAAGCAAGCCAGAACTGCTCTGGCAGGTTCATATGAAAATATTTCCTTGATTACTCAATGGAATAGCACATAGCTGCGCCAACTGTGTAAAATATTCTGTTGCCTGTAACTGTGAGTTTCCGATCACAACCCAAGGAAAGATAAACCAAGGTAAGGGAATGAATTGTTCACTTTCAGGTTAACAATTACACCCAGGGAATTATGTACAGAAAACAATGAAAATTATGCAAGCATACATAATTATATGTCCAATTAAATAATTAATTATGTATAATTAATAACGCATATTAAATTATATAATTTATATCATTAAATATAAAATAATATATAAATATATTCTCTATTTATTTGCAGGCTTAATGCCATAGCGTAATGGTTAGGGTGCTCGCTTCGCTAGCAAGATGACCTGGGGCAAGTTTCCTTACTCCACATGCCTCTG
Organism: Callorhinchus milii; assembly: GCF_018977255.1. Lineage (NCBI taxonomy): Eukaryota > Metazoa > Chordata > Chondrichthyes > Chimaeriformes > Callorhinchidae > Callorhinchus > Callorhinchus milii. The sequence continues at coordinate 68,439,439 of NW_024704742.1, forward strand.
TTTACCTAGCAGTAAGTAGGAACCCAGTTGTTAGTCGATTGGTGGATCACTTTGCTGGATTAATAACTTCTCCAAAAAAAATTAAAAATAAAATTTAGTCCTTGCTATGTGCAATTAGCTGCCTCATTTCGCTTACAGAATATACAGTCAATCCACTTTACAATGTATTCTGTTAAGTATTTTGAGACGTCTCATCAACGCGATAATGCGCTCTATCAAATGCAAGGATTATTATTATTTAAAAAATAATTTCTGGAAAGATTGTTCTGATGTTTCTATACAATTTAAATAAATTATTTCCATTCTCAGTTATTCAAGAAAAGTAGACTGACATTTGAGATGCAGGGGAACCTCGTAACTCCCAGAAGCCAAGTTATAATTGAAGCGTGAAAAAAGACCACACGGAGAGGTCGCTGCTGACTTAATTTCCTGTGTGCGTGTGCAAGTCGCAGGACAAAATATAAGTGAACTCTTCCTGCACAGAATGTAACGTGACTTCAGTGTGACAATTCAGAAGTTGGATCCAGGAAGCTAGTCTGCAGGAGTCAGGTGTACTTTGGTTGGCACAAATACTATAAGCGAGCTGGGGGTGAATACACATGATTCCCCTATCCGTATTGAACTCCCTTAAAACAATTTTAGATGCAGTGTTCATTTTAATTGACTTTGAATCCCTTGGATCCATGTTTTGGTCCCTCCTTCAGACAATATGTTAAACAAGGATGCCGGCTGCCTGTCCAGGTGGATGACAAAGATCCCATTACACTATTCGAAAAGGGAAGGGAATTTCTCCTTGGGTTCTGGATAAGAATCCCCCAAATAAAATCGGTCATTCATTTCACAGCTGTTTGCAGGCCTTTGAGATGTATGAAGTGGTTACTGCATTTGCCTACAAACTTTATAGTCACTACACTTTACAGTATATTCTGTGATGTGCCTTGAGTCACTATATCAATTGCAAGGATTATTATTTTATACAAAGTGGAAATCAGTGAGGAAGACCGGTTTTAAGTCATTGCATGTCTTTGTTTACATTAGAAATAATTGCACATCTAGGGCCCTTAGGGTTTTGCTTTGCTTGGGTGAAACATGTCTGCATCTGCAAGTATGTGTTGAAATCCTCAAACCTGTCCAGCTTTGCCTTGTGCATCTCCTTACTCAATTCAACCTCAGGGAGACTTAGCTTTCCCTCCCCCCCCTCACACACCACCACCACATACACACATCACACACAAAGTGCCTTTAAAAGGGTGAAACCCCAGTCAATCCACCTTTTGGTCTGTCTAAGATATCTTGGATGACAAATTATTGACCTGAATTGTAACTTTCTCATATCAACAGGTTTTGCAGGTTTCTAAAGAACAGTGGAATTGGGAAGATGTATGTTGGCATGGAATTGGCATGATGTATGTTGGTGTGGTGTTGGAAGGATGAGGCTTCAAAAAGTGACGATGAAGTTGGCAAATGTAAATAGAGGGTGGAGAGAGTTCCAAGGTCCTGTGTACCATTTCAGGTGGACAATAAAGATAAAACTGCTCGACAAGAGAAGGGTGTACTGGCCACCAATCCTCCAGATAAAAATTGGTTATTCAATCCTTGCATGTATGTGGAGCACTGCTGTGCACAAATTGGTTGCTACATTCACCTGCAAAGAGTCATTGCGCTTTACAGAGAAAACCTGAAGTGCTTTGAGAGGTTTCAATGTGATAAGACGATCAATAATAATAATAATCCTTGCATTTGATATAGTGCCTTATCACATCTTCGAGATATCTCAAAGTGCTTCACAGAATATACTGTAAAGTGAATTGACTATCTTTTATGAGTGAAATTTAATGATTATTATTAAATATGCCTTATTAAATTATTAAATTATTAAATATGCCTGTAGTTGTTAAATACAAGTCCATAACAGCATTTAAAGGAGAACTGGATAATATTACAAAAAGATATGAAGAAAGCAGTCAAAAGGGAATGGGATTAAGAGTATATAGCTCCAGTAGAAAAGCTACCATCAATAGAGATATAGTGGGCCAAACATCTTTCTTTACTATAAACATTGTATGAAACTTGTCGAAGCAAGAAATAAAAAAATAAACTATGATGAAGCCTGTATATACATTTAAAAAGCCATATAACCTGACATCTCAAGACAGTGGTTCTCCAGACCTGAAACTTTGTCATCTCAAGGAAAGTGAACGACAAATGTAAATGTAGCCTGAGCACTTCATAATGGGGTATATGCTAACAGGTTTTAAAACTGCATTATAAGGTCCATCACCATTTTAATTTCAAGTCGATCATAAAAATACTGTGTCAATGCACCCAGGTCTAATAATACTGCATTTGATTTTAATGCTCTCAATTTTTTAGCTTCAAATACGGCTTTTGTACAAAATTGACTTTGCTCCTGAGGCAATAAACAAGACACCAACAGAACCTCGCCCACAACTAGAATAATTTGCTTTCTGCCAGCTATAAAATCTCCACTGCACTAAACCTTAAAAGTAGACGTACACATGGCTTTTTTTAAAAAAAGGGCATCAAAATTCCTGTAAATCTGAAATAACCCTTTCAGTCACAAAATCCCTTTGCTTGTTCCCTGCAGGTTAGGGAATTGTTCAGTGTGCTAATAATTTAGATTGGAAGGTTACAGGAGAAAGCTTTCAGTTGATCCTCAATATTGGAGATGACAGGATTGTTTTCCTTAGAGCAGAGAAGGTTGAGGAGCGATCTAACAGAGGTGTTCAAAATTATGAGGGTTTTTGATAGAGTAGATATGAAAAAAAATGTTTCCTCTGGCTGGGGTGGGGGATGGGGAACAGAGGCCACAGATTTAAGATAATTTGCAAAAGAACCAGAAGGGAGTAGAGAATTTGTTTTACCCAGAGTTTTTACGATTGGAATACAATGCCTGTAGCTTTCAAAAGGGAATTGAATACATACTTGAAAAGGGAAAGTTTGCAAGGCTATGGTGAAAAAGCAGGGAGGTGGGACTAGTTTGAAAAGCTCTTTCAAAGAGCTGGCACAGGCATGATAGGCCAAATGGCCTCCTTCTGTGCGGTAACATTCTACGATATTCTTTAAAGGGGGAGTGGTAGAGGAATTTTCTTTAGACTACTGACCATTCACATTCATATGTTCAAAGTTGAACTGTATTAAGTAAAAGCACTTTAATATCAACATCATTATGTAACATGAAACAATTGACCTGATATTTACTGAACATTCAATTTTTAAAGTGTGACATGCTGCAGAATTGTCAAATTGTTGTTGATAATCTGTACCACAGTTGCAAATCAAGACAGGAAAGAGACTAACAAAACATTGTTTAATGGTACCTGGTACATGGACGAACTGCACAACAGAGCTTTAATTTATTGGGCATTTTGAAACTGAATGGAACAAAGCACAAGTTATTCACATGCCAAGCATGCTAATCCTATGCTTTAGACAATTTTATCAACTCTAGTCAATAATTGAACAGGATGTTTTATGATCACAATGTTAATATTCCAATTACAGAATTTATTGATTCAGCACAGGATGCATCAGTAAAGGAATCAATTTGTTCATTTTTTAGGCTCCACCTCTGGTAAGCACTCTGAGACAATTCCCCACATGAAGGGCACCATATAAATGCACGTTGTTTCATATCATATTCTAAATCAATGCAATTCATGTGATAAATTACTCCACTGCGTTCTCTGATTCACAGGCAGTGACAAGTGGTGTCCCCCACTTGTCAGCATTAAAACGTGCTCAATAACCTGAATACAGGAACAAAGTGGGCTATTTCCAAAATTGCATGTGACGTTAAAATAGGTGTTGTAAAGCGTGAAGAGAATAGGTGAATAATACAAAGACAGATTAAACAAGTAGGCAAAACCTTGGCAGATGGGAGTTTCACTTTGTTGTGTGAGGAAGTCCAATTAAGACAAAAAAATAGCAGTTGGGAATATGTTCTAAATTGGCAAGTGAGCGCAGAAATCTAGGGGTACTTCATATATCATTAAAATCTAATTTGTAAAAAGAGAAAGCAATCTATAAGGCAAACTGGGTGCTGGTATATATTACAAGAGATCTGGAAGATAAAAGGAGGTGTTCACCAGTTATATAGAATACTGGTTAAACTTCATTTGGAGCATAGTGTTCAGTTTTGGATACCCAAACAGATGTAGAATAGACACACTAGCTAAGGAACCGGTGCTGTGATGGTTCACTAGATTAATACTGTTCTTGGGATAAAGGGGTTTAGCTATGATGAAAGACTGGATAGACTTGGGTTGTAACCCTCAGAGCAGAGGAAGTGAGTTGATTGAGACATTTAAAATAATGAAACAATTTGACAAGTTGGATTGTGGCAAACTCCTCCCTTCAGTAGATGGATGCATTACAAGGCTGTGCAATATCTAATAGATGTCGATACTCTTGTTAACACAAAGCAAAATAGATTAAATCAAAAGCCAAGTCCGTATTTTTGCTTGAACCTCCATGCTAAAATTAAGAAAGAGACCATCTATGCAGTCAAGGTACAGGTATGGAGGGATTTCACGATTAAAACATTTAAGTCTCACTTGGATTAGGAAGCATAACCATGCAAAAGCAAACGCCAAGAATTGGGAGTTCTGCCACAGGAAGAGGATGGGTGGAGAGCTATCCGATAATTTTTCAATTATCGAAATGTCTCTTTTAAACTCAAGCCAATATATAATCTCAGACAATATATTCTGTGAAGTGCTTTGAGAAGCCTCAACGACGTGATAAGGCACTATATATAATGCAAGGTTTATTAGTATTATTAAGACACAATCTTAACTTCTATCCAGAAGAAGTTTTATGCCAAAAATACATCTGAAGTAAAATGTAATTTTAAAATTGGTAGCTCCATCCTGATGGTCCATCACAGATTTTTCTATAAAAAATATTGATTTCTTCAACTCTTTCTTTTCAACAATATGACCAACAGAAATAAAAAAAAAGGCCTTGCAGTGTTAAGTAGACTTCATTCCATTTTGGGACCAATCTGTACAAATACCAGAGATTCACATAATTCTAGAAATGACAGAATAGTTTTGTAGTGGAAAAGACATCTCTCTCATCTTTTCTTGAAGACTGTAATTTCAGTTTAGGATACAGCTCCATAGTGTCAGCTGCCTCTAGTACCTCACTCATTCTTCATAGTCAACCTAATGCAAGTCTCAGCAGGCGATTCAAATACAAGTGGCCTAATAGCCAAGTTCAACATCCAGCACCATTCAACATCTACAGTAAATACTTGCATGTTGCAACAGGGAGAAAATGAGAAGGCAGGTTGGCCTAGAATTATGGAAATTTTTGTCAACATATTGTAAAGTATTACACATTAGTTTTATGCTGCATTTATCTCCATGACTTTACCATAATTTAGAGTAGGATACAATGTCAAGCCACCATGCTGTTTCCAGTTCTCACAAAACTATTCCTTACCTTAATCACTGCAACTGCATGTACCATTAAGGGTTAGTTCATCTGGGATCCATAAAATTATCCGAGGATATCTGAAATCATAAACAGAAATAATTTGATCATTTTAATTTCCAAAATCTGCAGATAAAAGTAAACTCAAATATAGTAAAGTAACATCCAAAATAAACTTAAATAAATGGTGATTTATCATTAGATAAATGATGGAGATGGACAGTCCTACAGAAGTGCGGGAAAGCTGGGCCGTGCAATTTATTGTTGTTGATGTTATTTACGTTAACCTCTCAGTCCCTCTGATCTTTCACTCCTTATAAAATGTTACCACCTAACATATACTTGATCTCTTTATTCTTCCTCCCATAACCTTATATTTGTCTACATTAAATTTCAATTGCCATTTCTCAACCCAATCCACTAATCTGTCAATTTCTCCCTGAAATTTCTTACAGTCTTCTTCACTGGTAACTTCTCCCTATTTTTGTCTCAACTGTACATTTAGAAATTATGTCCTTTATACACATGGAACATATGGGCACCTACAAAAGAGCAGATGGGTTTCAGCTAGATGACGTCAAACTCAAAGTTAATGTCAACAGTATTTCACAAAAAGACATTTAAAAATGAGAAAGGAGCCTTGGATGGATATATTTGTATATAAAAAGACATTGTCTATACCTCATGCTTATCCAAAGAACATATATTAAATCTGGCATATAATGAATTTCTTAACAATATACATATAAAACGTGTTGGTTTTGAATAATCTGGAAGTGGATAGATCAGTGGCTTCCTGTGCGTATTGATTAGAGCACTTGCCTTGCAAACGAATGGGGGTATTGGGTTTGATTCCTGGACGGGGCAAAACCTTAGGCAGGTTTCCTTACGCTACACGCCTCTGTTTGCCTATACTAAGTAGGAACCTGGTGGTCACTCGATTGGCAGATAGCTTTCCGGAATTAATAATAACTTCAAAATAAATAAACAGGTTACTCAATTCATGACTGTTTACAGGACACTGTTTATACAGTTGTCCTCAGTTAGTTGCAAATCTTTGTGAAATGAGTTAGGGCAGTGCCAATCCAGGACGAATGGACATTGTTCCCAGCACAAATGGTCTTCTAATGGCATTTTCACACATTGTCTGGGACTGTGAAGTGGAGAGAAACAGACAAAGGGGTTGGTGGACCACGTAGTTGCATCTCTGGCAAGTTAATTTGTTAGACGGTGGATAAATTTATCACATGCATCAAGTTGTTGAGGGGGTCAAATTGCAAAATAAATTTTTTATTATCAACATCACTAACCCTCAGATTTTGTTTAAACAAAGGTATTGAATACTGCAAAAATGAAATGGAACAAAATTCCAGAAACACAGCAGGTAACATAATACAGTTAGATCACTCTTTCCCAGGCAACAAGTATAGCGCCCTTTAAGCAGGGTTGCGTTTGGAGCACAGAGGCACATCAGCAAGACCCCATTTATCTTCTCTTTCTCCCACTTCCATCTTGTTTTTTTAATGGAATGATTAGCTTTTACTCTGAAACACTATATATGAAGGATTTAGTATTGAGAAGAAATGGAACATGTCCAACAATGATCTCATAGTTGTATTTCATACTTGTAGACCTTTAGTCTACTTAATTGATATCTAATCAATATCATTAAATAACATCTTTGGAGTGGTATACATTAAAATCTTTCTTCAGTACATTAATGAACTGATGGGCACACTTTTTACACTTGTTGAATTTAACTCAGTTATCCTTTTGGCCCAGAATCCCTCGATTTTACACTGTATAACATAAGATTGTCATATCAATCTTGGAATCTGCTTAAATTAACATGCCTCTACATGCTTGTCCCTCGTGCCCTCCTGCTTTTTAAGAGGCAGCGGATAGTGGGTTGGGGTGTAAGCAGGTCGGAGCGGTAAGGAGGTGTGAAGGCATGAAGGCATTTGAAGACAAAATGAACAAGTAAAACCCACATATGATATACCTAAAAATGTAAAGGATAATGATTCATAAGGAGACAGTCCAGTGAAAGCTGTAAGTTCCAGCCTTCTACATTTTTAATACCTACTTTTCCAAAATGTAAACATTCAATTCTTATTTTCTTTTGTGGTGGGGGAGGGGAAAGCAACCACATTACATTTTTTTTCCCGTGGGAAGAGGATTCATTTAATAGTTAGAATAAACTTTCAATATTTCGGACTAGCTCTATTCCTTGAAGTTCAAAATCCGTGAACAAATAATTTAATTCCCGGAAGCAATAAATGGCTGTCATTTGGAATGTCTTCAGACACAGAATTACCCTAAACGTATTTCAAACAGGAGAAACGCTGACCTTTTGTAGATGTAAAATAACCAGAGGTTTATATAATTGTGCACAAATGCCCTGCATTTGAATTGATCTCATTAGATCAGGCTGGTTGGTTTAAAGGCTCAGTGGTTTATACCTACCACTTCACAAACCAACCACAGAAACAGCGGAAGGTATTCATCTCTTCCAATCCGTAACGGTTTCTTTTATCAAATGGGAGTGGCTCAAAATCTCTACTGTGTAACTGCAGTGATAATACCTATATTTCCTTTTCAATATTTATTCTAGTAATTTCAAGCACACAAGCAAGATTGAAATAATAATTCTTGCATTTGATATAGAGCCTTATCACGTCTTTGAGACGTCTCATATACTGTAAAGTGAATTAACTGTATATTTTGCGGATGAAACACAAGGCAGCCAATTGTGCACAGCAGTGTCCCACAAACAGTTGTGGATTGAAGTGACTAATGTATTATTATTTTTTTTGAAGGAATTATTACCCCCCAGAATAGCAGGGTGTAATAATTCCCAATCGACTAACAATCAGGTTCCTACTTACTGCTAGGTAAACAGAGGCGTGTAGAGTAAGGAAACTTGCCCAACATTTCGCCATGTCGGGAATCAAATCTAGGTCTCTCGCTTGGGATGAGAGTAGTCTAACCACTGAGCCATAGAACTCCATGAAATTAAACAACATTCCAGGAATCGAGCTAATCAAAAATAATGAAGGTCGATTTGCATTACTAGATTGATTTCCCCCTCCCTCACAGTGTGAGAAATGTGACTGCTCCACCTCAAAACAAATTAATTGAATCTTTAAATACTGTAAAAAGTCAGGAACAACATTTGGGTAGCAGAAATCCCCCAAATAATTTTTATGCCATGTGGTACACATGTAAACATCATCATAATACTTTCACAACATCAATATCTGACACTGTTCATTAGCAATCTCTAGCCTCACGGGATGGCTTACAAACCATGGTGTTGTTACATGATCCAGCGATTATGCACCTCAATTAGTATGGTATACCACCATATAACACATGAGTTCTTAATCGAGTGAATTACTTAAATATTTTGCTCCTGATCTAGTTTGTACCAGTTTTTTTCAAAATGTCTATTGACAAAATTATAAAAATAAACTAAGTTCAATCCTGTAATATACAGAACATTTGTGGCAATGATTAATTGGACCTTCAACATACAGCAAAATCATGCTGTGTGATAAGATTGGAGATATTCACCTCACCAGTACAGAGTCTTGGTGTCTTGATCCTCAATTGTCTTTCAAACCCCACATCGTAACATGACCCGTTCTACCTTTCCCCACCCGCACAACATTGTCTGTCACCAGCATTACCTCTCCCCTCAGGCTGCCGAAACCCTCACCCACCACTTTAAGAACAAAACTTTTTTAAAAGTCACATATTGGAAGGAAATCAAAGTTGAGGTGAGAAGTATTGTATCATTTACAGATTCTTTGCAGAAATCAGCTGCAGAGTTATCCCAATGGGAGTAACTCGAGTGAGATCTTTCGCCCTTCTTTCATAACTGACACTTCAGTTAGAATTAGGTCTTGTGGAATTTATTGTGGATGCAGCAGATTAGGCGAGTGAAGGCAGCTGTGGTGGGTTGATCTTCTATAATTAAACATTTCTGAAGGAAAGCCATCTGGTCCAGGATCCTTGATGACAATAAACTTCATCTCGGATGGATAATTGCCTGCTCATGCACAGTTGGATGCTCTGATGTAGACTGATCTATACAGAATTAATCGCTATCAACATCTCCATAGTTATAGCATGCGACTACCAGGTAGAAAGTGAAATAGATGGACATTGGTCTTTTTTCATCTAGCAATTCGTATATTCCTGTGCAATAATGTTCATTGCCTGCGCATTCACAGTTGATGTCAAGGGAGCACTGAGGTCTTCAAATACATTATTGTCAAATGAAGATCTTAACCTGTAATCAATGCACTGGATTCATTTTCTAACTGGACAAGCCAATTGGTGTTTGTTCGATAGCAGGAACTGATTTCCTGGTAGGAGTGTTTGCTATGTGTTGGCCCTAGAGTCTCTCTAAATCACCCTCTCCCTCCCCGCTCAAGACTCATCTCTTTGACCATGCTTTCGGTCATCTTTCTCCTCCCACCCTAGACACATTCCTTTGGATGAGATACTCTTCTAGGTGCTATACTTAGTGTTGCCATGATAATTTTGCACTTGAACTGGGACTACACTAAGAGAGCTGATTACCTAGGAACAGGCCCAAATGTGGATAAGTAAACAGTGCTGATAATTGGCGGGAAGATAACTAGCATTCTTACCTACAAAATACAGTTACTACACTTTACAGGAAAATCCTGTGAAGCAATTTGACATCTCCAAATGCAAAAGGCACTATATTAAATGAAAGGATTATTATTTTTAACCTATTCTCATAGCGTAACACTGTTAACAGTATTAACTTATATTGTACAGCACCCTTAACACAGAGCAGTGCCTCAGATTTTATCAGTGGCAGAGTTCGACGCTGAGCTGGGAGGGGGGCAGGTGACTGAAGGTATGGTCGAAGAGGAAAGTCTTCAGGTGCGATCTGAAGACTGGTAAAGTGGAGGTATTGAGACAATGTGGCAGAGATAGGCAATATGCTCTTGGTCAGGGAACAGATGTGGTGTCGGAAGAATAACTGGAGAGCAAACTCGATGTCCAGATTGCGCACAGGAGTCAGTGAATCTGAGGGTTAGGCTGGTGAGGTTAAGGAGACTGGAGCCGCAAGCGAGAAGACACTGATGGGAGCCAAGAAGGCTTTCATCTTGTCAACAGTCACCTGCAGAAAGTTGGTGGTCATCCAGGCCTTGATGTCTGAAAATCAAGAGGACAGAACATTGGTGGACCTGGGGTTGCGACTGGAGATGGAGAAATAGATTTGGCTACAGTCTGTAGGTGAAAGTTGATCCCATGTCTGTGGGTCACATCACTGAGAGAGAGCAGATAAATGAGAAAAAGGGGGTCAAAGTTGGAGTCTTGGGGTCTGCCACAGATGAACCGGCAGAGGCGGGAGAACCCATTTGCAGAGATCTAGTGATGGTGGTGGGACAACAACAACTTGCATTTATATAGCTCCTTTGGGTAGCGTCCCGGAGGATTCAAACCAGTAGAGTACAGCCCCATTGAAGTGGATGAGGGATTGAACTGACCCTCAATATTTTAGCGTCTCCTCTTATCTCATCCAATGACAAAAAATTAAACTTAAGAACCACATGCTAGAATCAGACTCATTTTCTGAACTCTCTTCATCCTATCAATGTCTGAAAGCTGAGTGCCCAATTTGCAATAATATTCCAAGTGCAAATTTACAAACAAATTATACAGGGTTAACCTCTGCTTGAATATACAATAAAACTTCAGTTCAAAATTCCTTTTTTTTGGCCTCAATTTTCTTCCTCGAGTATTTTTGGGTGCAGCTTATTAATATGCTAGTTTTTTTGCCAGCAAACAGGGGTCCTGGCACTGGCCTTGAAGACTTCTACAATGAAGTTTGGCTAAAGATCTGAAAACAAAATCTTTACCTTTCATTTGATTTTGTCATCTATGAAATCTTTCATTAATCTCCCAACCAAGGAGGAAACTGCTGCTTTTGTTCCACAATGCACAGAGCAGGCAGCAATCTTATAAATACTTTGGTCTCAACAACTGATTGCACTACAGCAATGCTAGCCAGCCAACTTCAGTTGTTTGTAACTGAATATGCAGCGCACACAATGTTTATTCCCATTTCCTTTAAATGGGTAAATCAATCAGGTTTGGACATCATGGCTGCAGTTTACCGGAAGATCACTGAGTGAAAGGATACTGTTTCTCACCCTTCAATTTGTTCACTAAAGAAGCACTGAATGAAAGGACGCAGGTGCTATCTACACAGGTGCTTTCGCTCCACATAAATTATAAAGCCCATCAACATTTAAAAAGGGATAAAAACAATTCTCCTAAAGACTGAGTAGCTTAAAACACTTTAAAAAAGATACATTGCTAGTAAAATACATTAGCTCATTGTTTGTTGCACACTGCTAAATTAAAAACAATGCATTTTATCATGACGACAAGTAGTATACTAAAAGTGGTAGGTTCAGGGTGAGGAGGGGAAGAAGGACTAACAATTAGCAAGTTGTAAAAGATTCAGGCTTCAAGTAAAACTCAGATGTCCTGATGTGAAAGATGCTATATAAATGTAAACTGTACTATGTTAAACACAATTGTGTGGCAGTTTTAGTGTTGCTATCGGCAGTCGGGCCTTCAGCCTTTCTGCCCCGACCTTTTGGAACTCCATCCCACAGTATCGTCGCTCCCTCCCATGCCTCCTGAAAGGCCCATCTCAAGACCCTCCTCTTCCACCGTGCCTTCAGTCACTCTCCCACCCCAATCCTCCCTGCCCTTCATCCTTCCTGATTCCACGCCCCAGCTCGGATCCAAATCCTGATTGTCCAGCGCCTTGGGATGTCCTCCAGATGTGAAAGGCGCTGTACAAATCTAATTTGTTGTTGTTGCAAATGGATCTTAAGAACAAAACAAACGCATCAAATACAGAAAGAGATTACTACAATCTGCTTGTAAAAAAAGGTTTATTTATGTGGCCAGGTAACGTACGAAAATATTTTTGGTTCTATAGCTTTCTGCTCAAAGAAATGTTTCAGCTCAGGGTATTAAGTCACACAGGGTTTAGGAAAATAACATCTTCTCCAGCTGAAGTCAATGGGAGTGTACATGTTAGTCATCTCCCTCAGGGAAAGATACATTTTTCTGTCATGTCACACACCCATCTTTAGCCAATGGGAGCTTACTGAGAACTATATAAACACTCAACTATGCCATTTTTTTTACAGCAATACTGAATATCTTTTACACAGTCTGTATTTTCCTCTTGGCAGAAAGGATTAGGATTGTTTTTTTAAAAACGTAAAAGCAGCAACAGCTACAATCGGCATAAAAAAAAGTTCCCCCTAGTGCTAAAGCCAGTAAAAAAGATACAGTAATGCCAAAACTGTAAATACAACATATTGGTCAGTGAAACTGTCAACCAAGCTTCATATTTTCCGTTTGGAAAATGAGGGAAGGTAACCTAGAACTGACCCTCTGGTTGCTTTTGCCTTTTAAAAATTTTTTTAATGCTCTTTGATGCAACACTCCTCGAGATGGGAGGGGAACTGCAATGGTCAAGAAAGAATTTTATTGGAGTGGGGAGAAAAGTTACATAAAAGATGTGTTGCTTTCTGCAACTCGATCCAAAAACTTACCGACTTCTCTTTTCTGTCACAAACGCTATTCCAAATCCAGCAAAGGTCATTCAAATACTTTTCTTCAGCAGAAAGCGTGGGCAGAATAGCTGAAAATATCCCCAGCATTGTATAGATGAGTGAGAAAGAAATGGAGGCGATTATAAGGCGAGGGGAAAAGGAGGGTGATAATGGTGTTAACTCTGCACACAAGCATCGGCTAGTTGGGACGAAGTGTTGGGGTGGGGGATATGTTTCATTGTAGCACATACATCCTTCGGAAGAGACATTAAACTGAAGTCCCATCTACCTGTTCAGATGGATGTTAAAGATCCCAAGGCACTATTCAAAAATTTCTCCTAGTGTCCTGGCCAACAATCCCCCAAATTTTTGGCCAGGACATTGGGAGCAATTGTTACTCCATAGCAGTTTGTGGAACATAGTTGGGCGCAAATGGCTGCCATGTTTCGCCTACAAGAATCAATTATTATTAGATAACAGTTACAGAATATGGGCAAATGATGATACTGGGTTTAGAAAAATAGTTAAAATTAGGAAATAGAATGCTGGAAAATCTACAAGTTTAGTACTCATGAGGTTCACTGTGAGTCTGCTTTTAAAAATATTGACTTTGACAAAAATGTTTCCAAAATAGGAGGCAGAACAAACACAAGGAACACTACAAACTGGTGTTTGGCTCAGTTTCCAACACTTTCACCTTTAAATCAGAAGGATGGCCTCACACCCAAGTCTGCAGACCGGCACTCCAGTCCAGTGTTGTAAGATTACTGATAGCACCAACTGGAAAACGAAACCAGTCACGACTGCCTATTCTGGTGTTTATTAAAGATCTTCCACATTTTGAGGATCAGGATGTTCTCGCAATGCACTGGCCAATGATATTGCTTTATGGCAATATACAACACTTTAGTTATTCGTCACATTATTTACTGTGAGGGGCGGGCGGGGGATAATCCATGGATAAATCACTACCTTCATCCAATTAAAAAAAATTGTTTAGTCAGCACATATGTGGAAGGAAACTCCTCATCGTGCTTAAGAGTATCCAAACCAGACAAAGTTTCACATATGCATGCCACCTACACTTGGGAATTTGTGTGCCTAGAACAGAATGTGCACTCTCTCTCCCTGGAAAGCCACACCCTGCCTCACCCAGGAAGCATTAGGCACAGGTTGGCAACTTCAAGGGTTGGAAATCCTAGATTGTGAGCTGGGATACCACTGGCGTTTAGCCAGTTAAAACAGACAGCTTGCCACTGTAGGTAGAGAGCAGCTCCAGATCCGGGGGCAGAAATGATGAGACATGCTATAGGGTCTGTGGGGAAAAGTGCCAGTGAGGGAGGCCAATGGAGCACATTGGCCAACTGGCCTCCAGCCATAGCTCCCTCAACAGTTGGCAGGACCTGTGATATGGGGGAGTTGTTTGCGTGACTTAAGAGGTATAAGAGATGTTCCTGCTATAAAAGCAGCCGTCCCTCACAATCGCTGCCTTCTCAAAAAAAAACAGAATCTATACATGGTTTAGCAGTTTTGTTGGCACTTGGTTCAATTGTTCCACAATTACAGCCATCATCAACTGCGTCTTCCACAACATCCCCATGCCTGCAATATTATTACTGAACTGGGTAATCTTAAACAGTTGAGATGGCTTTGTAGCTATTACTTTTAGCTTATTTTGCTTCACTGTTATTTTCTTTCATGCCTTGAATCAAACATAACTAACATTTTAACTTCACACTTTCAGTAGTATAGATTATTTGATTGGAAAATTTGTACACAGCAATGTCCCACAAATCATTTTATTTGGAGGATTGTTGGCCAGGGCACTGGGAGAAACTCTTTCTCTTTTCGAATTGTACCATGGGATCTTTATGTACACCTGAACAGGCAGGCAGGACCTTGGTTTAACCTCTCATCCAAAGGTCATCACCTCCAACAATGCAGCAATGCCACGACATTGGAGCATCAACCAAGACAAAGTTCAAAGTCCTGACGTGGGCTTGAACCCACAACCTTCTGAAGCCAGAGTGCTACCAACTGAGATAGGTAAATACTTAACTACCCAAACAACATTCTAGAAAGTCAGGGTTAGTAGGTTGGCCAGCAAATCAGTCTCCTTGAACCTTAAGTCTATGTTTTTTTTAGTTCAGTGCTTGCATTAGTTGGACACAGTAACTTCAGGAACAAGCACACCAAATTAGAAAGCTTACACTTAAAGGTTAAGAGAATTTAGCTGAAGTAGACAAGAGTCAGTGTTTTCACAAAAGTACAAGTTAACTGTCTTCACATGCATCCATGATTTTGAAATACATTGGCATATGTATACAGGTTTATAGGAATAAACCTCAATTGTAGGAGCAGAATGATTCTCAAGTTACTGTGAATAACTGGTTCACTAATGTCTGTTACCACTACCCAGTCTGGCATAGATTTGGCCCCAGTCCCACACTAAGCGATCTAAACATCCTCTGAAATGGCTAAGGTGGCCCATCGGTTGTAAGAAAACCATTACAGAAAAGTCACAAGGATTGTAATGGTTTAAAAAAATCTACCACCTTCTCAGAGCAATGGATGCTTGCCCTGCCAACACTGCCCACATCCCAAGATGCATTTTATTAAAAGGCAAGTTACCAACAAACGTCAATTATGTTATAGTAGTTTCAAGAATTTTAGGAGTTAGATGTATTTCACAATGAGGAATGTCTTGAAATAAGCCACATTTTAATGTGCACTCATATATGGGATACAAAACCTTCTAACAAAAGCTTGCATCCCATTATTCCTCGCCGCATAGGTGGAAAAACACCTGGATGAAGAATAACTGCACTCCTGATTTCTAACCTTATCTTTATTATCTTAAATAAAATATAGATAATTTCTTATTTAAAAAAACCTTTCAATGCTTGAAGGAGCTAAACCCAAATGGCCTGACTTGCCTGATGTAAGATTTCATTTATAGAGCTGAAGTAAACAATAAAACATCTGTTAGTTTTGTAGCCAAAGCTCTGGAATTCTTTTACTGTCTGTAATCCTCTATAGGAACTGAAGTAGTATTTCTCATCTGAAGTCAGAACTTTTGATTACTGAAGTCAAATCCCTTCATGCCCTGGCAACTCCATACCTCTCCAACCTAATTACTCCCTGACCCACTACCTGGTGTCTCTGCACGAATGGATTTGGCCTCCTATATGTCCTTCGAGCCTTCCATTCCACCGTTGATGGTCGCACTTTCAGCCACTATGCCCCAAAACTCTGGAACACTTTCTCTAAACCTCCACCTTGCCCGTTCCTTCCCCATTTTCAGATTGTACCTGAAGATCTTCCTTTACAACCGTGCCTACAGTCACCTCTCCCCTCCCACCGGCTCAGCGTCGTGCTCTGCCATTGTCAAACTCTCTGGGATACTACCCTGTGTGAGGAGCGCTATATACATGCATGTTGTTTTCAAGCAAGCAAGTACCTAACAAAGATAGTGTTCACCCCCAAAGCCTGCTAATAACTAATTTGCATTTCCAGGCTAACAGATACCACAGCTAATTGTGAAATTGTAATTTGGCCAGATGTAGTTAAAAACACCACATCAGCACTAAGCTGGTCAAAACTACACCCTTATTAGTTTTAAAATATCCTACATAGTGCACTGTAATAGAAGACAATAGAGTTGGTATTTTGGAAGCGTGAAATCAAATGGGCCAAATGGCATTCTTTATGTGAACCTCTTGTGGTCTTACAAATTCTAAACTTTGTTTCAAAAGCATTCAACGATATATTGTTGGCATTCTCAGTGATCACTTTCAAATTGCTCTCTCTCACAGAGTTCATGCCACTTATTCATCTGCACAACAATATTAAATTATTTAAGATTCTAATTACATAAAAAACCCTCTTTTTTCAAGCACTTGGTAATGTAGGATATGTAGGATAATGCACCTGTTAGCCACCTGCAACGTTAAACGGTGAATGTATCAGCTGCTGCACGATTACTGCAGTACAGCAACTTTGCATGTTGGTGCCCACACAGTTAAGTCCCTACAGAATTTTTTTCTAAAAAAGCACTTGCATGCTGAATATGTTATATAACCAATATCATATCAGGTTTATGAATAATGTATCCAATAGCAACTTGGCATTTATGTTTCAGTGAACAGTCTTGCTTGCTCCTGTCATATTCTCTAAAGCATCTGACAGGCAAAATACTTTGAACTACATAATTACAAAATAGGTATGGCAGTACAATGTCATGTATCAAGCAGACTAAAGAATTCTAGTCTCCTTGAACACTGAAGATCTGAATGGATTTTGCAACTCTTAGGCTCTGCAATTAGAAGGCATTAAGGATGAAAAATGTATATAGTGCTTTCACATACAAGAAACCCCTTAAAGTGCTTTACTAAATGGGATGAATTAGATGAAGTGAGCGTTATTATGTAAAGAGAAACATGGCAGTAAAATTGTACCAGCACCATCCAGAATTGAAAGCAGACAAAACGTAAAACAATGACTCAATCATTATAATATCTGGAAATAATAAAATTTTGTTAGAGCAAAAAGGAGAAATTATATAAAATGTTAAAACATTCGGGAATAAAATCAAGATAAGAAGTCTATGAAGAGGAATGGAAACGATCAAATGCACATTCTATTGACCAGCAAATCTAAAGGCAAGTGTGAGCGCTTTGAGCCAAATGATTTTGCACTTTCAAAGAGTCGGTACAGGCACAATGGCCCAAATGGCCTCCTTCTGTGCTGTAGGATTCTATGGTCAAGAGGTTCAAACACACAAATTTGATCAGCAGAATTGGAATACATTCTATTGGTGAGTACTGAAGGGAAGGGGGGAAAAAAGGAGCAAAATCACAACCATAAAATGATTACAAGAGGATAGCTTACATACAAGTTGAAAAAACTAAATTTACTTATAATAAATTTTAAAAGCATGACCTCGCAGTCAGAATATGCGTGCAATTCACATTCCAGGGTTTGCAAATTAATCTCCCTGGGATGGCACCACTCCTTCATTTTAAGAGTAGTTTGAATAAGAATTTCAGATGGAGAAACCAATGTCAGTTTTATTTTATTCAGTAAACCATTAGGAACAACATTTTCAGTGGTCATTAAGTCTGCAGCCTCAATCACCTTAATGTACTGGTTAATAGCAACTGCTCCAAAGAAATAGCCACCTGTACCAAATTAGCAAATTTTCAGGAATCTAAACTTTCATTGACCTGTGCCTTGCACAACTTCATTGTTTTATTTGTCCAACATTAGTGAATAGAGATTCAGACGGCAACCATGTGTCATCTCATATTTTAATTCTACATTCAATTAATTTATAACAAAGATTGAATAAGGACTGTTCTTTTAGAAAGAACAGAAGAAAAAAAAGTTAAAAGAGGAATTTGAATTACAACTGAAATCAGGACAAATAGTCTCTTTCTTCCACTCCATTCTTGCGGTATTAAATCACGATATGGTCTATGGGTACTTCTTTCAGCTGGCATTCTTCATATACAGTAAAACTTACATAAGGCATATCAGTCAGGACCTAATGAGTTGCAAGCAAATTTGTATAAAATCTGATTTAATCAATAATCTACATTGTGCATGCATAATTCAATGCAACTGGTAAGTGTGCGTATGGTAGTGCATAACCGCAGCCAATAAGTGCACGTGTGGTGATGCGTTGGGTCAAGACTATGTTTCCTGTGATTCAATGCGTCTTGACCAGTTATCGTATGCCACTTAACGGTAAGCATTGGAATCGCATTGAATTTCGGGAAATGAATTTCTTCTGAGCATGTAGAGATGGATCAAGACTAAGTTTCCCGCGATTCAATGCAGCCGGTAACTAGGGGAGTATTGGAGTATTGATAAAGAAGAATTATGCGAGTTTTACTGTACATGACCAAACATCAATTAGCTTTTAGCAATCAACTGTTTCAGTGGCAGTTCACTGACCAGGAAATGTCTGCATAAGTACACATTTTTCAAGATTTGAGAATTTTGGTAATTAGATTAATTTTTTTAAAGAAAGAATAAAACTTTTTTTTTTTTTTACACACCTCAAACACCTGGTCGGTAACAGAGCAAAGGACTTCAATTCTACCTTTATAAAAAATGCAAAAATATATATCTGTTGAAAAGAACACTACTCTATCTAGAATCAATTCTCTTCTTATCACACCAATACAAAACTTCTCTGTTACTTCTTTAAAATGCTTAAGAGTCATCTATTCTATGTAAAAGGTGTTAAATTGTTTTGCTTTGACATGATTTTCCCTAACATTGCCAATACTGCAGTTTTGGAAACTTCAATTACAGCCAAGCTAAATTGACCGCACTCCATTTCTGGGCAGAATGGAGACCTTCGCAGCAGCCCGAAATGCAGACCATAAAATTCAATTCTGTTTACTCACCAGCATCTGGTGCTTCATTTTACTAACCAAGAGTAAGTATACTTTAAACATTCGGGAGTACACATGTTGCTTAAGAAATCAATAGTTTTTAAAAATGCTACTATTCATAAGACTAGTTTTACAAGCAAATCCCATTATATTATCACATTACCACAAGTGAACATCTTTAACAAGGTTCAGATTAAACGAACTATATGCAATTTTGGTCTAATTAAGGCCTCAGTGGTGCTACGATAATTGCATGTTGGGATAATCTCGTGGCTTGGAGCCTCAATTCCAAAACAATGTTAGGGAAAATCATGTCAAAACTCAAGAACTTGGACTTTTGCAGCACGCTTCACATAAGAAAAATGAGTCTATGTACTTTAAAGATATAATAGAGAAAATGGTTTTCTTTAAAATAACTAATAGCAGAATTATTAATAAATCTATCCTAATAAAGACGAAATGTCTGTCTGAGTGTCAGTGTATCCCACAACAACAACAACAAAATTACGTTTATACAGCGCCTTTCACGTCGAGAGGACGTCCCAAGGTGCTGGACAGTCAGTGGTTGGGATCTGAGCATGGGGAAGGGATGAGGGACAGCAGAGAGGTGGGAGGGCAACCGAAGGCACGATCGAAGTGGAGGGTCTTGCGACCGACCGACAAAGAAGGCAAGCGAGAAAACGAGGCAAAGGGGCCGTGGGATGGAGTTTCAGAGTGTGGGGGACAATCACGCAATAACCGATTGACGTAGAGACATGAATTATACATCATCGTAAAGGTGTTTGCATCTGGCAGTGTTATGGGCATTTTTTTGGGGGGGGATCACCTATCGTTGAGCTATATTAATAAATGCTTTAATTAAGCCCCAAAATGAGGTATGCATTGTATTCTGCAACTACGTAGCGACAGAGGAAAGCACACACCGTTCAGAAATATACATCTATATTCTGTATTAAATGTATGGCACTTTTTTCTGGTTGTCATTTGAGCTAGACTCCTCCCATATGGGGCAGACAGAGAGAGAGACAGAGAGAGATAGTGAGAGAGACTGACAGAGAGTCAGAGTAAATAATGAAGTCAGACTTTTCAGACAACACCAATTTCTCCCTCATGAATTTGGAAATATATTCATATTCAAACAACATAGAAAAAGAAGCATATTGGACATATACAGTAAACTACACAATAACTAAAACTTCACAAAACTAAAAACTAATAGCCAATACTTGTTGGACCAACTGTTGCTTTTGCAAGTAGCTGCTGCCTTATGTACTAATGAACCATTGAGGAATATTTTTTAATGAAACTTCTTTCTCTTAGTTCCACGTTTTAAAGTTGTTTTTTTTCGTTCAGCTGGGTTTAATATTTGAAGTGACCATTCATCAAAAAATATTTTTAAATAATTTATCAGAACACTATGGTAATGTACACACAAGTCAATTTCTGAAAATAAAGAAAGAAGATTAATTATTTATTAAATCATTGATAAAAGTCCCAGAGAAGCCCACGTCAGAAGATCACCGTTCAATTTCTTGTCTGTGCTGAATCTGCTGATTTGCAGTCAGGACAGCAGTTGGTATGCTACAGTTACATTACATGCCCTTGGAGTAGGTAGAGCAGAAAAAAATAGCAAGCCAAATTGATCATTACTCAAGATGACTTAAAACAGTAATAACTGTTCAACAAATTCCTTAGCTTAAACACACTTATTTTAAAATTTACCTGAACTGGCTGCCTAACCTTGCACAACACTCACCACCGCATCCGTTATGACAGGCATTCTACAATAACTTGCATTTATATAGCATCCTTCACGCGGGGTAGCATCCCAGAGTGCTTGACAGTGGCAGTCTGACACCAAGCCAGGGGGAGAGCGAGGTGACCATAAGTACGATCAAAAAGGTCTTCAGGCGGGATATAAAAGTGGGAAGGGAGGGGGCAAGGCATAGGGATTGAGGGTAAGAGTTCTAGGCGTTCGGGGCGTAGTGGCTTATAGCACAGCTGCCGTTGGTGGAGAGGAGCGGACAAGGGACAAATAGGAGGCCGGAGCCAGCTGAGTGGGAGAGGGACAGTGGAGGTGACCCTAAGCACCATCAAAAACGAAGGTCTTTAGGCGGGATTTGAAAGTGGGGAGGGAGGGGCAAGACGGAGGGGTTGAGGGAGAGAGTTCCAGAGTTTTGGGGCATAATGCTGAAGGGGACAAGGGGCAAACAGGAGGGGACGAGGGATGAACATGAGGCCGGAGCCAGCTGAGTGGAGGCAGCAGGTAGTGGAGTGAGAGATAAGCAATTCGGACAGGTAGGGAGGCGCGAGAGCATGAAAGGATTTGAAAATGAGTTCCAGAGTACAGTAATAGGGAGCCAGTGAAGCCTGACATGGATTGATATGATGGTGTGGTGTGGCTCCTAGCAAGACTTCAGCATTATACTTACCACACATCTATTTGACTGGGAAGCTTAAAAGATTTGAGATAGACAGGAAAAGAGGCAAATGTACATGGTATGAACATTTCAAGTGTACCCTTTTAAGCTTACTGACGTCCTACTGGAAACCAATACCTGTAAATATCCAAACCCTTCAATAACAACTTTCCAGTCATTAATCCTATATTACAACACAAATTTACATTTATACAGCACCTTTTACGTTGGGAGGACGTCCCAAAGTTCTCAACAATGCTGGCTTGGCAGCCTAGCTGGGAGTGGGGAGGGAGAAAGATGACAATGATTGCACAGTGAAAGAGAAAGGTCTTGGGACAGAGCTTGAAAGAGGTGAGGGAGAGAGCAAGTTTGAGGGAAGGAGTTCCAGAATGACTATTAAAACTGCAAATTAAATCAGTCCATATTGTAGTAAAGATCAAAACTCAAAAGTATTATTTATCTAATTATATAGTTGCAAATGTTGCATACCTGTTGCAGATTAAAAAGTGATGCCAATTAAACTAATTGGCTGTAATTGCATCAATGATCACTATTGCTAGATCTAGCTCACTCATTTCTTCCAAAATGTTATTAATGAGATATTTATGGTTATCACATTGTGTGCTTTCAATTCAATTGTTAACTTATCCGTTTCCAACTTTCTACCATCCAATCTTCATGAATTTTAAAAAAATTAAGTAGATGCCCATATCAATAATCCTTGCATTTGATATAGCGCCTTATCATGTCTTTGAGTTTTCTCAAAGTGCTTCACAGAATATACTACAAAGTGAATTGACTGTATATTTTGTGGACGAAACATATACTATACAGAATACATTGCAAAGTGGATGGACTGCGTATTTTGTGGGCAAAACGCGGCAGCCAGTGAGTGAGTGACCAATTTTATTTGTGAGACTTGTTGAAACCACTCAAATTTCACTCATGTGGTTTAGAGAGCACCATATGACACTATATAAACCCCAAATTGTATTACTTCCGTAAAACACACGAAGTGAATGGTACTTTCTTCATCTGACAACATTCTGGTTGATTAACAATGTTATTAATCTGACAAATAAAACAATTTGACATTGCCAGATATTAGAAACAGAACAATACATGTTTGGGATTTCAAAGACAGAAGACATTCAGAATTATATTTAAAAATAGTTAGGACACTGAATGTATGTAACATATTTTCAGGTGGTGGGTTGAGCTTTAATGGTTGGAAAAATTATTTGATTTCAATGATGAAATGTAACTGAACAATAGACGTACAAAAATTCTACTTGAGAAGACATAAATGTTTGAAAGTTCTGAAACAGTATTAAAACAACATTATGTACTAATATTCCTTGCACTTGCTCTTTATATAACCTTTTCGCAGTATTTAAATGTCCCGAAAAAGTTCACAGGATTTACTGTAAAGTGTACTCACTACATATTTGCAAGCAAACTCCACAGTAGTGTCTTGTAAACAGCCATGAAGTAAATGACCACTCCTGTCAGCCACAATTCCAGAATTGTGGGATTCCAAACACTTTTAACTAAAATGGTAACAGAGGTTGTTTTGAATGATTGTAACAGAAACACAAGCATAAAACAAACCTCGCGAAAGCTAAACATTATCTCTCACTAACTCCTGGCGAGTTCCTCAACCACAAAAGGTATTCAAGCCAACATTCCAGAACAGGCGACATCTCCGCTATTTAACATAATGCTAAATAGTTAACATCTGAATGTTAACATAATGTTAACATCTTCTCTCTATTTCAGAATCAATGCTTCTCTATCTTTCATCATTTAAAAACACTGGGGTCGCATCACCCCACAAATCTTTTTTTCCCAGTGCAAAGAAATTCAACAACACTACTTAAAAAAAAACTTGCACCTTGGAATAACTTTGTTAATCTTTTCTGAACAGTCTCCTACGCCACGTTATGGTGCTCGAAACTGAGGACACAAAATTCCCAATGTGGACCCACCAGCCAATATGACACAAGGTTAAACAATTTCCTTCCATTTATGGCTTAAACAACCCCTCTCGAGATGCGAACTAATATTTAATGGGTTTGCACGGGTGGGACTGCAAAAGAACCAGACCTGACAGGCACTGGGGGTGGGGGGGGATGGGTTGGTGACAGAAAGTTCACCAGGAGATGCAATTTTAATTCCCGTTTAGATTCTGGGTTCGGAGCAAATGGATCACAGGGGATGGGATTGTAGCTTTGCAAACGGGAATGTCGCTCACAGAGAATCGCTCGGAGCATCTGCACAGAGGGAAGAGGAGGAGGAGGGCGGCACATGAGAGCCACTTATTTTTTTTCTCTGAACGCGCAACAAGGCAGTGAATAAGCGCGTTTGAAAATCGTTGGAGGGTCAATGCCTCGGAACTGACTGACTGACTGACTGGTGGGTACAACGCGGGGCAACACCTTCCCCGAGGAGCCGCTGGGCCTCACCTGGCCCCTGGGCCTGGGTTTCAGCTCCTGGCTCGGCCCTGCCCTGCCCGGCCCGGCCCGGCCCGGCCCTTCCCGGGATAAAAGATACCAATCTTAATATTACATTTTTTTTAGATCACCACAACCCCCTCCGCAGACCTCACGCCGCCCCCAAACAGCACTCGGGAAGTCTAAACACGTTTTTTTTTCCCTCCAGGGATCCCGAACAAATAAAATCCCATCAAAATACAATTCCAGGGAAACGGTCACCGGTCTCACGGTTACAGACAAACACATTTCCTGATTTCCTACCTTTCCCCGGGAGTGGGGGGGGGGGGGGGGGGGGAGGCTCTCAATGGTAGTCGGTGTCGGGTTTATACATCTTACGTTAAAAAAAACACAGGAGGATAATAAACTCACCGGGAACATCCAAGGGGAGGAGGTGGAAGGAAGGAAGCGGATGGAGTGGAAAGGAGCTGAATGATAACCTCCCACATCCGCGACGCGCTCCTCCTGTCCCTCCGCTCCCCCCGCAGCCCGGACTCTCCCTCTCTCTCCCCCCCACCCCCACCCCAGGAGCTGAGCTCTCACCGCGCCACCTCACCACCTCCCACTCCTCACAGCTGGGCTCTCCCTCCCTCACTCACTCACTCACTCCCTCACTCTCCTCCTCCTCCACAGGGAGCGGACGGGCGCGCGGCTCTCCCTCTCTTTCACACACACACACTGTTTGCCCCCCAAGAGCTCGGCTCTCCCTCGCGCTCTGCCCCCTCCAGGGGATGATGTGCTGCTCTCCCAAATACACGGTCTTCCTCTCGCTCGCGCTCTCCCCCCGGCGTTGTCTGCCCCTCACTGTCTGCCCCTCACTCACTCTGTGCCCCTCACTGTCTGCCCCTCACTCACTCTGTGCCCCTCACTGTCTGCCCCTCACTGTCTGCCCCTCACTCACTCTGTGCCCCTCACTGTCTGCCCCTCACTCACTCTGTGCCCCTCACTGTCTGCCCCTCACTGTCTGCCCCTCACTCACTCTGTGCCCCTCACTGTCTGCCCCTCACTCACTCTGTGCCCCTCACTGTCTGCCCCTCACTGTCTGCCCCTCACTCACTCTGTGCCCCTCACTGTCTGCCCCTCACTCACTCTGTGCCTCTCACTGTCTGCCCCTCACTCACTCTGTGCCCCTCACTGTCTGCCCCTCACTGTCTGCCCCTCACTCACTCTGTGCCCCTCACTGTCTGCCCCTCACTCACTCTGTGCCCCTCACTGCCTGCCCCTCACTGTCTGCCCCTCACTCACTCTGTGCCCCTCACTGTCTGCCCCTCACTCACTCTGTGCCCCTCACTGTCTACCCCTCACTCTCTCCCCCAGGATCACTGTCTACCCCTCACTCTCTCCCTCAGGATCACTGTCTACCCCTCACCCTCTCCCCCAGGATCACTGTCTGACCCTCACCCTCTCCCCAGGATCACTGTCTGACCCTCACCCTCTCCCCCAGGATCACTGTCTGACCCTCACCCTCTCCCCCAGGATCACTGTCTGACCCTCACCCTCTCCCCCAGGATCACTGTCTACCCCTCACTCTCTCCCCCAGGATCACTGTCTGACCCTCACCCTCTCCCCAGGATCACTGTCTGACCCTCACCCTCTCCCCCAGGATCACTGTCTGACCCTCACCCTCTCCCCCAGGATCACTGTCTACCCCTCACTCTCTCCCCCAGGATCACTGTCTGACCCTCACCCTCTCCCCCAGGATCACTGTCTGACCCTCACCCTCTCCCCCAGGATCACTGTCTGACCCTCACCCTCTCCCCCAGGATCACTGTCTGACCCTCACTCTCCCCCAGGATCACTGTCTACCCCTCACTCTCTCCCCCAGGATCACTGTCTGACTCTCACCCTCTCCCCCAGGATCACTGTCTGACCCTCACCCTCTCCCCCAGGATCACTGTCTGACCCTCACCCTCTCCCCCAGGATCACTGTCTGACCCTCAGCCTCTCCCCCAGGATCAGTGTCTGACCCTCACCCTCTCCCCCAGGATCACTGTCTGACCCTCACCCTCTCCCCCAGGATCACTGTCTGACCCTCACCCTCTCCTCCAGGATCACTGTCTGACCCTCACCCTCTCCCCCAGGATCACTGTCTGACCCTCACCCTCTCCCCCAGGATCACTGTCTGACCCTCAGCCTCTCCCCCAGGATCACTGTCTGACCCTCACCCTCTCCCCCAGGATCACTGTCTGACCCTCACCCTCTCCCCCAGGATCACTGTCTGACCCTCACCCTCTCCCCCAGGATCACTGTCTGACCCTCACCCTCTCCCCCAGGATCACTGTCTGACCCTCACCCTCTCCCCCAGGATCACTGTCTGACCCTCCCCCTCTCCCCCAGGATCACTGTCTGACCCTCCCCCTCTCCCTCAGGATCACTGTCTGACCCTCCCCCTCTCCCCCAGGATCACTGTCTGACCCTCACCCTCTCCCCCAGGATCACTGTCTGACCCTCACCCTCTCCCCCAGGATCACTGTCTGACCCTCCCCCTCTCCCCCAGGATCACTGTCTGACCCTCACCCTCTCCCCCAGGATCAGTCTGACCCTCACCCTCTCCCTCAGGATCACTGTCTGACCCTCACCCTCTCCCCCAGGATCACTGTCTGACCCTCACCCTCTCCCTCAGGATCACTGTCTACCCCTCACTGTCTGTCTCAGTAACTGTAGTGCCTCACGCGCTGCGCGGTGTGTGGTGTATGTGTGTTTGTGCGCACGCGCCGCGCGAGCTCTGAATTCTGTGCCCAACGGTTTGTCGGACTGTGGCGCTCCGCCATCTTCAACCGCCGCAGCCTGAGCTGTGCTGTGAGGGGCTGTGCTGTGAGGGGCTGAGCTGTGAGGAGCTGTGCTGTGAGGGGCTGAGCTGTGCTGTGAGGGGCTGAGCTGTGCTGTGAGGGGCTAAACTGTGCTGTGAGGGGCTAAACTGTGCTGTGAGGGGCTAAGCTGTGCTGTGAGGGGCTAAGCTGTGCTGTGCTGTGAGGGGCTGAGCTGTGCTGTGAGGGGCTGAGCTGTGCTGTGAGGGGCTGAGCTGTGCTGTGAGGGGCTGTGCTGTGCTGTGAGGGGCTGAGCTGTGCTGTGAGGGGCTGAGCTGTGCTGTGAGGGGCTGAGCTGTGCTGTGAGGGGCTAAGCTGTGCTGTGAGGGGCTAAGCTGTGCTGTGCTGTGAGGGGCTGAGCTGTGCTGTGAGGGGCTGAGCTGTGAGGTGCTGTGCTGTCCGGTGAGGTGCTGAGCTGTGCTGTGAGGTGCTGAGCTGTGCTGTGCTGTGAGGGGCTGAGCTGTGAGGTGCTGTGCTGTGAGGTGCTGAGCTGTCCGGTGAGGTGCTGAGCTGTGCTGTGAGGTGCTGTGCTGTGAGGTGCTGAGCTGTGCGGGGCTGAGCTGTGCTGTGAGGTGCTGAGCTGTGCTGTGAGGTGCTGTGCTGTGAGGGGCTGAGCTGTGCTGTGAGGGGCTGAGCTGTGCTGTGAGGTGCTGAGCTGTGCTGTGAGGTGCTGAGCTGTGCTGTGAGGGGCTGTGCTGTGAGGTGCTGAGCTGTGCTGTGCTGTGAGGTGCTGAGCTGTGCTGTGAGGTGCTGAGCTGTGCTGTGAGGTGCTGAGCTGTGCTGTGAGGGGCTGTGCTGTGAGGTGCTGTGCTGTGAGGTGCTGAGCTTTGCTGTGCTGAGCTTTGCTGTGCTGAGCTGAACAAGAGAGAGTCCCTCAGACTTTTCTCCCCATTTCATGTAATTGGACGGATGATGGATCGCCACCGTCAGGACGCCATCAAACACTGCAGGAGGTTTTTTTCTCTCTCTCCTGAGGAATCAGCTTGGAAGAAAGGGAAGAGGGTGGGCATGCAGCAGAGGGGGAAAATTCCTCCAAGCTGTGTTCTTGCGGGGATGATAGTAACTAACAATCCTTATATTTTGTATAACTCCTTTCCTCTAGAAACTTTTCACAGGATATAATAATAATGTTTGGATTTGATATAGCGCCTTATCACGTCTTCGAGACGTCTCAAAGTGCTTCACAGGATATACTGTAAAGTGTAGCGACTGTATTTTTTTGGGCAAAACGCCGTAGCCAATTGTGCAGAGCTGCGCTCCCCCAAACAGTCCTGGATTGAGTGACCACATTATTTTTGGAGAGATTATTGACCCCAGAAAGTGATCTGCCAATCGACTAACAACCGGGTTCTTACTTACTGTTAGCTAAACAGATGTGTGGAGTAAGGAAACATGCCTGAGGTTTTGCCCTGCCCGGGAATCAAACCCAGGTCCTCTCGCTTGCGAGGCGAGTCCTCTAACCTGTAAAGTGTGACTGTATTTTATAGGTAAATGGAGCAGCCGGTTTGCACACAATAGCATCCCACAAACAGCCATGAAGAGAGGGATCAATTTTTACGGGAATTGTTGGCCAGGACAACAGAAAAAACTCCCTTTTTTTCAAATAGTGCCACAGGATCTTTAATGTTCACCTGAACAGGCAGACGGGCCTTAGTTAAATGTCTCATCCAAAGGATGGGATAAGGTTGGTTTGTGTTGAAGGCAGGTTGAGGTATTGATTCACTGGGAAAATCTGTGTACCTGATTTATAATGGACTTTGTAGATGGGCCATTGACAGGTGTCCTGCCTCTTGACTTGGGTATTATAATAATCCATGGTCATTCACAGCATCCAAACACTGCAAACTGCTTCACCTAATGAATTACTCCAATGTGCAGTGACCAACCCTGACCAAACACTGCAGCTAATGTGTTCAAGCAAGATTCCACAACAGGAATGAGATGAAGGCTATTTGATCATTTTGTGTGTGAATTTGGATCAGAGAGGAATATTGGCTAGAACTCCCTGCTTTTCTTCAAAATACTTGTAGTGCCACAAGAATTTTAAAGTCTTATCAGAACGGGCATAAACAATCCAACATTGTTGACTTTTCCTTAAATTCTATGATGTATTTAAGAAAAGAAAAATAGTGTTTAAACTGGAACATTATCTCTTTGAGTCCATCTCTGGCTGAAAACCTTGTGGTTAGATTTCTCACTGTACTCCCTAATTCCACTTCTCACAAGCTCCAGTTCACACAAAACAACAGCCAGTATCATTTTCTGCATAATCATTTTCCCATTCCTTGCCAGACTTCCCCAGTGGATCAACTTTAAAATCCTCATTCTGATCTTCAAATCCTTTCACAGTCTTGTTTATTTGCAGGTGGGCCTTCTGCCACTCTGTCCCCACCCTCTGGAACTCCATCCCACAGTTCCTCCGCCTCGCCCCCTCCCTTGTCACCTTCAAGACCAATCTCAAGACTCTCCTCTTCGACCGTGCTTTCAATCTCACTGCCTCCCCCCCACTCTCCAACCTCCCCGACCCCAAACCCCCAGCTCGGGTCCGTAACTCTGTCTGTCCAGCGCCTTGGGCAGGTCCTCCTGACGTGGAAGGCGCTTTACAAGTGTAATTTTGTTATTGTTGTTGTCCCCTCGCTACTTATTCAATCTCCTTCAGTCTTTTCTGCCTGTGTCCCCTACACCTCTACAACTTTTTTTTACATAACAGGCACTGCGTAAATGAAGTTATTGTTATTTCTTTCTATGAGAACGAAGGAAAACCTTTCAAATTAACCCTGAATTATTTTTTTCCCAAAATTCTGCACAATCTTAAACTTTAAGACAATAGTCTTCAGGCTAAGACCATGGTATACTTTGGCAAATTCAGAGTCTCAGCATCTAGAGTTTGCAAAGGCATGTCTCGTATTTCAATGACAGATTACTGTTTTTTTGCAGAAAAATCAGTGTAATTTATACACCAACACCACATGTGAAGTGCAAAATAAACTAGGAATTAAAAAGAGAATGCCATTTTAGTTTGTGAATTTCAATTACCGGAAGAATCCAGCATCAATTTCTGTATTATGATGGCAACATATGTGGTGTAATTATGTTTCTAGAATTCAGTTACATTTTTGCAACACACACAATGTCATGTTCAGAAACAAAGAAGAAAAGGTCTAGAGGTGACCATGTCGCTTGAAACATTTTCAAATTCTCAAATGAACTGCAGCAAGCTCATCTCTATAACAAATAGACATGATGTCAGCCTGGCTCAGTTGGTAGCACTCTTGCCTTTGAGTCAAATTAATCTCAATTACGCCTGCCCATCTCCTCTGACTTTGCCACTCTCCATTCCACCCTCTACATAAACTCCCCGACCCCCAACCGTGGCCACTCCCTCAACCTCGTCATCACCAATGGCCTAGACATCTCTTATCTGACCATCACAGACAAGGCCACCTCAGACCACTTCCTCTTCTGTTTCTCCTCTCATATCACCCTCCCCTACTCCAAGCATTCCATCATTTTCCGCCTATGGAAAAAGCTTCCCCCTGAGTCCCTCACATCCGCTCATCCTCTGACCTTCTCACCCTCTGGCCTTCCACCCGCAGTGATCCAGATGCAGCCATCAAGCTGCTAAACGATCACCTCTCCTTAACCTTCAATTCCCTTGTACCCCTGAAAACCAGGTCTATCTCCAAACGTATCTGGTACAATGGTCATGCTTTGACCAAGGCTGATTCTGTGGGCAACACAGAAACCCAATTGAAGGGGTTTGTACAGGAAATGGCGGGAGAGGAAGGAGCAAAGCTGTGAAGCAATGACTCGTTCCAGGACTTTGGAAAGAAAAGAGAGGTTGGAGATGAGGGGGTAATTGCAGAGCTGGGATGGGTCCAGTGAAGCTTATTTGAGGACTGGGGTGATGATGGCTGTCTTTAAGTGTGTGGGAATGGTGTCAGTAGACAAGGAGAGGTTGATGGTGTCTGTGAGTAGAGCAGGAGACAAGTTCAACAAGCCTGACCACCAACTCATAGCATTTTCTGTTCGTCAGTGGTCCAGCGATAATTAGCCATTTGGCTTTTGAGATTTCCTGTCTGGAGGAAAAGCAGTATACAGAACCAAGGAGTTTTAGCATTGGGCTTATTGACAAACAGGATCTGGTTCAGGGTGGATTTCTCAAATATATACCTTTAAAACACGATGACTGCACTTTACAGTTAATCTTGTGAAGTGTTATGAGACTTTTCAACAACATGATAATGCACTATCAAATGCATTTAATGTAAATTATTTTCTTATTATTTAAATACCGCTCTGTAGTTTCCAGATGAATACAGCTACCAAAGAAGATATTTCTGAACATCTACAAACATTTTGTGTATTTTCACACATTTCTCTAAGCAGTTTCCAAACTCTACCCAAGGTCACAGAGCATAATGATCATTGCCATCTTCATAGTATTACATTTTTATTATGATTATGATTCCACTATTACTGAACTTTCAATGGGAAGGCATGTGTGCCCGAGCTGCGAACAGGAGGTTAGTGGCAATGCTCTCACACATTTCATGCTGAGGTGTGTTCCCCACTGTGAAGCTTGTAGGGAGTTCCTGGTTCTACCATGCATCTAGTGAGGGCTCAAACCTGTGCTTGTAGGATATCAAATGACCAACTGAGGCAGGCGGGTCCACAGTATTCCGGGGCACTGCTGATGACAGCACAGCTCACCGGCAGGACCTGAAAGGGTAGACCAATCACTTGGGGCAAGGAGTCGTCCTACTCAGCTCCTGTTAACCCTGCAAGCAAAAGCCCTAACAGGTAGGATAGTCCTAGCTGGACAAGCAGCAGGAAAGCTTGACAGACAGCAATATCAATGACAAGTTATGTGGTTTTAGCTGGTTAGACTTCAGCAGAATCCCAATGCACACTCTGGGGTCCCCAAGCATTGGCTGTTGCTAATCTGCGTCTAATAGCTTCCGGAGCTAGGTAACCAGGATGCGTCCCTCTAGAGGGAGAGTCAATCTACCCCTATGTGTAGATTTCTATGTGGAGGTGGATGCATGGAATTTTCTGTTTGGTTTGGATACTCTTAAGCACGGTGATGGATTTGCTCAATTTTCAGACACCCAACTGACCAAAAAATAAATTACTGATCTTTGTAAGCCTAAGTGGCAACATTTTTGCAAACATTGGTAATAGAATCTGGTATGACTGAGGTTTCTCTGTAGCCAATATTTATACTCACAGATTCAATTACTGTGAATGTCATCGTTTCTGGGTGGTAGATGTATGTGCTTCATACTGTTGAGAGTCAAGCATATCCAGAGCTCAAAATTTTTCGACTTAGTGTTGCAGCATTTTCTGTCACATTCTAACTATTCAATTGTTCAATGGTTGATAATACCACAGTGATTAAATAAATATCTGAACAAAATGAGTAGAGGAACGTTCATGACGTTTTGCATGCACGCCAAATAGATTGGATTCTGAAGCAAGCAACAATGAGCTTGGCACCTCACAGACAAACGAAACTTTGTGGCTCAATTAAACAGCAGCATCATAAATGCTTGCAACACCAGGTGTGTCAATATGTTGAGTTTCTTTGTATGGTTTATCCTTATTGTTGATTATTACAAGCTGTTGTTCACCTTTGAGCAGATTGTTACTTTTTCCCTATCATTTTTATATAACAAAAGGAATAACTTTAAATCAAGAAAGTCTCATAACATTTTTTTATCTATATTTCTTAAGGCTATGGGGAAAGAGTGGGGAAGTGGGACTAGTTTGTAGCTCTTTCAAAGAGTCGGCACAGATACGATGAGCCGAATAATCTCCTGTGCTGTAGGATTCTATGATTCTATGATTTCAGTTTTTGCAAAATAATTTTTTTTATATAATGGATTTCTTTTAACACTGTCTTCCTGGGATTTTATGTTGGTCGGCCTGATGTCTGACACTCATCACAATGCTTAGGAGTATGTATGCCACCTACACAAGAACATTTTTCTGTGTTTGGAAGAAAATGCGTATTTCTTCAAGGAGGGACAGGGACACACTTTGCTTTTCTTATTCTGGAGAGTAATTAGCCTCAGGTTGGGAATCCCAGAGTGTGTGTTGGAGTATTGCTGGAGTTTAACTTGACATTGAGAATACTGTCTTACAAGCTTCTCATAGCTTACCTTTGCTTTGGCTTGCAGGGTGAACAATAGGTGAGTAGGCGTTCTTATAGAAGATGAGGACACAGTTGTTTGTGGTATGATCTATAATCTTAGATTAAAGGTCTTTTAAAAGGTTAAATACTAGATATAGTTGCACGTGACATGACCTATAATCTTAGATTAAAGATCTCATAAAATGTTATTACCTCTATTGATTTCTCAGTCAGACAGCAGATATCACAGATCACTGGATTGGTTTGGATGAAGAAGTTCCTCCGGAACATCCACCCTACATCCTTCATCAAGCTGCTTTTTAAATGCAACCAGTATCTGGGCCTCTACCACCTTTCCTGGCAACCTGTCCCAGCTCTTGATTGCCCCCCGCATAAAAAGTACTTCCTAACTTCCTGGTATCTGCCCTGAAGTTGCCCTTTACAACTCTAAACCTATATCCTGGTGTTCTATTGTTATGACACATCCTAAAGTATTCATCTGGGTTTACTTCTTAATCCCATTTAAAATTGTGTACACCTCTATGAGGTCTCCTTTGAATTGTCTTCTCTTAAGACTTGAAGAGCCCGAGCTTGTCTAGTCATTGTTCTAAATTGAGCAATGGCAATCCAGAGTCATTGCTCATAGATTGTGCTGTTGCTCTTTGTGCAACCACTTGTGCCTGGACAGTCCCTTTATGTAGCAATGACTGGAACTATACGTAATTTTCAAAGTGTGGTCTAACCAGAACACTTTACCACCTGAATATGATGGCTGGGGATCTAAACTCAACTGTTTTAGCAATGTAACCCAGTCTCCTGGTTGCCTTGTTTAGTGCTGTCTCACAATGTTTTGACATAGTTAACAATAAGTCAACAAATACCCCTGGATCTCTTTCAGCTTCCCCCTTGGCAAGTTCAGTCTCAATCACGGAGTGTTTCCATTCATTCGTGTTTCCTATTCTTGGATTGTATATGCAGCACCTTGCATTTATCAGTATTAAACTTCATTTGCCATTTCTTGGCCTTGTGCATACCCTATGAAGCTCGCTTTGTAGAATCTTTGTCTGCCTCCTGTGATAC
The DNA here is from genome assembly GCF_018977255.1 of Callorhinchus milii. Taxonomy (NCBI): domain Eukaryota; kingdom Metazoa; phylum Chordata; class Chondrichthyes; order Chimaeriformes; family Callorhinchidae; genus Callorhinchus; species Callorhinchus milii. The sequence goes on from NW_024704742.1 coordinate 68,473,866, forward strand.
CAAAATTCCCTCCAACTTGGCATCATCTGCAAATATAACTATCTTACACTGGGTTTGCAAATCCAGGTCATTAATTTATACAGGGAACAGGAGGAATCTCAGTACAGTACAGACTCCTGAGGTACTCTGCTTAGTACTCTCCATTTTGACATATCTCCCATAACAAAGACCCTCTGTTTCCTTCCCTTCAGTCAATTGTGAATCCATGTTTATGTTTTGATATCCAGTGACTATAGTGTGAGGAGGAGTCTTTCATGTGGTATTTTGTTGAATACCTTCTAGAAGTCTAGATATATTACATCATAGATAGGGCTTCTGATTTTCATTTTTAACTGATAACACCAATACATCATCACTGATCCCCAAGAAATTAAATTGTGTTATCCAATAGACACCGGAAAAACACTGGAGATGATTAATCAATCCATGTTGACTTCAACACTGGGAGTTTTCAGACTTGCCTCAGTCTCATTCCCGTGTGAGGGGGAACGAGCAGCCAGTCCTGACATATCTCCGAGGTGAGGTTTTCGCTCACTCTCTCTTGACGATCCCCTAGTGTGCCAACTACACATGCGATACTCTCGCTCTCCGCTTCTCCCTTTGTTTCTCCATGTGCTCAGACACATCCTGGGAAGTGTTCTCCAAACATCTTCTCATTACAATATATAAAAGGCAAAACCCTAGAAAAAAAATTTTGGGGACATCTACATGGAACTCAAATTGCTAAAATAACCCCCCAAAATTAATAAACATTGAAATACAGAAGCCCTAAACATAGGGCTTCCCACAGTCAATTTGGGCTGTCACCTCCTCAAAAAAGTCTTATGAGATTTTTGAACCTGTGTGGGCTGTCAATTATTAGATTATTTTATCTAGGTAATCTTCCACTTCCTTTCTGATGATTGACTCCATCATTTTTCCTATTATTGAGATCAGGCTAATGAGTCTATAGTTGCCAGATTTTGTTTTGTTGCCTTTCTTGAATATGGGAATATGGGAACAGCATTTGTTTGTCTCTGACCCTAAATCTCCCTTTCATTCCTCATACTCATAAGATACAATGGAAACTATTACAGCATATGGCACCTCCTAATGTTGTACTTCACACACTCTGCTACAGCTGTAATATTCTGGGAATAGATGTCAGATATGTGTTGCCCACAATTAAATGTCTTGATGCCCGGTAATCCTCACAGAGCAAATATGGCTAAATAGGCAGTTAAGTGTTGTAATTAATGTCTTGCACATTGTTCCATTAACCTGTTTATCTGATCCTTTAGTCAATCTTTCAATGGCTTATGACTCTGAAACCTAGCATGGCTCCGGGTATGCTGTGTGTCATGGCCCATGCTGGGTCTCAGAACAGCAGACTAAAACAGCAGACTCCAGAGAGCACAAAATGGAAAAAAAACTGTTACGTATGAGGTGTTAATTATCACCAGAGAGTCATATATTTCACCCCAATACTTTCATGTCTGTGAATTTTCCTTTGAGTGTGACCAATTCTTTAATCAGACATTTATTGCGAAAGGGTGCTCAGCAATTAATTATTACCAGTCAATTATCACCAGTGATAATTATTATGTTATTAAATACAATTGAGACAATGGAAAAACATTTAAAAACTGGGACAAATGAAGAATTCTCCACAAGTGTGCCCTGATGACTTATATCTTAGTTCCTGACATAATATACCTGTCATATTCAGATGTATTTTTATATTTTGTTGTTGCATTCGCAAGTCTCTTTGATATTATGGTTAATCTGTTTTGTGATTTCTTACAAGAGTTCAAATTGCAACAACCAGTGTTAACTTTGTTGTCCTGTTCATAAGGGAAATGCTTCACTAATGACTGCAGTGCCCATGTACATAATTTCCCATTATTCATTTCATGCTTTTGGGTTATAAAAATTGTTTTACAGAACAACTCTTCTAAGATATTATTTATGGTGGATAATATCTGTCACCTCCTTCAAAAGTCACCAGCAGTGTACTTTTTATAAATAGAAATACAAGCTGAGGAAAGATGATCTCCTTGCTCTGTAAGCCGATACGGAATGGCCTCCTTCTGCGCTCTGGATTTCTATGTTTCTGTGCTGGCATCCTGACTAGCTTCCTACTGAAATTATTATACAGCCTTGGGTTGATTCGACATATAATATACGACAACCTAAAAATGCAAGTTCTTTAATTCTCTTGGAGAACAGTTACAGATCGCCAGGACTGTGGGTTCCTGAAACCTTGTTGAAGCCAAGTATTCACAGATCATTTTGATGCCCTCCAGTGGTAGCATGTGGAGCAGCAAAACTGCAACTAGTGGGCAACCACAGGTAGATTGTTCTGCCTGTATGCCTATCAACAGTTTTATTTTAAAATCCTTCTTGCACTTTCTAGTTACCTTTGTTGTTCTTATTTTGAAGCTATGATTTCTTGCTGTTGAATGCACTATGGTTTTTCTTTAGACAGACAGCCATGCCCAAACCTGATATGAATCTTAATGATGTTGGCTTAAACACAGCAACAAGAGGTCCAAGTTCCAAGTATATAACTTTGCAGAGTGCAAAGCCACAGTTCTAAAGAAAATCAGTTATAATAATAATAATCCTTGCATTTGATATAGTGATGCCATTTGATGCCTTATCACGTTGTCAAGACATGCTCTTCACAGAATATACTGTTATTATTATAATTTGTGTTTCTAGCGCTAAACAGGACTTTTTATGCTCCATTTAGCTTATGAGTTACCTGAGCTCTGGAGGTAGCCTAAGGCTGCTGATGCCTGATGTTCCCCACCCACTTATTCAGCAGACAGAATTCCAGGAAATGACTGCGAGATGGAAACTTGCAACCTTTGATTCTAATGATTGCGGCTCTGTTGGAGATGGATGAATAGTTCAAGCCCTCCCCGATCCCCAGTCCAAAAACATAGCTGTCAATGTACCCGGCAGCTATTTATAAAAGGTCGCTCCCTCTCTCTCACTCACAAACAACTTTTCTTCCAAATAATGAATCACATTGTAATTGTTTGCAGGAAGTTGTTGAGTCATCCAAGTATAACAGCTTGTACTTTATATAGCACGTAGGAGAAATGTCTCAAAGGTGTTGACTCAAATCACAGTTATAATAATAATCCTTGCATTTGATATAGCACTTTTCACATCGGGAGGACGTCCCAAAGCACTTCACAGAACACACTGTAAAGTGAATTGACTGTATATTTGTGGGCGAACACGGCAGCCAATTGCGCACAGCAATTAGTTGCCAAGCCATCAACCATGAGTTAACACCCTAAAAACCCCCCCTCCTTTCCTCCATTCCCGGTGTTCCCCATCATCTCTATGAAGCTTTTTGAGACATTAATCCTATGTAAAAGGTGCTATATAAGTACAAGTTATTGTTTTTGCCCAAGGAGACATAATAATAATCCTTGCATTTGATAAATGTCTCATTGCATTTTCAAGAGTCTCAAAGTTCTTCACAGAATATACTGTAAAGTGTGTGACTATATTTTGTGGGTGAAACGTGGCAGACAATTGCGCACAGTGGTGTCCCACAAACAGTCTGGATTGAGTGACCACATTTTTGTTTAAGGGGTTATTAACCCCTGGAAAAGCGATCCATCAATTGACTACAGTAGAGTTCCTACTTACTGATAGGTAAACAGAGGTATGTGGAGTTAGGAAACTTGCCTAATGTTTCATCCAGCCCAAGTCCTCTCGCTTGGAGGCGAGTGCTCTAACCACTAAGCTACAGGACTCCATTGGCCTTCTGCTGCGCTGTACCCATTTCTATGGTTCTAGGATCCAAGATCTTGGTCAATGTGGGAACAAAGCCAATCACCTAGGCTTTTCTAATAGAAAAGTGCAAAAATATTTGCCCTACATTGCAGGGAAATTTGCCGAGCTTTGTGGAAATTGGTGTTATTGAGATACATTTTACTGCCAACCTACATTTTTTCACTTTATTGATGAAAACCTGAGGAAATAACACATATTAGATTGTTGCAAAAAAAAGATTGATTTCTTCTTTATCAAAAACTGGGTGCCCCATTTTGGTGGTGGGGGACGGGGGGACCCCATTGTATTCCTGAAGGGCCTGGAGATCGCCCAAAAAACACCCGCAGGACCAGTGTCCTGACTGCTTGGCTAGAGGAGCTCACCAACTCCTGCCTCTGGGCCAAGCACCTCATACAGACATAGAGACCCGGAGAGAGACAAACTCAGAGACCCAGAGAGAGACTCATACTCCCAACACAGAGGGATACACATTGTTCTCAGAGAGAAAGAGAGGCACAAATATACATACACACAGAGAAGAGAGAGACACATTCACACAGAGATACTCATAAACACACACACATATAGAAGAGACAAACACAGACACATACATACAGAGGAGAGAGAGACACACAGACACTCACAAATGGACACACATACAGAGAGGGACACACTCACATAGAGACACTCACAAACACATGGCGAGAGAGAGAAACATAGAGAGACACATACACATAGAGACACACACAGACACACATAGAGAGAGAGACACAGACACACAGAGAGAGACACGTACGCAGACACACATAGAGACACACACACACAGACACACATAGAGAGAGAGAGACACATGCACAGACACACATAGAGAGACACACACACATACATAGAGAGACACATACACAGAAATACATAGAGACACATACACCGACAACATAGAGAGGGACACACACACAAACATAGAGAGACACATACACAGACATGCATAGAGACACACACACACACAGATACACATAGAAAGAGAAAGGCACACACACACAGACACACACAGAGAGCTAGACAGACACAGAGAGAGAAATACACCAGAGACAATCTCAACAGCGGTGCCTGCGAGTGGAGCGAAGCCCATTTCCCGCTTGGGCCGCACTGCGCATGCTGGACCCGCTCCGCCCACAGTAACCAAAGTTCTTTAGTAACAAAACTGCCGTCATCACTCCCCACCTTAAAAAACCTACGCTGACCCCTCCAACCTCGGGCACTATCGCCTTATCTCAAACCCTCCCTTTCTGGCCAAAGCTTTGGAACGCATTGTTGCCAACCAGCTGTGCGTGATCCTCTCCCTCCACTCCTTACTCAAAACCCTCCAGTCCCGGTATCCACCCTACCAACAGCACAGAGATAGCGCTCGTGAAAGTCACAAACGATGTCCTCTATCTATGACCAGGGCTCTCTCTGTCTCCTTGTCTTGGATCTCTCCACCACGTTCGACACAGTTGATCATGCCATATCCTCCTCCATTGCCTCTCCTCCATTATCCACCTCAGTGGGACCGCACTCGCATGGTTCAAGATCTACCTTACAAACTGCCAGCACTACATTTCCACAAATGTTATTTCTTCTTGCCCCCACCCAGTCACCTGTGGGGTACCCCAAGGTTCCATCCTTAACCCCCTTCCTCATATATATGCTCCCCCTTGATGCTGTAATTTGTAGACTCAAGGGTTAACTTCCACATATATGTGGATGACACTCAACTCTACTTCTCCTCCTCCAGGTGTGACGCCCAGTCCTCTGATATTCTGCAGCTTGTCTGACAGACATCAAAACCTGGATGAGCGCAAATTTCTTGCAGTTAAATGTCAACAAGACAGAAGCCATATTCTTTGACTCCTGTCGACATCTTCTGTCCTGCGGTTCCGAACTCCTCAACCTACCCGACCTGTCCTTAAAACTCTCTGAACCCATGTGAAACATAGGTGTCAGGTTAAATCCCCAGTTATACTTCTTTCTCCACATCTGGTCCCTGACTAGAACCGCTTTCCTCCACCTCTGCCACATTGCCATATCCGACAATACCTCACTCCACAAGCTGCCGAAATCCTTGTCCATGCCTTCGTCACCTCTCGGCTGGACTACTCTAACATCCTCCTCGCCAGTCTCCCCTCCTCCACTATTCATAAAATTCAACTCATCCAAACTCCGCTGCCCGCATTCTCACCCGCATTAAACTCCACACCCCGATTACCCCAGTCCTTGCCAAACTCTATTGGCTCCCTGTCACAGAGTGGATCAACTTCAGGATCCCCACTCTTGTGTTTAAATCCCTCCACGCCTTGGCATCCCCTTATTTGTCCAACCTTCTCTCCTCACTGCATTACCCGCTGCCTCCACTCTACTGGCTCTGCCCTCCTCTTTGTCCCTCGAATCCTCCCCTCTGCCATCGTCACCTGTGCCTTCAGCCACTAAACCCTGAAGCTATGGAATTCCCTCCCTTAATCCCTTTGCCTTGCCCCCTCTTTCCCCATTTCCAGGCTGCACTTGGAAGACCTTCCCTCTTCGACCATGTCTATGGTCACTCCCCCCCACCCCCCCATAGCTCGGCATCGGGCTCCGCCATTGTTAAGCGCTCTGGGATGCCACTTGGCCTGGAGAGCGCTACATAAATGCAAGTTGCTGTTGTAGTAGAGCAGTCAAACTTTGAAGCAGTTGAGCAATAGTCAACAGTCCCCATCCAATAACCTGAGGTCCCGTCTGTCTGTTGGAAGTTGATAAACCCATGACAGTATTAAAAAAGAAAAGTGAGTTTCTCTTGGCAAACAATTCTCCATATATGAATTTGGATCTTTCACCTCCTGGCAGTTTTAAATTTAGTTTTGATTTGGAAGACAGCGTTAATCACTCTTAACATTTGAATCAGCGCTTTATCATATTGTCGGAATGCCTCAAAGAGCTTCACAGAATTTGCTGAAAAGTACAGTCACTGTGTATTTTGTAGGCAAAGGTGACAGCCAATTTGCAAGCAGCAGGTTCCCACAAACAGCCAGGAAGGGAATGACCAATTTTTATTTTTAATAATACAGCACCACACCAGCACTACACTGGAGTATTAGTTTGTGCAGTAGTCAAAATCATCTTCCAAATCAACACTGAATTTAAAAAGTGTTCAAAATTCTACATTATTTTAAATTTGAAGTGATCTTACAAAAACGTAGTGGAATTTCTGCCTCTCGCAGATCAGAAACAGCATTCAGAATACACAGCAAAATGTATATCTCCGACTATTCCTGTCAGCTGATTGAACAGTGGCACCCAGGTCAGGTCTGTCAATGAGTTGTGACTTGTTTCAGCGCTTTGTTTCACTCTGTTTCAGTGACTTGGGATGTCCTCGCGATGTGGAAGGCGCTATACACATGTAATCTTGTTTTTGTCGTCGGTTGTTGTAAGTGTGTTTGGAATATTCATCAGAGAAACTGAACTATGTACCGTTGACTCTGTTTTCGGGGCGGGGCGGTGTGTTGTGTTGTGGGCGGTGTGTGGGCGGTGTGTTGGGGGCGGTGTGTGGGCGGTGTGTTGGGGGCGGTGTGTTGAGGGGCGGTGTGTTGGGGGCGGTGTGTTGGGGGCGGTGTGTTGGGGGGCGGTGTGTGGGCGGTGTGTTGGGGGCGGTGTGTTGGCGGTGTGTTGGCGGTGTGTTGGGGGGCGGTGTGTGGGCGGTGTGTGTTGGGGGCGGTGTGTTGGGGGGCGGTGTGTTGGGGACGGTGTGTGGGCGGTGTGTGTTGGGGGCGGTGTGTTGGGGGCGGTGTGTTGGGGGCGGTGTGTGGGCGGTGTGGTTGGGGCGGTGTGTGGGCGGTGTGTTGGGGGCGGTGTGTTGGGGGGCGGTGTGTTGGGGGCGGTGTGTGGGCGGTGTGTGGGCGGTGTGTGGGGGCGGTGTGTTGGCGGTGTGTTGGCTGTGTGTTAGCGGTGTGTTGGCGGTGTGTGTTGGGGGCGGTGTGTTGGGGGCGGTGTGTTGGGGACGGTGTGTGGGCGGTGTGTGTTGGGGGCGGTGTGTTGGGGGCGGTGTGTTGGGGGGCGGTGTGTTGTGGGCGGTGTGTGGGCGGTGTGTGGGCGGTGTGTTGGGGGCGGTGTGGTGTTGGGGGCGGTGTGTGGGCGGTGTGTGTTGGGGGCGGTGTGGTGGGCGGTGTGTTGGGGGCGGTGTGTGTCGGGGGCGGTGTGTGTTGGGGGCGGTCTGTTGGCGGTGTGTTGGGGGGCGGTGTGTGGGCGGTGTGTTGGGGGGCGGTGTGTGTTGTGGGCGGTGTGTGGGCGGTGTGTTGGGGGCGGTGTGTGGGCGGTGTGTTGGGGGCGGTGTGTGAGTGTGGGCGGTGTGTGGGCGGTGTGTTGGGGGGCGGTGTGTGGGCGGTGTGTTGGGGGGCGGTGTGTTGTGGGCGGTGTGTGGGCGGTGTGTTGGGGGACGGTGTGTGGGCGGTGTGTGTTGGGGGCGGTGTGTTGTGGGCGGTGTGTGGGCGGTGTGTTGGGGGCGGTGTGTGGGCGGTGTGTGTTGGGGGGCGGTGTGTTGGGGGCGATGTGTGGGCGGTGTGTTGGGGGCGGTGTGTGGGCGGTGTGTGTTGGGGGTGGTGTGTGTTGGGGGCGGTGTGTGTTGGGGGCGGTGTGTTGGCGGTGTGTTGGGGGGCGGTGTGTTGTGGGCGGTGTGTTGGGGGGCGGTGTGTTGGGGGGCGGTGTGTTGGGGGGGGTGTGTTGGGGGCGGTGTGTTGGGGGGCGGTGTGTTGGGGGGCGGTGTGTGGGCGGTGTGTGGGCGGTGTGTTGGGGGCGGTGTGTGTTGGGGGCGGTGTGTGTTGGGGGGCGGTGTGTTGGGGGCGGTGTGTTGGGGGGCGGTGTGTTGGGGGCGGTGTGTGGGCGGTGTGTTGGGGGGCGGTGTGTGTTGGGGGCGGTGTGTTGGGGGCGGTGTGTGTTGGGGGCGGTGTGTTGGGGGCGGTGTGTGTTGGGGGCGGTGTGTGTTGGGGGCGGTGTGTGTTGGGGGCGGTGTGTGTTGGGGGCGGTGTGTGTTGGGGGCGGTGTGTGGGCGGTGTGTGGGCGGTGTGTGGGCGGTGTGTGTTGGGGGCGGTGTGTGTTGGGGGCGGTGTGTGTTGGGGGCGGTGTGTGTTGGGGGTGGTGTGTGGGCGGTGTGTTGGCGGTGTGTTGTGGGCGGTGTGTGTTGGGGGCGGTGTGTGTTGGGGGCGGTGTGTGTTGTGGGCGGTGTGTGGGCGGTGTGTTGGGGGGCGGTGTGTTGTGGGCGGTGTGTGGGCGGTGTGTTGGGGGGCGGTGTGTGAGCGGTGTGTTGGCGGTGTGTGGGCGGTGTGTGGGCGGTGTGTTGGGGGCGGTGTGTTGGGGGGCGGTGTGTTGGGGGGCGGTGTGTTGGGGGGCGGTGTGTGGGCGGTGTGTTGGGGGCGGTGTGTGGGCGGTGTGTGGGCGGTGTGTGTTGGGGGCGGTGTGTGTTGGGGGCGGTGTGTGTTGGGGGCGGTGTGTTGGGGGCGGTGTGTGTTGGGGGCGGTGTGTGTTGGGGCGGTGTGTGGGCGGTGTGTGTTGGGGGCGGTGTGTGGGCGGTGTGTGTTGGGGGGCGGTGTGTGTTGGGGGCGGTGTGTGGGCGGTGTGTGTTGGGGGCGGTGTGTTGGGGGCGGTGTGTGGGCGGTGTGTTGGGGGGGCGGTGTGTGTTGGGGGCGGTGTGTGTTGGGCCGGTGTGTGTTGGGGGCGGTGTGTTGGGGGCGGTGTGTGTTGGGGGCGGTGTGTGTTGGGGGCGGTGTGTGTGGGGGCGGTGTGTTGGGGGCGGTGTGTGTTGGGGGCGGTGTGTGTTGGGGGCGGTGTGTTGGGGGCGGTGTGTTGGGGGCGGTGTGTTGGCGGTGTGTGTTGGGGGCGGTGTGTGTTGGGGGCGGTGTGTTGGGGGCGGTGGTTGTGTTGGGGGCGGGTGGTTGGGGGCGGTGTGTTGGGGGCGGTGTGTGTTGGGGGCGGTGTGTGGGCGGTGTGTTGGGGGCGGTGGTGTGTTGGGGGCGGTGTGTGTTGGGGGCGGTGTGTGTTGGGGGCGGTGTGTGGGGGCGGTGTGTGTGGGGGCGGTGTGTGTGGGGGCGGTGTGTGTGGGGGCGGTGTGTGTTGGGGGCGGTGTGTGTTGGGGGCGGTGTGTGTTGGGGGCGGTGTGTGGGCGGTGTGTGTTGGGGGCGGTGTGTGGGCGGTGTGTTGGCGGTGTGTGTTGGGGGCGGTGTGTGTTGGGGGCGGTGTGTTGGGGGGCGGTGTGTGTTGGGGGGCGGTGTGTGGGCGGTGTGTTGGCGGTGTGTGTTGTGGGCGGTGTGTGTTGGGGGGTGTGTGGGCGGTGTGTTGGCGGTGTGTTGGGGGCGGTGTGTTGTGGGCGGTGTGTGTTGGGGGCGGTGTGTGTTGTGGGCGGTGGTGTTGGGGGCGGTGTGTGTTGGGGGCGGTGTGTGTTGTGGGCGGTGTGTTGTGGGCGGTGTGTTGGGGGCGGTGTGTGTTGGGGGCGGTGTGTGTTGTGGGCGGTGTGTTGGGGGGCGGTGTGTGGGCGGTGTGTGTGGGGGCGGGGCTGTGTGTGGGGGGGCGGGGCTGTGTGTGGGGGGCGGGGCTATGTGTGGGGGGCGGGGCTATGTGGGGGGGGGGGGGCGGGGCTGTGTGTGTGGGGGCGGGGCTGTGTGTGGGGGGCGGGGCTGTGTGTGTGTGGGGGGCGGGGCTGTGTGTGGGGGCGGGGCTGTGTGTGGGGCGGGCTGTGTGTGTGGGGGCGGGGTGTGTGGGGGGCGATGTGTGTGGGGGGCGGGGCTGTGTGGGGGGCGGGGCTGTGTGGGGGGGGCGGGGCTGTGTGTGTGGTGGGCGGGGCTATGTGGAGGGCGGGGCTATGCGTGGGGGGCGGGGCTGTATGTGGGGGCGGGGCTATGTGTGGGGGCGGGGCTATGTGTGGGGGCGGGGCTATGTGGGGGGGCGGGGAGGGGTCGCCGTATCTCGCGTTCACTGTGTTGTTGGCGAGACAGTGAGACCGGACCTGCGGAGAGTGTGGGATCCGCCCCTGTGTGTGTGTGTGTGAATCAGACAGACAGACAGACAGACAGGCGGAGGCTGGAGAGGATTGAGGTGAATCATTCGTCCACTCGGATGTGACAAGAGCGCCCTTTATTTTCCAGATTTGTAAGTTTTATTCAGTTAAATCCTATTTCAACGTGTGATGGTTTGAATGTTTCCACCCGAACGGGTTTAAAATGGCTGAACCTGACAGAGCTGCAGATATGTAGGATCAGATAAAACATGAGCGACGCTCGGATTTCCTGCTATTTTAAGAGGAGTTGCCCAGAGTTAGAGAGAATTTCTTTGCAATCGGCTGCCCCCCTCCCCCCCCTCTCCCCTCCCCCCCCCTCTCCCCCCCCCCCCCCCCCTCTCCCCTCCCCCCCTCTCCCCTTCCCCCCCTCTCCCCACAAATGCGATCTCGCAGATTGCATCTATTGCAACGACGTGTCATAGTTATACTTAAATTTCTAACCAAAACACCCGCGATCTGCGCACGAATGCTGTATACGCCATTTTCTGGAGAGAAAGTAATATCTGTAGATCATACAACATGACTTCCTGGTGTGCAGTGACAGACGGACATCCCGCAGTCAGACATCACAGCAATTTGAGTGCATGAATTGTGATTCTCTGAGTCAAGGCGTCATCGTAATACTTCCCAATTCAGCGCTGTATTGTAGGAGATGCCGTCATTATGATGAGGCTCTCTGTGCTGTTCAGTTGGGTGTTCATGAACCTAATTCCCAGCCAACACTCCTCCGGGTACTGCTGCTTCACTTGATGTGTGCATTCGAATACAGTCACTAAACATGAATGTTATGGTTGGGAACAAGGATCAGCTGCAGGGATAATGTCATTGGATCATTACACTGGGAGAAACTCTGTTCTCTTTTCAAATAGTGCCATTGGCTCTTTGCCAGTCACCTCCCCACATATGTCAGCTTGCCTGGTCAGTGAGGTGTGGGCCTCCAGGCAGATGTCTGACAGAATGCATTACCTGGAGTCCGAGTTCGTGAACACACATTAGTACATTCAGGGCCTGGAGTCCACCTTCATTGGTTTGCAGAGAGGTCAGCAGTTGCTGCTTGAACTGCACCCCTCCAACTGGTGGAACCATCGCTCAATGGGAAGGGACATGTGCAGAAAGGAAGATGGTGGCTATGCTCACTCGCATTACTTGCTGAGCTGTGTTGAATGTAGACCAACTATCTGGTGACTATCCTCCTGGTGGGAGGGTTAAGTGGGGGTCTCCTTGGAGCTGAACTGGCTCCAAGATGACATGTTTGACAATGCAGTGGTAGAATCGAGTTAGTTCAGTTCCTGAGTACTACAGTATTCCTGATGACAACACCGCCAGTCTGGTCATTGGCAGGACTTGGAAGGACAGACCAGTTGCTGGGGGCAGGGAATCCTCCCACTCAGTTCCTGGTAACTCAGTAAACCAAAGCCCTAGCTGGGCAAGGAGCGGGAAAGCTTGCCAAACAATGCTATCAATGGCAAGCTATGCGGTTTTAGCTGGTTAGACTCCAGCACGGTCGAAGAAGAGGGTCTTGAAATGGGTCTTGAAGGTGGCAAGGGAGCCGGCGAGGTGGAGGGACTTCGGAACACTCTGGGGTCTCCAAGCCTTGGCTCTTGCCAACCTGTGCTGATAGCATCACCATCCATGGTTGCACACTCCACGTTGCTAAGCCAGTCTGGAACCTTGGGGTCTTGTTTGACCCTCAACTATCCTTTCTACTGCACATCTGCGCCAGGACCTGCTCTGCCTTCCCCACCTCCGCAAAGTCGCCCGGATCTGCCACTGTCTCACACCGCAGGCCGTGGAAACTATCATACACACATTCATTACACTGAGGCTTGACTATGCAAACTCATTGCTTGATGGCCTTCCAAACTCCTCCCTCCACAGGCTGCAGATCATCCAGAACTCTGCAGCCCGTGTCCTCTCCCGCACGATCCTGATCCTCACCTTCAAAGCACTCCATGGCCTTGCTCCCCTCTATCTCTGTGACCTCCTAACCCCAGAGTGTGGAGGCAGAGAGGCTGAAAGCCCGGCCTTTGATGGTAGGGTGGGTCGGGTAGGAGACATGGAGCATACCGGAGCCCGCTGAAAGGAGGGAGTGGGCAGGTTGGTAGGGAGTCAGCAGGTCAGAGAGGTAGGAGGAGGCAAGGCCATGGGTGGCCTTCAAGGTGAGGATGAGGATCTTGAACTCAATCCTCTGGGCGATGGGGAGCCAGTGGAGTCGGGTGAGGGTTTCGGCAGCCTGAGGGGTGAGGCAGTGGCGGAGTCTGGCAATGTTGCGGAGGTGGTGGTAGGCAGTGCCGGACATGGCGCGTATTTGGGGGAGAAAGGTCAGTTCAGGGTCAAACAAGACACCCAGGTTCCTGACTGGCTTAGTGAGGTTGAGTGTGCAGCCGTGGAGGCTGATGCTGCCAGTGCCCAAGGTGCGAAGGCGCTGGCACGAGCCAATCAGGAGGACTCGTTCTTGCTGACGTTGAGTTGGAGAAAATTGGCCCTCGTCCAGATTGTCCTGCACTAGGCTCCGCGACCCTAATTTGTTGTTGTTGTTGTTGTATTCCATTCCAACAATCTATCTCTGGGATTTCTATGTATAGATAGGATGCCGCGAAAATCTCAGTTTGATTTGGATACTCTTAGCATGGTGATGGATTTCTGCATGTGTCAGACATAGGGTAGGGTCTAAGTTAAAACCCACACTGAGCAGTAATTTAAAACCACTGTGTTGTTAAAGTCTGCATATTTTTTCTTCATTTGAATTGATCACAGATGTTTGTGTACAACTCCTGTAGCGTAGAGCATCTGCTGATTTAACGTCCTACTTTCAGCAGAGAATTTCCCTAAACAGAGTGCATGCCCTGCAGCTTTTCTCAGCTCCTAGCACAACGTTTGCTTATACAGTGAAATCATGTGAAGTCATGTGCCAACCTCACTCAGTTGGTAGCACTCTTGGCTTTGAGTCAGAACACTGTGGGCTTGAGCCCTATGCCCAGAGTTTTCAATTCACAAGTGTCAGACTGATACTTCAATGCAGTGCTAGAGGTGCTGTTCTTCTGATTAGACATAAAACCAACATCCTGCCCACCTGTTCATAGAATTACATACAACATTATATGACGGGCCATTTAGCCCAACTTGTCCCTGCCATGTTTATACTCCAAACAAGGCCTAATCTAATGCCCCTCCTAATCTCTCCGATATCCCTTCTGATGTTTGCATCAAGTTTACTCTTAAATAAGTTGATGGAATGTGGACATTGAAGATCCCATGGCACTATTCAAAAAGGGAAGGGAGTTTCACACATTTTCCTGGTCAACTACCCCCCCAGATAATATAGGTCATTGGCTGCTTGTGGGACCTTCATATGAAGAACTCTGGAAATAAAATGCAAGCACTGTAAAGTCAATTGACACATTCAAGAGAGATAGATAGACACTTGATAAGTAAGGATAATGAGGAACGGCGGGAAAATGGAATTAATGAATTGTCATAGAATGTTTTTGGAGTATGACATGTACCCAAACTAAACTGGGAGTTCCACATATGTCAGACACCTACAAGTGGAAATATCCTTGTGTCTGGAATGGAATGCATGTACGAATTTGTGTTTTATTGCTCTAATCACTAGATGAATAGTCAAAGTCCAAAGAGTCGGTCAACCATCAAGGTTGAAGAGAATAGAGAGAAACAAGAACAGCCATTTAGTTGATGGTGTAATGGTGTACACCCCCCACCGGCACATGCCTCTGTGCTCCTGGTTGAACCTCCTCTTGCTAGGGTGCGGCTCCACAAGGCTGGCTGCTCTTTGGTACCCCACCTAAATGGCCAGTGTTTATTGCTACTTAAAGGGCATCATAACCAAGCCAGCAAACCAAAGCTCTAACAGGTAGGGTAGTCTTAGCTGGATAACCAGCGGGGAAGCTTGCCAGACGGTGCTCTCAATGGCAAGCTATGCGGTTTTACCTGGTTAGACTCCAGTGGTACCCCAACACACACTCGGGTCCCCAAGCCTTGGCTCTTGTCAACCTGTGCCAAATTAGATAACCAGGATTCGTTTCTTCAGGGAGAGAGTGCGCATTCCATTCCAACAATCTATCTCTGGAACTAGGTGGGATGCATGGAAATCTCAGTTTGATTTGGATTCTCTTAAGCATGATGTGGGTTTCTGCATGTGTCAGACACCCGGCTGAAAAAGAAGGTCCCCTGTGGAGTCCTGTACCTTAGTGGTGAGAGCACTCAACAACAACAACAACAAAACTACCATTCACGTCGGGAGTACGTCCCAAAGCGCTGGACAGACAGAGTTTGGGATCCAAGCTGGGGGTCGGGTTTGGGGTGGGTGGAGGGCAGGAGGGGAAGCAGGGTGATCAAAAGCACAGTCGAAGAGGAGAGTCTTGAGATGGGTCCTGAAGGAGGCAAGTGAGGGGGAGAGATGGAGGGACTGCAGGATGGAGTTTCAGAGGGTGGGGGCAGAGTGCCAATGCTGGGGCAGGCGAGGTGGGGGAAGTAAAGCTGGCTGGAGCCCTCTGAGTGGAGGGAGTGGACAAGGTGGTAGGGGTTTAGGAGATCGCAGAGGTAGGAGGGAACAAGACTGTGGAGGGCTCTGAAGGTGAGAACCAGGGTCTGGAACTGTATCCTCTATGTGATGGGAAGCCAGTGGAATCGGGCGAGGATGGGGTTAATAGGGTCGAGGAGCCTGGTGCAGGAGAGGACACAGGCTGCAGAGTTCTGGATGATCTGCAGCCTATGGAGGGAGGAATTGGGGAGGCCGACAAGCAGGGAGTTTGCATACTCAATGCAATGAAAGCATGAATGAGGGTTTTGGTGGCCTGCGGTGTGAGACAGTGGTGGAGCCGGACGATGTTGCGGAGATGGGGGAAAGCAGAGCGGGTCATGGCACAGATGTGGGGTAGAAAGGATAGTTGAGAGTCAAACAAGATGCCATGGTTCTGGGCTGACTTAGTGAGGTGGAGTGTGCATCCATGGTGGTGATGCTGTCAGCGCCTGAGCCAATCAGGAAAGACTCGGTCTTACTGAAGAAAGTTCACTCTCATCGAGGACTTGATGTCTGACAGACACTCTGTCAGGACAGCAGTGGTCCTGGAGTCAAGGGTGGAGGCAGAGAGGTAGAGTTGGGTGTCATCTGCATACATGTGGAAGTTGACCCCATGTCTGGGGATGATGTCACCAAGAGGGAGCATATAGATATTGAAGAGGAGGGGACCAAAGACAGAGGCCTGAGGAACGCCGCACGAGACGGTGCGGGGGCTGGAGGAGAAACTGGAGATGAAGTGGAAGGGATGTGAGAGGTAGGATCTGAACCAGTCAAGAACAGAGCCGTGAAGGTTGAGGTGAGAGGAGAGGCGGTGGATGAGGTTAGAGTGGTCAACAGTGCGAAGGCAGCAGAGAGTTCAAGGAGGACAAGGAGGCAGAGTTTTTGAGATGTCTCGAAAATGTGATAAAGCACTATATCAAATGCAAGGATTAATATTATTGTTATTATTATGTACACAACCAGTCGAGGGACAAAGTAGGAGCCTTGGCTGGTTTCCCCTTTCTTTACCCTGGGAAGATCAAGGCCAATTTAACCTCTGCATGCAGTCCTGGCTAAGAACAGCAAACTCAGTATAGACTGTGATTCGTGAATGGTGATGCTGTCAGCCCCTGAGGTGTGGAGGCGCTGACTAGAGCCAATCATGAAAGCCTTGGTCTTGTTGATGTTCACTCGCCTCACAAGCAGGAGGACCTGGGTTCGATTCCCGGGCAGGGTGAAATGTTGGGCAACTTTCCTTACTCCACATGCCTCTGTTTATCTAGCAGTAAGTAGGCACCCAGTTGTTAGTTGATTGGCGGATCACTTTTCCGAAGGTAATAATCCCTTCAAGTAAACAAATAAATGAATAATAATTTGGTCACTCAGTGTTTTGTCACTCAGTGTTCACCCCTGCTGTGCGCAATTGGCTGCTGGTTCAAACAGTCAATTCACGTTACAGTACATTCTGTGAAGCGTTTTTGAGTCATTTCAAAGCCATGATAAAGCACTATATCAAATGCAAGGATTAATATTATTATTATTACAATTATTACTATGTACACAAAGAGTAGAGGGACCAGAAGTAGGAGCCTTGGCAGGTTTCCCCTCCTTAACCCTGGGAAGATCAGGGCCAATTTAGCCTCTACATGCAGTCCTAACTAAGAACAACAAACTCAGTATAGACTGATTCAGCAACTCTGGGTCTGTAAACTGCAGCTCCATCCACTACCCCATCGCTTTCTCTTGAAAGTGCTCCGGGATGCTACCCCACGTGAAGGGCACTATATAAGTGCAAGTTGTTGTTGTTGAAATCAGCCCTTCGTATTTCTACAACCTCCTCACATACCAATTTGGCCTCCCCTTTGCTCGGCCAACACATCCATCGCTCTATCCATTCCACCATCGACAGATGGACTTTCAGCCACTTGGCGCCCACTCTCTAGAACTCCATTCCTTGGTCTCTCCGAATTGTTCCTTCCCTGCCCTCTTTCAAGGTAAAATGTTCCTTGTATCCCCTTGTTCCAGTCATCTTTTTCCTCCTTACCCCCAGCTCTGGTGCTCAGACAATGCTTTGGGACGTCATCTTGACATGAAGGGTGCTGTATAAGTGTAAATTATATTGTATTGTGATCTTGTAATCTTCTTGTTGTGAAGTGGATCAGTCTTATTGGAACATTGTGTATTTTGTAGGCAGTTTGTTGCAAGCTCCACCATTGATAGCCAGCCCGGTGAGTCTAGTTGCCTTCTTTGTTTGGAGTTTCATGCCTGACTTCACCCGCCCTGTTTTTATGACTCAGTCCAGGAATGGAGAAACCTCCTCCTTCAGTGGCCAGGAGCTGCAATGGCTCTGCAGCTTGTACAAGAGTACGTGGGCTCAGTACATGTTCAGCCTCGTCTGTCTCTCCCAACTATAAATATAAATGCAATTTTTTGTTGTTAACATTTTGCTTTGTGTGTGCAAAAGAATGTCCAACCTGTGAAGTTGATGGTAATCGTTTTCTTTTGTGTTTCAGGCTTGAAAAGGTCTAATCATGACGTATGTGAGTGACAAGCTATATAAGTACATCAGGAATCGTCAGCCAGACTTCTTAAAGATTAATGCAGTGGAACTATTGCCACATCTTCCATGCCTCACGCAGATGGATTTGGTAATTCCATTTCTTTCTTTGCAGGTTATGTGGAATAATGGAATACAAAAAAGCACATGACATAAATGTATCATGCCCATTTCCATAAAGAATGTTAAAGAATGCTAGAGAACAGAAACAGGTCATCCACTCAGCGCAGCTGTTTTTGGGGAGCGATCTTTTAAAGAGACGTAGTCCAGTAGTGTAGTGGTTAGCGCGATCGCCTCGCAAGCGAGAGGGTCCGGGTTCGATTCCTGGCTGAGGTGAAACCATAAGCAAATTTCCTTAGTCCACAAGCCTCTGCTTATCTAGCAGTACGTAGGAACCCGATTGTTTGATTGGTGGATCGCTTTCCGGGGCTAATAATCCCTCAAAAAATAAAATCCCTCACTCAATCCACGACTGTTTTCCACAAAATACAATCCTTTTACAATATATTCTGTAAGTCACTGAGACGGCGCTATATCAAATGTAAGGATTATTATTATTCTCCTACTCATTCTACCCACTTTAAAGCGCCTATCTCAGAATCCCATAGAAGAAAATCTCACTGAGGAGAGCAGAAATTTGAGCTATTTGAAAAGAAGGGATTTTCTCCCGGTGTGCTGGCCAACAATTCCCCAGTTAGAAAAAAAATTGGCCATCCATTCATTTCATGGCTGTTTGTGAGACATTAGTGTGTGCAAATTGGCTGCCTCATTTGCCTGCAAATGCACTTTACAGAAATCTCTGTGAAGTGTTTTAAAACGTTTTGACTTGATAAGGCGTTATATCAAATTAAAGGATATTATTTTAGTAAAATTGGCATCAAGAAGAGGTTCCAACAACAGTAAATTGCATGTATAGAGTGCCTTTCACATCAGGAGGATGTCCCAAGGCGCTAGATGGTGAAGAGTTTGCACTCAAGCTGGAGGATGATGTGGAGGGTAAGGGAGGGTCAAAGAGGAAGGTTTTGAGATGGGCCTTTTAAATTAGTGGCAGATATAGTTCTGCATTTTGCACATTTATAATAATAATCCTTATGTTTGTTACGCATTTCGCGAAAAGAGTGAGTTCACAATAAAGTGTATTTTGTGAGTGAACGAGGCAGCCAATTTGCACAAAACAACATCCTTCAACCGTACAAACCTCGCCACTCCCTTGGCTAAGTGAGCAGCCTACTTTCTATTCACCCAGTCATTGGCCGGCCGGCTTTCACAAATGCAGTCCCCATTATCTGGTACTCCATCCCGGAATCCCACCCACTCGTTTTTGATCACACTTTCGGTCATCTCTCTTTTCCCATCCTTTTGGCTCTCAACCCCAGCCTGGGTGCCAAGCCAGCAGTGTGAAGTGTAAAAGGTATATATTGTATAAATATAAATAATTTTGTGTTTGCATTAAACGTCAAGTAAAGAGTGCTGGCTTTGCTTGATCATTTACTGGATACATTTGTACCTAGGAAACAACAAACGCATGTGCCAGAAATGACGGCAACGAGAGGGCTGTACCTCATTTATTGGACTGTTGTAAACGCCGCAAAGGCTGGGAAATGCAATTGATACAGGCGCTGGAGAAAAAGGAGTACACTGATCTCGCGAGTGATCTGAAGCAGGAATTTCAGTCTCTGACCAGCGGAGGCAAGTACTAGCGTTGACGTTGACTGATTTCATTTATTTTATAATTTTTTTTACACAACTTTATTTGTCTGTCTGTCCGTCCGTCTGTCTATCTATATCGACTTCCTACCTACCTACCAACCAACCCGGGTTTAGTCGATTGGTGGATCACTTTCCAGGTGTAAAAAAACTCTTCAAATAAATAAGAAAATTTTGGTCACTCAATCCACGATTGTTTATGGGACACTGCTTTGGCAATTGGCTGCTGCATTTCGCTCACGATATATAGTCATTTCCCATTACAATATACTCTGTGAAGTGCTTTGAGACATCTTAATGATGTGATAAGGCGCGATATCAAATTCAAGAATTTTTATATTATTAACCAACCAATCAATCAATTATATGTTTTGGTCAACCAAGTGTCCGACATACAAGGAAACACGTCAGTATACTTAATAGTATCCAAACTTAGAAACATAGATACTTTCTGTACAGAGAGGACCAGGTATGATATTTGTTAGGTTAGGGTATCAAGGGATAGATGTTTGTTAGGTAAGGATATTAAAGGATAGGGGCAAGGGCGGGTATTGGAATTGAGGTGAAGGTCAGCCAGCGGTGATTCAGGCAGAATCTATATTAGTTTTCAAAAGGGAACTCGTTAGATATCTAAAGGGAAATCAACATGTTGGGAGATGGAGGGAAAGGGCAGGTAAATGGGACTGAAAGGATTGCTCTTTAAAAGAGCCAGTACAGATACAATGGACCGAATGGCCTTATTCTGTGCTGTGAGTTTCTATTGGCTTTATCTTGGGCACCAGAGTGTGATTGTAAAAAAGAATGGTACTTCATTAGTATTTCAGTCGATGTTTTTTCATTCGAAATTGGGAGTAGCTGACAAAAAAGGTACTCACTTACTCACTCAGTCATTCATCTTGAGTGCCGTAGAATTGTGGTTAAAGCACTTGCCTCTCAAGTGAACCTGTGTTCGATTCCCGGGCAGGGCAAAACCTTAGGCAAGTATCCTTGCTACACATGATTCTGTTTACCTAGCGGTAAATAGGAATCTGGTTGTTGGTCAGTCACTCAATCCACGACTGTTTGTGAGACACATTGGCTGCTGCAGTTCGCCCATAAATTACAGTCAATTCATTTTACAGTATATTCTGTGAAGCGTTTTGAGACATCTCAATGACACAATAAGGCGCAACGTAAAATGCAAGGGTTATGATTATTATATTATAGAAATTACAAAACTTCTTCATTCGCTGTGTTTATTTGACTGAATGAGCAGCACAGACTAAAGCATTAGAATTCTGCTGTTAAGAAATGATTGTGAAATGAATTAATTTTCTTCTCTTTTTTCAGGTTCTGGAATAACGGGTTCACAGTGGCCCCCCAGTGGTTCCCCTAAGGCTAACCCTTCAGCCCCGGCCACCTCGGCCCATCACAGCCCCTTCCCTTCTCCACCTCCCACCTCCTCCCCGGCCAACGCACCTCATTCATCTGCCTCGGCTCTTCCTTCCCCAAAGGCATCTGTGCCTGATTTCCCCTCCAACCCAGTCGAGGTTGATCTCTCCATGTCACCAACCAATCCTCGATCTTCCTCTCCCACCTCCACACTTAGACCCTCCTCTCCCACCTCCACACCTAACTCCTTCTCCCCAGCACCTGTCCCTTCCTCCATCCCTCGCTCCTCCTCCTCATGCCCCTCACCCATTGCACCCTGTCAGGGTTCAGCCTACGCTAGCGATCTCCAGGCTTCGGAGGGCTCTTCAGCTCCTGCTCTGAAGGTTTCAACTGCAGAATCGGCTGAGCCTAGCGAGGTTAGCCCCAGCTCAGATCAGCTAAAAATACCAATTCAAGAAATGGGAGATATGAAGAGCAAACCATCACTTTCCAGAACAGACAGAGAGACTCAGAAACAGCCCATACAGGTAGTGTTACAATTCTTAAATAAGACTGCGCTCCTTTAACTTGCCGAGTTTTGGAGAATAGTCCTATGGGATTCAGGCTTGTCCGTTTTTTAAGCTTGTGCATTGCTGTTTGTATGGATCTGTATCCAGCCAGACCTCTGTGGCTGTGGCAGAGAATTCCACACTTCCACTACTCTCTGTGTGAAAAGATTCATCCTAATCTCCATTCTGGACCTCCCAGTTATGATTTTAAAACTATGCCCTCTAGACCACTGAAGATATTTTATTTCCCTATCTATCCTATCTAACCCTCGCATCATCTTACATATCTCTAACATATCCTCTCTCAGCCTTCCGAGCTCCAAAGAAAAAGTCCCAGTCTATCTAACCTTACCCTAACTGATTGACAAATTATTATTATAAGGGAATATTCAGTGGAGTTCTGTAGATTAGTGGTGAGAGCACTCGCCTCGCAAGCGAGAGACCTGGGTTCCATTCAAGGCAGGGCGAAATGTTGGGCAAGTTTCCTTACTCCACATGCCTCTGTTTACCTAGCAGTAAGTTAATCGATGACTCACCCAGAGTTGAGTGCTCTAACCGCTATCTACAGTTCTCCAATACTATTAACATGAAATATCAACATTAAAATGAGGATCCCGTCTATGCCTGTTCAGGTGGACATTAAAAGATCTCGTGGCACTTCTCAAAAAGAGTGAATCCCCTCTACATTGCCTCAGCGTGTTTACATTTTTACTTTGTGAAAATCACTAAAAAAAATTACAACTTGTTATGGGCACAAGCGCCAACTCAGCCTCAAGGACATGCCACCTATCTACCCCCTTCCCCCCTCCTCCCAGAGGGTAGGCATTGTTAATGGTTCTTAAACAAATTAATCTGTGGTTTACTGTGTTGTGGAGCTGCCAACTTGGCTTAATTAGTAGTGTTATTGCCTCCGAGTCAGAAGGTTGTGGGATGAAGCCCCACATTAGGACTTTGAGCTCACAATTCAGACTGATACTCCGATGAAATGCTGAGGATTAACAACAACTTGCATTTATGTAGCACCCCTCATGCAGAGTAGTTCCCCAGAGCACTTTACAGTGGTGGAGCACAACCCCGAGCCAGGGGGATGGGGGGGTGACCATAAGCACGGTCGAAGAGGAAGGTCTTCAGATGTGATCTGAAGATGGGAAAGGGGAAGGCAAGGCAGAGGGATTGAGGGAGAGCGTTCTGAGTAGCTGAGAGTGTGGCCACTGATGGTGGAACGGAGGGCATGAGGGACAGGTAGGAGGCCGGAGCCAGTCAAGTGGAGGCCATGGGTAGTAGATTGGGGAGTACGTAGGTCAGAGAGGTGGGGAGGTGCCAGGGTGAGAAGGGATTTGAAGATGAGTGTGAGGAGCAGTGGAGATGCTGTGACATGTTAAACCAAGGTCCTACCTGCTTATTCAGTTTAACTTACTATTTAATAAGAGATGGGAGCTTCTGACTAACCATCCTCCAGGCAAAATGGTCATTCACTTCAATGGTTGTTTGTGGGACCTTGCTGAGGGCAAATTAGTGACTGAATCTATCTACAAACACACAGTCAGTGCTCTCAACAGCACTTACCTGTGAAACACTTAGAAAACGTTTAACATATGGGTGCTAATAAATAAATAAATCTTACATTTAACATAGCACCTTTCATGCGAGGAGGATGCCTCAAGCTGCTTCAGGATATCAAGTGTAATGACTGGTACTTTGTAGGCAAACACGACAGCCAATTTGCACATTGCACATCCATGAAGTGAATGACCAACTTTATTGGGAGGTTGTTGGTCAGGACATCGAGACCAACTCCCTTCTCTTTTAATGTCTATCTGAACAGACAAAGGGGGAACCTCGATTCAGCATCCCACGTTAATATCAAATGCAAATATTATTTATGTTATTTATGGTTGGATGATTCCTTTGCTAATAGATCCAGCTCTAAACTGACCGTTTTATGTTTTCAAAATAAAAGAACATAATTATTTTCAACGAGCAGGACCCTGACAGTCGTCCTTCCCAGAACCCAAGGATACGAGCCACTGAGACAGAGGAAAACCTGGCGCCTGTGAAGCAGCAAGTTGCAGCAACCCTGGTAGCATCTTCTGAGCAAAGCACAGTCTCAAGCACAGTGCTAGTAAATTGTCATGTGTCTTCAGGTGCAATCTCAGAGCAGTCGGATGAGAACAGTTTTGATGAGAGCATTCAGAAACCAGGGGTGTTGCTGGATATTACTGATCAGCCAGATAACTGGGCTCCATCCACTGTGCTACCCTGTTCAATCAGGTTGAGCGAATTGATGATAAGTTCAAGTACTTTTCAAGCTTCAGGAAGTGATGGCACTGCAGAGGTCTGTTCCAACGCTGACACCTGTACCAGTGGAGCCAGTCCTGCAGACAGCGATGGCAGTGAAAATTCACTCAAGGAACAGAAACTCCAGGCTTTGCAAGGCTACCAGAACAATAATCTGGAACACAGCTTCCATGATGTGCACCAACCATTGCTTATACAGGAAAACTTTGATGCAGAGAAGAAACTACACAAGATGGGTGAAGGTCCAGTCACTGATGGGGAAGGTGTAAAGATTAAGTCAGGTTCTGAGTTTGAGTCTGAACTGCTGTCTGTTCAGAGGAGCACAACTGAAGCTGCACAAGGTATCTCTGGACTGATCGGTACCCAGCCTGATCCTGAGATCAGTGATGGCAAGGGAGCCATTTCCACACACAGCACTATGTCACTTGTTTCTACTGACCGTGGCTCAGAAGGAGTAGGTCAAATGATACAAGCTTCTGTCAGGGAGTCAGATGCACCAGTAATGCAGGTCTCCTGGAATGGAAATCCACAGGGTGTTTTAGACCAAGGACTGATCGCAAACAGGCGAGTTGCTTCAGAAAACACCTTCAATCACACCCCAGCCACCCAGCACGATGGCAAGGCATGCACTATTGCTCCCAGCAACATTTCTTATGATCTCAGTGGATCCAGCAGTGTGTCCCATGATGGAAACAGTCACATAGCAGGCATTTCCAAGAGTGGTGCGCTTCTCTCTAACAGAAATGATGGGAGTAAGGTTCACCAAGTAGGACAAAAGGGAGATGAGTCATGCGATGCTGACATCAGAGTTCACACTGGCCACATACACGAAGGAGCCTTTCGTAACAACGAGGCAGGTAGCGACCACAGATTTGCAGCAACACACTCGGTTGATCTGAACACAAGCAATTCTGGAGGAGGCTATGTTAACTCCTTGTCCGACGTACCCCAGCCAATCATCAACACATCTGGGCAGAATTCTGCTGTGCTCCCTTCAGCCTCGCAAGAATGGTTAACTGGCAAGCAGCCGGTAGAGTCCGATGAGGAACTACCTTGCTCAAATTCCATGATGCGTTCAGTGACCATTGTTGCCCTGGTGGCAGTCGTCATCGGGTGTCTGTGGAAATATTGTCGCAAGTAGTGACTCGCGAGATTCAAGTCATGTTTCCACCTTGCCTTAGTCTGTTGAACCATATTGTCTTAAGATCTACCGAATTGTGGATCATTCTTAAGGTCAGTCATAATTTAAAGTTCACCCACAAAACACACAGTCACCGGACTTTACAGTATATCTTGTGAAATGCTTTGAGACGTTCTTCCGACGTGAAAGGCAGGCACTACCATCAAATGTAAGAATTGTCATTATTGTTGGGAGCTGAGGCTTTTTTAAAGAATTATGGAAAACAGGATAAGAATTTAAGACAAAAACAGAAGTCGCTGGGAACACTCAACATGACCCATCGTCAGAACTCATGAAGGGTCGAGTTCTGACAAAGGGTCGTGGACACGAAACGTTGACTCACTTTCCTTTCTCCAGATGCTGCCTAACTTGCTGAGTGCTCCCAACGACTTCTGTTTTTGTTTCAGATTTCCAACATCTGCAGTATTTTGTGTTTTGAAGAATTTAAGAGTTTCCCACAATTCTGCACAATCTTTAATTTTAAGACAAATGATCTCAAGGAGTAAGACAAGTTGAATTTGGGGCTTTTTTTCTTTAGAAATCATGAATGTTGACAGTTTAAACAGTAGTGATTTAGATTTTGCAATAGTTATTATAAAGCTTTGGTGAATGATTTAATACTGTTGGAAAAAAAACTCTGAAATATGCAATAGAGCATTAGAGTCATTCTGTGCTAACTTATGATTTTTTTGCAAATCTATCAGTGGGTTATTTGTGTATCAGTTTGGCACAGTGGTAGCACTGTCACCTCTGAGCCAGAAAATTGTGTTCAAGCCTCATGTCACGACTTGGAATCGCATAGTTTAAGATGACACTTCAATGCAGTGCTGGGGGAGGTGTTGCATTCGCGGAGATGCCGTCCTTTAGATAAGAAGTTTAACTGAGGTCCCACCTGCCTGTTCAGTTGAACATTAAAAATCCCATGGCACTATTTGAAAAGAGAAGGGACTTTCTCCCAATGTCCTGGCCAACAACCCCCTAAATAAAATTGGTCACTCACTCCATGACTGTTTGTGGGACACTGCTATGCATAACTGGCTTCTGCGTTTCACTCACAAAATACACGGTCATTGCACTTTACAGTATATAAATCCTAATAATAATACTTAAATTTGGTATAGTTCCTTATCACATCTTTAAGACATCTCAAAGTGCGTCACAGAATATACTGTAAAGTGAATTGACTGTATATTTTGTGGGAGCTATATCCTGAAGCGTTTTGATACCTCTCAATGAATTGAAAGTCACTATATCAAATGCAAGAATTATTATTATTATGATTATTCTTCACGTTGTTGGAGGAGCTCTAGATGTAAACAGGCAGATCAGTCCATTTCAGTTTGGTCGATCGAATTTAACTACTCTAGTTGGTAGGATGGTCCTAGTTGGTCGAGCAGCAAGAAACCATGCCAGACATTGTATTGAATGGCAAGACACGTGGTTTTAGCTGGTTCGACTCCAGCAGTACCCCAATGCACACACTGGGGTTCCCAAGCGTTGGCTTTTGCCACCCCTCCCGAATCCAACCCCAAGTTCCGGTGTGATCCCTCAACTGCCCAGGGCCTTGGGAATTCTTCTGACTTGAAAGTTAGTATATAAATATAAATGCAATGTTTTGTTAAGTATGGTGATTGGGTTTGCACAGTGTCAGACACCTGGCTAACCCAAAAAACACTCTTAAGAACAAAGGAGACAGAGGAGGCAATTTTCACTTCGGGTAAAGGGTAATCAAAATATTAAAATTTCCCAGTGTGAGCAGTTTCAAGAGAGAAAATTCATGTTCTCCCCAACCGATTTTGGTAAGGTAGCCCCCGAGAAAGCCGGTGGGTGTGGGTGGGTATGGGGGAGGGAGTGCAAGGCTTCACCCTTCCTCGGTAGATCTGAAAATAAGTGTGCAGAAAATAATACAGGTTAGAAGCTCCTCTAGGAGTGAGAATTTCTGAAAATACTCACTTGGGTGAATAAAAATGGTGCTTATCAGCTCTGAAAGGAACATTTGATTTTCCAGGAGGGGAACAGTGCTGTTCATAGCAAAGTAACACAACACAGACTTTACCCCATTGCTCCCTTTTTTTTGTATGGTAGAATGTACTCTTATCCATCTTATCAGTTCCCCTCTTTATCTTAAATTATTTTAAGATTATCCCCTAATTTCCTCAACTCCAGGGAATATAACTTGAGCCTCCCATCAGAGCAAAGCCCCTTCATCCCATGTATTAAGCTGGTGAATTGTCACTGAGCACCCTCTTAAATATAACATATAATATAAATATATATAAATATATAATATATCCTTCCAAAACTGAACACAGTACTCGCAATACTCACCGTACTCTGTTCTATCTCCTTTTATATTTCAGACTCCTTGTTATTAAAGCTCAGAATCCCACAAGCTGATTTGATTGCTTTCTGTACCTGTGAACTAGCTTTTAACAAATTATGTATTTCGACATCTTAATTCCTCCATTGATATACATGTGCAGTGCCCTAATGCTGCAGTGATGAGAACTGTATGAGGTACTCTGGTTGTGGTCTGATTAAATCACTTTATAATTATAATAATCCTTGTATTTGATATAATGCCCATCACATCATTGAGACGTCTCAAAGGGCTTCACAGAATATACTGTAAAGTGCATTTACTGTGTATTTTGTGGGCAAAACTCGTCAGCTAGTTTGTGCACAGCAGTGTCCCACAAACAGCCATGGAATGAATCACCAATTTTTTTTGTTGGATTGTTAGCCAGGACACTAGGAGAAACTCCCTTCTCTTTTTAAATAATACCATGGGATCTTGGTAACATCCACCTGAACAAGCAAATGGGACCTTGGTTCAATGTCTCCGACAGTGCAGCTCACCTCCCCAGTACTGCATTGCATTGTCATCTTAACTATGTGATTCCAAGTTCCAAGACATAGTGAGTAATGAAAAAGATTCCTATATTTCTTTCAGCTTCCTCCTTGGTAAGTTTCCTATTCTTACTTTGTATCTGTAGAATCTTGCATTTTTCTGTTTAAACATTATTTGCCAATTTGGGGCCCATGTGCATACCCTATCAAGCTTGTTGCAAGACCTTTGCTGCCTCCTCTGACTCCACAGACCCCCACACCCAAGGAAGAGTGTTTTTCACCAATATCTGCTCTTAAATGTCAGTACCTTTCATTAATTTTCTGTTGAAGATGTAATCTGAATGGTGAAAGTTGGATTATAACCTGGAAGTCATGAATTTAGTCCTTTTCCCAATTACTAAAGTTTCTGGTATGAATCTCAAGTTGTCTCCTTGAATGGTTTAGGTCGTACCTTTCTCACCGTCTTCACTTTGTCTCGACGAATGGCTTCTCCTCCACCCCCCGTACTGTCTCATGTGGTGTCCCTCAGGGCTCTGTCCTCGGTCCCCTCCTCTTCACCCTCTATATGCTCCCCCTGTGGTGACATCATCCGCAGACATGGGGTTAACTTCCACATGTATGCGGATGACACCCAACTCTACCTTTCCTCCTCTACTCTCAACTCCACGACCACCGATGTCCTGACAGTCTGCCTGTCCGACATCGAGTCCTGGACGAGAGACAACTTTCTTCAGCTCAACGTGCGAAAAACCGAGGCCCTCCTGATTGGCTCACGTCAGCGCCTCCGCACCTCAGGCGCTGACACCATCAGCATCCAAGGCTGCACTCTCCACCTCTCAAAGCCGGTCAGGAACCTCAGCGTTTTGTTCGACCCTGAGCTGTCCTTTCTCCCTCACATCCGCACCACAACTGGCACCGCCTTCCATCACCTCCGGAACATCGCCAGACTACGGCATTACCTCACCCCTCACGCTGCTGAAACTCTGGTTCACACCTTTGTCACCTCAAGGCTGGACTATGGGAACTCTCTCCTCGCCGGCCTTCCCGCCACCTCCCTCCACAAGCTGCAGGTCATTCAGAACTCTGCAGCTCGTGTACTGTCCCGCACCAGGCTTCGGGACCACATCACTCCCACCCTCGCTCGCCTCCACTGGCTCCCCATCCCCCAGAGGATAGATTTCAAGATCCTCATCCTCACCTACAAGGCCATTCACGGCCTCGCTCCCTCCTACCTCTCCAACCTACTATCCCCCTACCTACCTGCCCGTACCCTCCGTTCCTCTGGCTCCGGTCTGCTCCACATCCCCCGCCCCAACCGCCCTACCATCGGTGGCCGGGCCTTCAGCCTCTCAGCCCCGAGGCTCTGGAATTCCATCCCCCAGTGCCTTCGCCGCTTCCTCCCTTTCCTCCTTCAAGGCCGGTCTCAAAACCTTTCTCTTTAACCGAGCCTTCAGCTCCTCTCTCGACTCTCTACCCCCTCCTCGCTCCCTCCCTCCCTCCCCTCACCCTGACCATTTCCCCTCCTCGCTCCTCCCTTCCCTCCCTCACCCTGACCATTTCCCCCTCCTCGCTCCCTCCCTTCCCTCCCCTCACCCTGACCATTTCCCCCTCCTCGCTCCCTCCCTTCCCTCCCCTCACCATTTCCCCCCTGCTCGGGTCATGACCCAACTGTGCAGCGCCTTGGGACGTCCTCCTGACGTGAAAGGCGCTTTATAAATGAAATCTTGTTGTTGTTGTTGTTGTTGTAATGACTTACTATGTATTTGTAGAACAGAAATAGTATAAGAAGCTGCGTTGGTGAGGGCTGAGGTTGATTTTGTCCCAACTTTTGGGAGACATTTCGAACTTACATGAGGCGCATCCAATATAAAGGGGTTACTGAGTTCACATCTGGTTTATGCGGGCAGTAAATAACTGATGTTTTAACAATTATGTTTTTGTATAATATGAACCAGCCTATAGTTAAATGCATTTGAAATGCAGCAACAATTTAATAAAAATGGTTAATTTGGAGCAACCCCGTTATTAAGTGCCTCACTAAACTGCTTGCTTGTGGGTGCACTGTGGATCCACAACTATTGTGGTACAAGCCCCACGTCAAGACTTTGAGCTCATAGTCTAGGCTGGCACTCCAGTTGATGTTGGGGGAACGCTACATTGTTGGAAGTACTGACGTTTGGTGAGACGTTAAAATTAGGTCCTGTCCACATGTACAGGTGGATGTTAAAGATCCTGTTGGCACAATTCAAAAAGGGGGAGTTTCCCTGGTGTCCTGGCCAATAATTTGCTAGATAAAAAATTGGTCATTCACTTCTTCACAGTCGTTTGTGGGATACTGCTGTACGCAGATTGACTACTGTGTACAAATTGAGTGCCGTATTCACCTACAAGATGCAGTCATTACACTTTAATGCTTTGAGATGCTGTAATGTGACAAGGCGTTATATTAAATACAGTACAGCTGAAATGTGTTTCACTGTAGCCCAAATTCACTTCTAACATGAGTCAGTGCAGACTCAATTCTGTCAATGTGTTGTCAATTTCACATCATTGAAACTTGGTTGCACTGTGACCCAGTCATTACATGTGTGTAGCCGGCCCACTCGTTTCACGTGCACCAGCTGGCATTTCACACTAAAATGGCTGACTTCCAGTTCATTAAGTTGCTATTGACATCACTTCCTATTTTCCCACACGGGTGCAAAGGATGAAATGACTTCAGCAGTAATCGTTCATTTTAGCTTGTTGCGCTAAAAAAGTCAGACTTCTGGGTCATCAGGTTACCACCAATGTCACTTCTCACTTTGGACAGAAAACAGGAAGTGATGGTACTCTGTTTACATCAGCTGGTTGCAAGCGTGTTCATTATACTCACAATATACCTTGCTATAATGTGGATTGGGATTTTATGGATACAAATATTGCATTATAATGAGTCTGCACTGTACAAGGTTTTTTATAACACTTTCAGTACAGACTAGTCAACATCCTGCGCTAAAAAAACAGTCAGCGCCCACTATTTGCAGCAAGTGTTGCTAATGCAACTTCAGGAAGAAAAGGACATTAGTGGTGGGTTCTGACCTGGAAGTCAACCATTTTTGTGCTTTATTTTAGCATGGCATCTAAGACATTAGATTCAGCCATGTTATAATGGGGTAGCACTATGCTAAACCACTATTGAGAGCTGCATGTGAATGTTATGAGCAAATATTGTAATTGCACAATTTTACTCTAGAAATAAACATTCAACATACTCTAGAAATAAACACTTTGTCTTGACCTGACCCAGCAATAAATAGACTTTCAACACAATTTGTAGCTTTGTTGGATCAGCCATTTCTTACACATTTCTTTATCTCTCAATTTTACCATCGCATTAACACTAATTTCTGTATCTATAGGTCAGTATATGGTAAACTCTGAAGTCCTAATATACCAGTTCTTGCCTGGCCATTGGCTCCCTATCGCAGAATGGATCCATTTCAAGATCCTCATACTCGCCTACAAATTACTTTATACTCTAGCACAGGGATGGGCAATTATATTGGCTTGCAGGCCACTTCATGAGTTTTGGTAAGCTTCGCAGGCCACACACTTAATATAGATGCAAATGCTTAATAGCACAAAATCAAGTCTTACACTTGTACATGCATAAAATGAAGTCTATATAATTGACACTAAAATTAGGTTAAATATAAACAACTCATTGGGCAGACATTTATTCAATATTTATTCATTTATTCACATATTGATGAGAATGTGAGAAGTTCACTCAATGGGAAGAATGAAAGCGTTGATGTGGGTTAACCAGACAATTGAAGTCAGGCATCGTCTCCATTGTTGCAATGCAGAGTACTGCTGCAAGGTGGTCATCAGTCATCACAAATCTGTTTTGATTTATTGAATTTCATCACAGAAAATTTCTCCTCGCATATGTATGTTGTTCCAAACAGCATAAGCATCTTCCGGGCATGAGCCTTTATTTTTGGAAAGGAATATTCATTAAGAGAGGCGTAAAAACTGGGAAGCGGCACTGATTTGAATTGCTCCGCAAACAATGGATCACATTGCAGGTCAATAAGCTTCAGTTGGAGATCAAATGGGGCTTTGTCAACATCAAATGAGAAAGGTGAAGAAACCAAAGACAGGTCATTTTCGATCAAATTGAAATCCTGGAATCGGCGAGAAAATTCATCATGTAAGTCAAGTAGTGACGAAGTATACTTTTTAAGACTTTGATTGCAAATGATAATCTGCTGCAAAGTTGGAAAGTGGGCGAACAGCCTGTTTCCTATCTTGACGCGATAAAAGAAATAATTTCGTCATAAATGATTTGACACTGCAATACAAATCATGCACAAAGGCCCCCTTCCGTTGCAGTTCTGGCCTGCTCCATATCCCCAAACCCATCACCCCACCATTGGTGGGAGAGCCTTCAGCCACTCTGCCCCCAACCTCTGGAATTCCATCCCCCAATCACTCCGCCTCACCCCCTCCTTAGCCTCCTTCAAGACCCGCCTCAAAACCCACCTCTTCGACTATGCCATTGGTCACCCCCCTTCTCCCCCCTGACCCCAGCTCAGGTCTGAAATGCTGTACACTGTCCAGTGCCTTGGGACATCCTCCCGACGTGAAAGGCGCTATACAAATGTAATCTTGTTGTTGAATTCAGTTCATTCATGTGGCCCATGATATCAATGGCAAATGCGAAATCAGAGAACCAATTCACATCACCCAGCTGTGGGAAATCCAAATCTTTTTGTTTCATGTCCAAAAATCAATCTGTTCTCAGTTTCCACACTCATTTCAAGATCTTTCCTAAACTTAGCCGTCTTACATTCGTGTGATACAGAACATCCGTGTGCTCGGATTCCAATTCCTCAAGCAGAGTTACAAATTGCCTGTGGTTTAATCCTTTTGCTCGAACGTAGTTGACCACTTTCGTAACTGTGTCCACGACATTGCTTAGTTTTAGAACACTCTTACAGAGGACCTCTTGGTGGATAATGCAGTGTAGAAAAACAATATTCTGTTCTGGATTTGTTTCTTTGACTTGATCTTGAATTCTTTTCAGTAACCCAACATGTTTGCCTGTCAGATTTGGGCTTCCATCAGTGGTCACATTCACCAATTTTTTCCACTCCACTCCTAATTTTAAGATACACTTATTTACTGCCTCCAAAGTCTTCTCCAGTTGTCGTTTCATTGACTGCATTGATGCCATTTCTTTTGTGAGCTCAAAATGTTTGGTGATACCTCGAATAAAAATTATCAACTGGGCTGTGTCATTGATATTACAACTCTCATCAGTGCCAGTGAAAAACGTGCAAATACAGGTTCTCCGAGATATCCTCGACACATCTCACAATAGTTCGCCTTGACAAGCTAATATTCTCGAACTGTTTTTTCTTGTCTGGGCATAAAATCGAGGCAGTCAACCATACATTCCTTTATAAATTCTCCTTCAGAGAATGGTTTGCTGTTCTTGGCGATTTTGTGTGCAATCACATAACTCACTCTTGTAATCTCATCCTGGGTCGCAAATTGTTTTGTGAAAATGCTTTGTTCTTTTTGCATTCGAACAACCATCTCATCAGCTTTCTTTCCTTTTTCTTCGGCAGAAACGTTCTTATATTTGCAAGCATGCTCTCAAAATGGCGATTCAAGTTATAGTCTTTCAGCACTGCCACACTTTCTTTGCAAATTAAGCACACAGCTTTTCCACCCACTGGTAAAAAAATATTTAGAAGTCCATTCTTTTTTGAACATTCGGCCTTCAGGGTCCACTTTCCGCTTCTTTGATAAACTCATTTCGAATTAACGTCCTCTTTAGTGACAAGTATTGCTGTAGTTGTCGCGCACGCGTTTAAAAATTTGCCGATCCGTACATTTCTGACGTCAGCCTGATTCAACACTTAAGGGAACGTGCGTACAACTAAGCAGTGTTTCCTGATGTTTCCGGTCTGATTCAAGTGCAAAATTTGTGCGACTTTCTGGGACTGAACAAACTATAATTTTTTCTATAGCTAGACACAATGAAGGGCCGGATAGATATTGGCAGGCTGGATATGATCTGCAGGCCGTATTTTACCCACCCCTGCTCCAGCATCCCCCTACCTCTCCAACCTACTCACACCCCTCTTCCAGCCCCGTCACTCGGTTGGCTTGAATCCCCTGACCCCTCCACTCCAACATTGGTGGCCATGTCTTCAGCTACCACGCCTCAAACCTCTGGAACTGCCCGCCTTAACCCCTCTGCCTTGCCCTCTCTTTACCTGTCTTCAAATTGCACCTGAAGACTTTTTGCTTTGACTGTACCTAGTCACCTTCCCTTTCTCCCTGGTTCGGTGTCAAACTCCGCCATTGTTCAACGCTTCCTCTCCTTCCTTTGGGGATCTGACTAAGTAGCCTTCATCTCTGTAGGACAGGTATTTCCTATCGCCCTACTTCTCAGCTCCCACGAGACATGAAGTATAGTATGGGTTGTAAGAATTAGGCAACTTGGATCTACGGTTCCCAAAGCTTTCCACTGTGTTGTAGACTAATCCACACAGAATTAATTGCTATCAACACCTCCATTATTGTAGCAAGCGACTTCCAGGGTGGTAGAAAGTGGACTAGATGGACCTAGTTGAACAATTCCTGTTCTCTCCCCAGATCGAGCTCCCACTCAGCCTTTGTAAAGCACTGCGAGATATTCTCCCAATGTGAAAGGTGCTAAATAAGTGTGAGTTGTTTCTCAATACGCATTTAATATATTTTGTGAAATGTGCATATCGGGTGATATGAAAGATAAGCTGAACAGGGATTGGATTTTACCTCAGTGTCACTGTAAAACAATACCAATGATACATTTTGCACATTGACGAGACGAGATGTTCTGTTGCTGAGTGGAACTGGACCCGGAGTGACTGATGATGTTGTTGATGACTGGATCCAGAGTGAGGATGGAGGTGGATCGTCTCGAGTTGGTGATTTGACATCCGACAAGTGCAGGTTTGAGGACGATGATGAAGATAAGCGGCCTGGGCGTGAGTGAGCGAGGGCGGAGCTGAAGGTGAGTGTGCGCGGACCGGACCGTGAGTGATGATTATGAATGTGCGGGAACTACATCTGGAGTGAGGAGGAGGAGGATGAAGATGATGAGTTCTGACGGACCCTGGGGGTGAGGAGGATGAAGAAGATGATTGATGATGATGGATGAAGATGACCATTGATGATGATGAAGTGGATGATTGATGATGATCGATGAAGATGATGTCACGCTCTGACTCAGCTCCGCGACGGTTAACCAACGGCTGGTGAGCAGATTTCAAATTACGTCACGTTTGAAGCACGCCCCCCCCCGGACCTGATTGACGGGGCGGATGTCAATCAGAGCTGCACCTGCACTGCCATTGGTGAATGAGCACGTCAATCACTTCAACCCAGACTTCCGGTCCTTACTGCTTGTCAGATGAAGAGAATTCATCATTTCGATTTTTAAAAAGAAATATAGTTTCTCACCGTTAAGCCTTTGGATCCGTCGCCTGTTTATCTGCCGTTCCACCTATCACTTGTGTTACTTGTCGCCCACGGTAGATATGAATTATTTTAAATAAATAGTTTTGAAATGGCATAGTCCCGCCTCCTAGCTCTGATTGGTGAACATGGCGGCTATCGGAGGACGCCGATTGGTGTAGAGCGACGTCCGTCAGATAGACCTTCCGGTCCCTCCCCGCTTTGCCCCGCCCCCCGGGCGGAGCAGCGAGTCGGTGCGGCGGCGATGCGGAGAGACTGAGAGGATTTTGCTGCCGGGCTCGGGGAGCTGTTCAGTGAGGGTCGGCTGTCGCTTCACCCGCCAGTATTCTCCATCTCCCCCGCGCCGCCCCCACATCCCCACACGGGTCATGAAGAAAGTGGGTGGCTCGGAGAGGCAGTCGGTGAGCGGCAGCGGAACCCAAGTGAACGGGGTGACGAACGGTTACCATGGCGGCGGCCGGAGTGAGGAGGAGGGCCGCCAGCGACCAGAGGCGCCTCCGGAGCCTGAGGGAGAGCATCAGCAGGAGCAGAAGCCGTCACGGGCGGGTTACATCCAGGAGCAGAGCCGAGCCTCGGCCCTGAGCATCCCGCGGTGGGATGCGGTCAAAAAGAACCGACCCCGTGAGTAGCGGCTGTCGCTGCGCTCTCGAGCCCATGTTGCCGAGTTGGGCGGTTTCACGCCCAACTGCGCTGGTTTTTGGAGGTCCTCCGCGTCCGAAATAACGGCTTCGGGCTCTGGTGCTTCAGTTAGAATTTAAATGTGTTTTAAAAATTATTTATTTTTAAAAAAACTGAAACCGGCAAACCGCGCTCTCCTTTTTGAAGACCTTTTCCTCGCACAGTTTCAGAATGGGCCACTCTGCTCTGTCGCGCTGACCTATGGCGGGCGGGCGGGCGGGCGGGCGGGCGGGCGGCGGGCGGGATTGGGCTACAACCTGAATTTCTTCCTCGGAGAGCGAATGTTTTATTTTTTTAACAGAGGTACCCCCTTGGAGGGGAGGGGGACTGCGGGTCAGGTTATTTTTATTGTCCTTTAGACACCCTTCCTTTTTTCCCCCTTTTGTATTTCAGCTCAAAATGTCGATTAAAAGCTCATTAAAAATAGCCTGGGACTGATCTCTCTTTAAGTCTCAAGTGTTTGTGTGGCTATAAATAAATCAGGTGGCTGTACATGTGTCAGGATGGATAGTCCTATCAGGAGCTGGGATTTTGAAAGCCATCGTACAAATTGTGACTTAGTTAGCCGCCACGGAACCAGCCGTAGGAATAATAGTGTGCACTGTATGTGTCAAGCTTTGGCTTATGATCCAGCACTGTATTGCACAATTTTGTCAAAGCTGCTGAGTTGTGGGGGGAGCGGGGAAAGGATCTGTTCCTTGCCACACAAAATGGTGTCCATTACGCTGAACGTAGTTCTGAGGTTGCATTGTACAGATTGGTTTATTCTGTGATTTCAGTCAAATGGAATCTGGTTAAATATGTTCTGCAGCTGCGGATCGCCCCCTCGCAAACATATATCGTCTTCCACTGTAGCTATCTAAATCCGCCCTTTGTCATGTGTCAAATTGAACATTTTTCAAATAAAATCCAACTTGACCATGTCGTCAATCGTAGGTGAAATTAACACATCTCTCTTTACCAATTGTGGGATTCTGAGGATGAACAGAAACTGGTTGAAGGTTTAGACATCCTGGAATGTGTACCCCTTTTATTGGGTTGTTGCTTTTCGCTCACAGACGTATACTAAGCGGTAATCCTTCATAGAATGAAGGCTGTATAAAGCTGCGTAAGGGTGCACTGCATTAGATGCCTTGTGTTGCAAACCTTCAGCTTCACGATTGCACCTTTGATATTTAATTGTAAAAATAAGCTATATATACAAAACAAATGCTTTAAATTCACCTCGGGAGAATGTCCCAAGGCGTTGGACAGAGTACAGCATTTCAGACCTGAGCTGGGGGAGGGGAAGGGGGGTGGCCGATGGCATGGTCGAAGAGGAGGTTTTTGAGGCGGGACTTGAAGGAGGCTAAGGTTGGGACGAGCCGGAGTGAGGGGGGGATGGAATTCCAGAGTTTGGGGGCAGAGTGGCTGAAGGCTCTCCCACCAATGGTGGGGCGGGTGGATCGGGGGACATGGAGCAGGCCGGAGCCAGCTGAGCGGAGGGAGCGGGCGGGTTGGTAGGGGGTTAGGAGGTCACAGAGGTAGGATGGGGGGAGGCCATGGAGGGCTTTGTATGTGAGGACCAGGATCTTGAACTGGATCCTCTGAAGGATAGGGAGCCAATGGAATCGGGCGAGAATAGGGGAGATGGGGTCACAGAGTTTGGTGCAGGAGAGGACACGGGCTGCAGAGTTCTGGATTATCTGCAGCCTGTGGAGAGAGGATTCACAAGGATGATCCCACAACTGAGAGGTTATATCTATCAGGAAAGGCTGTACATGCTTGGACTCTTCTTTTGAAAAGAGGAGGGTAAGGGGTGACCTGATAGAGGTCTTTGAAACGGTGAAAGATTTTGATAGGGTAGACATAGAGAAAATGTTTCTACTTGTGGGGGAGACCAAAACCAGGGGCCATCAATATAAAATAGTCACAAATAAATCAAATAGGGAAGTTAGAAGAAATTTCTTCACACACAGAGTACTAGGAATGTGGCACATTCTACCACAAGGAATTGTTGCAGCAAATAGCATAGATACATTTAAGGGGAAGGCTAGACAGGTACATGAGAGAGAAAGGAATAGAAGGTTATGCTTGAAGGCTTAGTTGATGAAGGGCAGGAGGAGGCTCATGTGGAGCATGAACACTGACATAGACCAGTTGGGACGAATGGCCTTTTCTGTGCTGTGCATTCTAATGTATAAACTGCTATATCAAATGCAAGAGGGGGCAAGATGAAGGGACTATGGGCTGGAATTCAAAGAGTGGGAGCAGAGAGGCTGAAGGCCTGACTGCCGATCGTGGGGCGGGCAGGGCGGGAGAGACATGAAGCGGTCCAAAGCTGCTGAGCGGACAGGATGGTATGGATATTAAAACGCAGTCCTTCAATATGACAAGATTTAGATTTTTGTTGGTGATCCACCCATAAGGTGGGATTTTCTAATAAATACAGTACATATCACAATAATAGTAATTTGCCTCATTCAGACAACAATTGTATAAATTGGATGGAAATACTTTTACTTTTTATTTAAACCTATGCTGTCGACATGTATTGCAATTTAATTTAAAATTAGGTTTAAAATGGTTGCTGACCCATGTGCAGCAGTCCCTGGTGAATTGTGCCTTGGGTTGTTTGCTTTTTGGTACACTATTGCATCTTTAGTTTTTTTCATTTCCTGGACTGCTGTGGCTGTTGACCATCTTGAGATGCTGAAGTAATTGTAAATAACTGATCAGTGTTATGATCCATTAACGCAGGCTAAGCAATATTTGCTCACAATGCAGAATTCAGTTCTTCCCTCCCCCTTTCATGCATAAAGATTTTGAATCCGATCCCATGAAATACAGTGAAGGGGCTTTACAACTTTCTGCATATTTTTCAGGCGAGTAATTCACGGAGGAATATATTAATTTGGATGGACAGGTGCAGCCCAACAAAACTGAAAAAGATTTTATTTTAATTTTATTATTATTATTTATTATTAAGGATGCGATTTGTGAAATAATAATCCATGCATTTGATAGAACGCCTTTTACGTCAGGAGGCTGTCTCAAAGTGCTTCACATGATTACTCTCAAGTGCAGTGACTGTATTTTATCGATGAACGCCTATTAAACGTGACGATCGAGCAGGGAAAACCCATCATTCGTTTTTGTTGTGGATAGATTGCCCTCTGCTGCTGAGAGGTTAGGGTAATAGGATTTAAGAAAAATTAAGTGGTGTTCGATTTGGGAAGCAGAGACTTTAATTATCAGAATTTTTTCAGTCAAGACTGTAGTATTCCTTTGTGTAACCTAGTTATTAAAAATGTGAAATTAAAAATTGGATTAGCATCGAATTTGCAAATAACATTTAAGGTGGACTGCAATGGTGGCAGTGCACATTCACAACCCTGGTAAGTGATTTCCCCACTGATTTCAAGAGGACTACATCTTTATACATTTACCTCCTCTGGAGCTACATGAACTGCAGTATTTGAGTTTGACTGTTTTGTGTTGGACAGGATTCAGTCAGTAATGTTTTTTTCAAATGGGGATGAATATGAAGCTTAACATCTCTTTAGATGGGATTCTAAACTATTTATTGAATAGTCGCTCTTAAACCTAGGAAATTGCTATTTAATATAGGTATTTGCATGGACCTACTTGAGTTCTTGCAGTTAAAATTTTACATTATGATCAACCATCCAACCTAAGGCGTCGCCTTGGCATCCTTAGTCACATTCTTGCATCCGGGTTGGAAGAATCATCAGACGTAGTCAGTGCTGATAAATAAGTACTAGCATTTTGTTGCATTGTCAGAGGTGCCATCTTTCAGATGAAACATTCAACTAGAAGAGGAGTGAGTTTCTCCTAGAGTCCAAGCCAGCAGTCCTTCTAATCAATTGTTTCTTCTTTTAATAATAAAAATAATCCTAGGATTTTATGTAAAAATACATATATATGAGATATAAAGCGAATTCATAGAATCATAGCATTATACAGCACAGAAGGAGGCCATGCTGGCTCTTGAAAGAGCTATCCAAATTAATCACACTCCCCAAAGCCTTGCAAATTTGTCCTCCCCAAATATCTATCCACTTCTCTCTTGAAAGTTGTTAGCAAATCAGCTTCCACCACCCTTTCAGGCAGTGTATTCCAGATCCAAACAACTCGCTGTGTAAAAAAAATTTCTCCTCACCTCCCCTCTGTTTTTTTTGGCAACTATTTTAAATTTGTGTCTTCTGGTTATTGACCCGCCTGCCAGTGGGAACAGTTTTTCCCTGTTCACTGCCCTCAAGATCAAAATCCCCTCATAATTTTGAACACCTCTATTAACTCTCCCCTTAACCTTTTCTGCTCCAAGGAAAACAATCCTAGCTTCTCTAGTCTCTCCACATAACTCAAGTCCCCCATTCCTTGTACCATCCTGGTAAATCTCCTTTGTACCCTCTCCAAGGCCTTGGAGAGATTTCTCCTCTAGCCTCCACACCGTATCGTGCGGCGATCTTCAGGGCTCTGCCCTCGGTCCCCTCCTCTTCAATATCTATGTGCTCTTTCTTGGTCATGCATCCTTCCGCAGACAAGGGATCAACTTCTACATGTAGGTGGATGATGCCCAACACTATCTCTGTGTCTCCACCCTCGACTCCAGGGCCACTGCTGTCCTGACAGAATGTTTGTCAGACAT
The DNA here is from genome assembly GCF_018977255.1 of Callorhinchus milii. Lineage (NCBI taxonomy): Eukaryota > Metazoa > Chordata > Chondrichthyes > Chimaeriformes > Callorhinchidae > Callorhinchus > Callorhinchus milii. The sequence continues at coordinate 68,514,580 of NW_024704742.1, forward strand.
CAAGTCCTGGATGAGAGCTAACTTTCCTCAGTTGAACATTAACAAGACCGAGGCTCTCCTGATTGACTCCTGTCAGCGCCTCCACATTTCAGGCGCTGACAGCATCACCATCCATGGTTGCACACTCCACCTTCCAAGCCACCCCGTAACATTGGCATCTTGTTTGACTCTCAACTTTATACCCCACATCTGTGCCATGACCCGCTCTGCCTTCCACCTCCGCAACATCTCCCAGCTCCGCCACTGTCACACCGCAGGCCACCAAAACCCTCATACACGCTTTCATAATAACAAGGCTTGACTATGCAAGTCGGCCTCCGCAACTCCTCTGTCCATAGGCTGCAGATCAACCAGAACTCTGCAGCCCGTTTCCTCTCCTGCACCAGGCTCCGTGACCCTTTCAACCCCATCCTCGTCTGACTCCACTGGCTTCCCATCACACAGAGGATACAGGTCCAGATCCTGGTCCTCACCTTCAAAGCCCTCTATGGTCTTGCTCCCTCCTACCTCTGTGACCTCCTAATCCCCTGCCATCCTGCCCCACTCCCTCCGCTCAGCAGACACCGGCCTGCTTCACGTCCCCCGCCTCGCCTGCCCCCCATTGGCATGCGGGCCTTCTGCCACTCTGCCCCCACCCTCTGGAACTCCATCCTGTAGTCCCTCCCTCTCGACCCATTCCTTGCCTCCTTCAAGACCTACAACTACTTGAGCAGGCAGATAGATTCTCAGTTTGACTGTTCATCCGAAGGATGCATGACTTTCAAAGGCATTTGGGAAAACCTTTCGCGTAGAAAATTGGTATCTGCACTTCCTTACAAATACTCAGTGTGTTTCATAGCAATTACCTGTGAGATATTTCAATGGGAAAGAATCTGTATCAAATACAAGTATTATTATATACCATCCCAGGATTTTACAAAATGAGTGTTAAAGTGAAAACCTGCAATAGATTTTTTTTTTCCCCCCCACCTTTCTGCCCCATTTATCTGTGTGCAAAATTGCTTAGCTGTAATTTTGACCTAATAAATAATGTATTGGTTTGAATAGTAAGAGATCTCACATATCCATTTTTCCCTTCTTTATAGCCTTTCCGTGGTTTGGAATTGACATTGGTGGGACCTTGGTAAAGCTGGTTTATTTTCAACCGAATGACATTACTATTGAAGAGGAGCATGAGGAAGTGATTAACCTGAGAAGTATACAGAAGTATTTGACATGCAATGTAACTTATGGCTCCTCTGGCATCCGTGATGTGCATCTCCAACTCAAAGACTTGACGATTTGTGGGCGTAAAGGGAACTTGCATTTCATACGGTTTCCTACCCAAAACATGGGGGCCTTTATTCAGATGGGCAAGGAGAAACACTTTTCAAGTCTGCACACAGTATTATGTGCGACAGGAGGTGGTGCATACAAATTTGAGGAAGATTTGCGCACAGTATGTATATCTTGACTCTGCCATTTTTACTTAATCCTGTCATTTTGAGCTACTGGAGTTGTTTCTATTCCTTTTATAAGTAAATGTAATGTTTGGAAAAATCTGGTATTAGAAGAAAATTGTGAATGCCTAGTGTAATGTTTTCCTCCGGGTCCCTATACTTTTTAATATTTGTCTTTCAAGAATTCCTCTTTAATTATTTACTGCCCTTTTACCCACTTACCAACACTAGTAATATTTATTACTGTTTACTCTTCAACAACAGCAGCAACAACAACAAATTCCATTTGCCTTTCACGTCGTCAGGACGGGGAGGAGCGCAGGGAGGTTAGGGGTAGGAGGGTGGCCGAAGGCGCAGTTGAAGAAGAAGGTCTTGAGACGTGCCTTCAAGGAGGCAAGGGAACGAGCAAGGCAAAGGAACTGTGGGATGAAGGTCCAAAGGGTGGGGCAGAGAGGTTGAAGACCCAACTGCTGATGGTGAGATAGGCAGGGGATGTGGAGCAGGCCAGAGCCTGGTGAGCGGAGGGAGTGGACAGGTTGATATGGTGTTAGCAGGTCACAGAGGTAGGAAGGAGCAAGGCCGTGGACGGTTTTGAAGGTGAGGATTTTGACCTCTATCCTGTGGGAGGTGGGACACCAGTGGAGTCAAGCGAAGATGGGGTTGATAGAGTTACGGAGCCTAGTGCGGGGAGGATACAAGCTGCAGAGTTCTGGATGATCTGCAGCCTGTGCAGGGAAGAGTTGGGAAGGCCGACAAACAAGGAGTTGGAGTAGTCTATCCTAGATGTAATAAATGGTGGATGAGGGTTTCGGAGGCCTGAGGGGTGAGGCAGTGGCGGAGTCAGGCAATGCTGCGGAGATGGGGGGAGGCAGAGCGGGTCATGCCATCAAACTGTCATCAATGGGGAAAAAATTAGTCCATTAGTCAATCTGTGCAATATATTCTTGTAAGTCGAATGAAGTCTGCAGGTTGAATGTGTTATACTTGTATTTCTGCTCTTGTATAATTACTGTTTGCACTGGGACTAGAAAATGCGATTATCATCAAACACAACTCTGCTCACATATCCAAAAGTGAATTTATATTCATTATGTTGATTAACCTTTCTAGACCTTTTAGAAAAATAAGCTTAGAAAATGCTTTTCTAAGATTTACCCAATAGTGTATCTGCACAAGTGTACAGTCTGTACTTTATCACCTGATCTGAGCCGAGACAAAAGTAGGAGTAAAATCAGTTTCAGCTCTTCATTGCTGGCTAGTGACATTGGGAGGGTGGATATGTACGTGCACACAAGGAAGCCATTCAACCCATTGAAGCTGATGGCAATTTTATTAGATCATAGCAGATCTTTTATTCCCTTGTCCTGCCTTTTCTCCATACAGCTTTATGTGCCCCTTTTATCTTCCCCCCTCCCTTGCCTACTTCAAGTTCTATCTCAAGACTTTCCTCTTCGACTGTGCCTACAGTCATTATCCCACCATCACCCTTTTGCCCTCCACCCCTCCTGACTCCAACCCCAGCTTGGGTGCAAACCCTTGACTGTCCAGCGTCCTTCTGATGTGATCAGCGCTGTATAAATGCAATCTTTTGGTGTTGTATTTAATTTGTACACCTATTAAGAATTTTTTCATTAGACACCCATTGTCGAGACTAATGCATGGATAGTTGCCATGGATGGAGAACTCGCGGAACCATACATTGGTAGAAGTAATAAAAGAGTCAGACATTGTCAGGAGAGATGGGGCAAGAGGAGGAAACTATGTGTGGTAATTAAATCCTGCATGTTAAAAACAATGTTGAGACATGTTTAAATGTGTATTGGCCAACAATCCCCAAAATAAAATTGATCACATTCCACGGCCATTTGTGGGCAAATTTGCTGCAGCATTCACCCACCAAAAACACAGTAACTGCATTTTTCAGTTTAACCTGTGAAGTGCTTTAAGACGTCCTGGAGTGAAAGGTGCTTTATCAAATGTAAGGATTATTATTACATGGCTGCTGTATTAGCCATAAATATTGTGGAGTCCTGTAGCTCAGTGGTTAGAGCACTCGCTATGCAAGCGCGAGACCTGAGTTTAATTCCAGGCAGAGGGCGAAATCTTGGGCAAGTTTCCTTACTCCACACAGAGCCTAATAATAATCCCTCCAAAACCAAAAACAATAATAAATTGGTCATTTTCAATCTACGACTGTTTGTGGGACATTGCTGTGCGCAATTGGCTGCCGCGTTCGCCCACAAATATACAGTCAATTCACTTTACAGGCGTGTTCTGTGAAGCGCTTTGGGACGTCCTCCCGACGTGAAAAGCGCTATATCAAATGCAAGGATTATTATTATTACATTTTGTAGCATATTCTGTTGTGCTTATAATGATAATCCTTGCATTTGATATAGTGCCTTATCACATCTTTGAGACGTCTGTCTCAAAGCGCTTATATGGATATACTGTAAAATGAATTGACTATTTTGTGGGTGAAACGTGGCAGCCAATTGTACACAAGCAGTATTCCTACAAACAGTGGTGGATTGAGTGACTAAATTATTTTTTATTTTTGAAGGGAATCAGCAGATTGAAAAGTTTTATTTTTAGCAGTTTCTATTTAGAGTTTGGGCAGTGTTTTTAATATGTTGACAAATAGTAATTTAGGTCTTGCCCTGCTTTCTTTCAGATTGTTAATCTCCAGCTTCGAAAACTGGATGAGCTTCATTGCCTTATCCAAGGGATGCTGCATATTGATTCATCAGGTTTTAATGGGTCTGCAGACTGCTATTACTTTGAGAATCCAACAGATCTGGAAAAATGCAAGAAGGTGGCGTACCCTTTGGACAACCCATATCCACTGCTGCTGGTGAATATTGGCTCAGGAGTCAGCATTTTGGCTGTGTATTCTAAAGATAATTACAAGCGAGTAACTGGCACCAGGTGAGCATCAAATGCTGCAACATCAATTAAGGTGCTTATAGTGGTGGAGCGCTCTGAGACACTGCCCTGCATGGAGGGTGCTGTATCAGTGCAAGTTGTTGAGATGATGTCTTAAAGAAACTACAGAAGATGAATACCTTTTCCATGTATTTTTAGCTGCATTATGCAATCTGGCTTCATCCCTGGAACCTCTTATGATGTCTAAGTTTTGTAGCCACAATAATCAATAATAAATAATAATCCTTACATTTGCTATAGAACCTTTCATGTCGGGTGGACGTCCCAAAGCTCTTCACAGAATTTAATGGAAAATCTAGTGTCGCATGTGTCAGACACCTTGCTGACCAAAACAAAATTGCTTGCGATTTAAAATTATTGTGACTTTGCCAATTACTTTTTGGATCGAACTTAATACATTTCTTTTGAAGAAATCAAGATTATAGATACTATTATCTAATCGTTTTTTTCAAAAAGTTTTACTGTCAAACTCTTGCGTCATTCGACTATTCCTTGAAGTAATGCTTCATTTTGTTACTGATTTTTCTTTTTGGTCTGGCATCACAGAAACACACCACCATATTTAAGAATATCTAAGTCAAATGACCGAGTTCCACATATTCCTGGAAATTTCCCTTTGTTTGGAATGGCATACACACTCACTCCCTAGAAAGTTTAACAAGCTTGTCATTGTGAATATACACTGTCTGTCAAGCTTCCTGCTTATCCAGCCAGGATTACTCTGCTTCTTTGGCTTTAGCAATAGCTGAGAAGAAACAATATCCAACGATTGGATTATCATTTCAGTTGTTTATCACTGTGATGGAATGTTACCTAGTTTCTAAATAGAAAATACTCATTTTATAAAGAGGCAGTATTCGGTATACCATTGGAAACGGTCTCTAATTTATAATAATACCTGTACCTGTTGCAGCTATGCTTGCAACCAAAGGATCCAATATGGAATGTAGATTTCAGTGATACCACTCACAGACCATTTAACATGCCATAAAAACTGTATGTACACCTTAAGCAAAACTGTCATACATGTGTGATGAACTTGTTTTGGTCATAACTCATGAACGATAGAAGTTCCCATCAAAGGGTCATCATAGCTCGTGAATGATAGAAGATCTTATCAAAGCTACGCTGACTGAAGGGGTTTACTGTGTGATATGGCAAGTCCTTGAGTTTTTGCAAGGCTTCCGTGTAGACGACATTTGCAGTTTTTTCTCCTTCAGCCTGATGTACAGGTTTTGAGATGAATCCACACGTGAGCATCCAACATAGAATTGTCCATGGGAAAAGCAGAGTGTGTTCAAGAAAAGGCCAGCAACCTTTAATCTCTGCCCCTGTGCCTTGTCAATTGACATGGCAAAGCATATTTGAACATGGAATTATAGCCTTTTGAACTCAAAACTGGTCATCACTTGGGAGCAGTGGGATGCAAGGAATGATTACATCTTCCCCTTTGAACTGATCAGTCAGAATAATTGCTTCTATAACTGCTTTACCACCAACATTGCATAGCTTTGGTGGATCTAGATACCTCAGCAGCGTGATTATGCATCAAAGCTTTAGTATGAGTTTGTGTGGAGGCACACCGGATGGTTTCAAAGAGTTTAAAAACTCAGTTGGGTAGTTAACAGCATTTTCGATGTCATGAATAATGTCTATGGACTTGTACACAGTTTCTTGGCCAGGGATGTCATTGAGTAGCTGGGAATTGATCTTGCAGGCAGATTCATTTTTTTGGAGCAAGGATTGCTCATTGACACAACCATTTATGATATATGTAGTTATGGCTGAGGTTCGGGAAAACGTTTTTGAGCTTTGCTATATCTTGTACAATGGTCCCACAACCCTCGGGGATCTGAATTTGACCATCTGTTGGATCCACTGGAACTTTGCCAACCCCAGTTTCCAGAAGGAGGTTTGCATATGCCCCAGCTGCAAAACTGCAATGAAGGTGGACTCACGTGTTTGTCTTGAGGTTAATCTCCTCCACACATGGCCACAGCCTGGAAGCCTTAAGACTGGCATTCAGTTCATCAGCATGGGTACCACGTTGTATGGCAGGTAGTGTCTGGTGGAAGTCTCCTGACAAAATAAGTGTCATCCCTCCCATCATCTGGATGTTTTCTCTGATGTCCTGAAGTGTCCTGTCCAGAGCCTCAAAGGCATGCTTGTGCGACACAGTGCATTCATCCCACACAATGGTTTTACAGTCCTTGATCAATGTAGCTGCAGCTGTAACCTTCTTGATATTGCACACTGGATCCTCTGTATGAGAAAGGTTCAGTGGCAGCTTGAAGGCAGAATGGACTGTTCTGCTGCCCGTAAGTAGAGTTACCGAAGTAAGCAGAGGACACAACTGCAAGTGCAATTTTTCCCCTGGACCAAATCTTGGCCAAGATGTGATTGATGAGGTATGTTTTTTCTATACCACCAGGTGCATCAAGAAAGATAATGCCTCCTTCATTGTGGTCAACTTTGTGAAGATCCTCTGATATGCTGCAGCTTGATCTTCTGTCGTGGTTGATTCTCTCTCCTGGACAAACTGCTGCATTTCATATTGGTTATTGGTTGATTTCCTGCAAAAGTTCTCTGGCCATGGTCACATCTTCTGTTCTGTGAATACAGGGCAGACCATAGTGTGGCAATGCCTTTCCTCCCACAGCCATTAGTTTGTCTTCTAAGTGTATGAGGGCTTGGTTGAAGATGGCATCACTGTAGTCCAACTCAGTTTGTGGATTTGCACTGCGTAACTAATGGAAAACCTCTTCTGACATGCTTTCTTTGTGGTTATTCTACAGCTGTTTTGGGTTAGACAGACCATAGGTGTGCAGCATGATGGCAAACAAATCCCTCAGTCTGATAGTAGACCGTGCTGTGGCTGCTTCTTCTAATGTCTGGTTCCAGTGGGCATCGTCTTCTAGGAGACACCTGCAGTGGCATGTTTCTCAGAAAGTATTGCAGACTTCGTCATCAACGGTTTTAAGATCCTTATAGCTTATTGGACCTCCCACAATGTGCAGCAATAGCGTTAAGAAGTAGCATTCAAAGTTGTTTGGATGCGCTGTGTACACCCTGCCAAGTGCGTCACTGGACTTGACAGAGATAGTCTTCAACAGGAGTACCTCGAACTCTTCACTTCCACTTCTTGGTATGGGAGTTCCATGTGAAATACTTTGGGACCTCCCAGTAGAGAAGGATTTTTGCAAACTCGTCCTGTTGAATAGTTCGAAGAATGAGTTAGTGTGGTTTTTTGGAGGTTCAAGTGAACCTTTGCCTTTCCCGAACATTTGCTTCTGTAAAAAAAAAAAACACCTTTGGGCGTTTTCAAGGTGAATCTGAAGGTGTTGGACCACGGGATGTGGATCATGTATGTGGAAGCCCAAAGTTCTCAAGATTGCTTCATTGGTGCTTACATATCGGCACATCTAGTAGTATATTGCCTTGTCTCTTTGGGCTTCCTCCCTCTCGGGTTGAAACACAGCCATGTTGTATCCCTTGTTCATATATTTGATGCTCTTAGCAGAGTTGCAAAACTCGACATTGATGTGAGTGTTGAAGAGCCAAGGGAAAAAGGGTCTGTATGGGACAACCCAACTGTTGTCTTCTTCCACCTGCTGTTTGCTGTTTGTCAGTACTGAATGGCATCCACCACCTCCAGTTGACCTCCAGCCTGTACAAAGGATACCCATCATGACCTGGGTCTCCTGTACGAAGCTCCTTGGATATTGCTTTGAGCAGGAGTCATCTTTCATGCAGGGAGATTTTTTGTTGAAGTGTCTACATGGACCTTGAATCATGTGTTTCTTTATGATTTCAAAGAGTACAGAGTCTGGATTTGGCAGTTTTGCAGAGATGACATCGTCGATTTGCTTAGGCTGTATTTTTTCGATGAGCCACAGAACATACTTTTGACACTCAGTGGTGTAGAGGTAACAATGGACTTTGCCAAAGACATGATTTTTGGTGATCAGCTCCATCAGTTTTAAGAACTTTGAAGTGGAAAACCCTGGCTATGAGATCATGGAGGTCCTGTGGCTTCTGTCCAGGCAACAGTTCCTGCTTGATCCCCTCCCAATTGCGGTTGCCGGTGAATATGATGAACAGGTCAGTTTGATCGTACACTTGCACATAGCACAATGCATCCTGGGTTCTTTCGTACATAACCATTGGCCCCCGGCCCAGTGAAGCTGGGTGGCAAGATGACCAGTTGACCTACGTTGTAGGTGTCACCAGCGTTTATAAGTGCATCCCACAAAAGAATGTACTCCTCAACCCTGAGTTTCTTCTGGTTCAAACAGAAAAGCAGGAGTCTCTCAGCTTCGATCTTGGTATATGTGCCTATGATGAATTGATGGCAAAGGAAGTTTGTACACAGAAGGATGTTGTAATCGCCTTCACGTTGCATCAACCTATGCGCATAAAGAGCCATAGCAGACACCTTTTTGTCAGGCCTTGACTGTTCAATGTTGGGATTTGTTTGCCATATCTAGAAATGGTAGCCATCTTCACGTGGGAATAAGGTTGGGTACTGGAGGGCATCGTATCCCCTGTTAGTCTCACACACTCATTTGAGTTTGTTGTCATGTTGCTGCAACACAATGTCCTGCTTACCATGTTCTTCACCCACAATTAGGATGGCTAATTTGTTCATGCTGGCCAGCAGGTGTCTTGTCTGCATGGATGATCATAGCTGAGCGCAGCAAAATGGCGTGATCTTGGCTGATGGGCATCATTTGCTGTATTCTTGAATGCTTTTCTGCGTCAAAATCTAGCCTTTGAGTGGGAAACTCGTTTTCCCGTGCTCTTGTAATCCTTTCAGCATTGAAGTCCAGCCGTGCTGTTCTTTGTTCTTCAGTTTCATTTAATTGGTCTTCTCTCTTTTGTCTAGCACTTTTACTTATCCTTGAAAGGCTTGATCTTCGCTTAGGCATCTTTGTAATGATAAATGTAAATTTATAATTTATGATCACCGGGACATCCTCCCGACGTGAAAACCACTTCACAAATGTAATTTTGTTGTTGTTTATCTTGTTCCTGCCGCTTGGCTTCATCCGAGTGGGTGCATGCGTACCTACGTGCTCTGTGATGAATCATGCCATATTGCCACTGTGAGCCGGCGCAGCCACCAGGTGTAACTGCAGTGTGAGCGTACATATGTACGTGCTCTGAGATGCACGATGCCACAGCGCCACTATGATGCGGCGCGGCCACCAAGTATAACTGCAGTGCAAAACAAAAAACTGCCATATATGTGTGATGAGCTTGTTTAGGTCATAGCTCATCAACGATAGGAGATCCCCGAAAACAAATATGCCCATGACATTCCCAGATGAAAGACCTTTCCGATAAGGTATAAACCATGTCTATCAGCCAATTGGTTATTGAGATCGTGGCTGATACACATGCACAAACACATTATCATTTTATTAGTATAGAAGATAACCTGTCAAGTACCAATCTGGCTGATGCAGCACTTTATCTGATCTGATAAGGGTTTTGTGAGTGTATTTGACCTGGGAGACCTGTGGTTTGAGGGGATTCCGTGACTTCAGGTGTATTTTGAGTTTGTCTGTGTGATTTAGTGTTTTACTAGTACTTTTGCAAGCTAAATGGAGCATGAACTTGTGAATACAGTCTTAATTTTCAGGAAGTTTGATGTAATCCCTCAAATGTAACACGAGCAAAGTGAAAACTGTAGCTCAAGGCAAAGTTGCAAATGGACTAGAAAAGGGTAAATTTAGACAGCTTATTCAATAGTAATAGTTCTGATTGAACGCTTTTCTGAGGCGTTAATTACTTGCACTAATAGAAATTTGCTTTGAGTAAAATGTATTTACTTCAGAATAATTTCATTTTTCTACTTATTTACATGCTGAGGAAAAACTTATCTTTGTGCTTATCTTTACAAAGTATTTGCCTGGAAGTGGTGAATGGAATTGTAATTAAAGGTTTATAGTCTTTTATGCTAAAATCAAATGGGTCTCTCACTTTGAAGAGCTGTTGGAGTTGGTAAATATTCTGTTTTGGTTGCAGTTATTGCATGTTGGTACAGTTTGCATCTTATGTGAAATCATTCAAAATGCAATCAGCAAAGAAACAGTTTGCAGCAACAACTTGCACTTATATAGCACCCTCCAAGCGGGTCAGCGTCTCAGAGTGCTCAACAGTGGCAGAGCCTGACTCCGAGGAGATGGGAGGTGGCCTTTAGCATGATCAAACAGGAATGTTTTCAGGCAGGACTTGAAAGAGGGAAGAGAGGGGACAAGGCAGAAGGATTGAGGGAGAGTGTTCCAGAGTTTTGGGTCGTAATGGCTGAAAGCACTATTTCTGATGGTGGAGCGGAGGGTGAGAGGGACGAGCAGGAGACCAGTGCCAGTCGAGTGGAGGCACTGGGTGGTGGATTGGGCAGTGAGGAGGTCGGAGAGGTAGGGAAGTGTCAGAGAGTGAATGGATTTGAACACAGTGTGAGGATCTTGAACTCGATCTGTTCAGTGATGGGGAGCCAATGCAGCCTGGCCAGAACTGGTGAGATGTGGGTACAGAATTTGGTCTGGATCAGTATGGGGGGAGTTTTGAATGAGCTGGATCTTGTGAATGGTATTGCTGGGGAGACTGGTGAGAAGTGCATTGGAGTAATCCAAGCGGGAGGTGACAAACGCATCCACGAGGGTTTGGGCTGCCTTTGGGATAAGGTACGGTCAGAGGCAGGCAATTGAAGACGTTGACGGGAGCCAAGGAGTATTCAGCTGCAGGAAGTTTACACTCATCCAGGCCTTGATGTCTGCCAGACAAGCTGATAGAACCTCGGTGGACCCGGAGTTGGTACTGGAGCAGACAAAGTGGATTTGTGTGTCATCCGCATACATGTAAAAATTTACCCTATGTCTGCGAATGACATCGTCAAGAGGGAGCACATAGATAAAGGAAAGAAGAGGGTCAAGGATGGAGCCCTGGGGTACCCTGCAGGAGGCCGGGCAGGGGTGGAAGGAGATACCATTTGCTGAAATGGAGGTGGTTGGTTAAGTAGGACTCGAACCATGTGAGTGCGGTCCTACTAAGGTAGATGAGGGAGGAGAGCCGATGGAGGAAGATGGTGTGGTTGATTGTGTCGACTACGGCAGAGAGATCCAGGAGGACGAGGAGGCAGAGGGAGCCCTGGTCACAGATAGAGAGAATGTCGCTTGTGACTTTGACAGGCGCTGTCTCTGTGCTGTGGGCAGGTGAAAACCAGACTGCAGGGGCTCGAGGAGGGAGTGGAGGGAAAAGTGTGACCAAAGTTGACCTGCAACAATGTGTTCCAGGACTTTGGCAAGAAGGGTAGGTTGGAGATGGGACGATAGTGTGGGAGATTAGGGGGATCGAGAATGGTTTTTTTGAGGAGGGATGTGATGACAGCGGTTTTCAGGGGGAGTGGAACACAGCCTGAGGAGAGAGACTGGTTGACCGTGTCGGCCAGCAGGGGGGAAAACAGGAGGAGTTGAGTGACCAGCAGCTGGGTGGGGAGGGGTTTAAGATAGCAGGTGGTGAACTTCATGGGGGTGATTGTGATTAAAAGGGAGGAGGGAGAAATGGGGGTAAAGGAGTGTAAGGAGGGGGAATGGCAGGAGCCATGGCAGAGGGAGAAGGCGGTATGGATGGTCTGGGTGGGATGGAAGGGGACATGGGGGTGCAGAGGGGTGGTGGACAATGCAGCCAAGCGGATGTTTTAAATTTTTGAGGCAAGGAAGACTAGAACCTCTTCACACTTGGCGTTTAACGTGAAGATAGAGGGGGCTTGAGGCGGTGCACGGAGGAGGTGATGGACAGTGGGAACCAGTGTCTTTGGGTTGTTTTTGGTCTCCGGGATGATTTTGGAGTAAAAGTCAGTTTTGGCCTGTGAAAGGGAGAGGCAGTGGGTGAGGAGGTGCTCGAGCCACAGCTGGCGGTGAATCCTGAGGCTGGATTTCTGCCATCTGCGCTTGAGCATCCGAGTTTGTGCTTTGAGTGAGTGGAGGTGACTGTTGTACTGGGAAAGCAGGTGGGTTTGGGAACAACCCTGGATTTCAGGGGAGCCAGGGAATTGAAGGTTATGGAGAGACAGTCCAGCAGCTTGATGGCCGCAGCAGGATTGCTGTGGGTGGAGTACCAGAGGGAGAGAGGCCCACTGGTATCTGGCCCTCAGTTTACTCTTTCCTCCCTCTCCCCCCCCCCCCCCCCACCGCCCAAACACCACCATCAGTCAATGAACATTTCCTTTTCAAAACTGTTTTATCAACACAAATGAAATGTGTCAGCCTGGTTCATTTGGTAGCACTCTCGCCTCTGAGTCAGAGGGTTGTGGGTTCAAGCCTCATGTCGGGACTTTAGAACTAGGAGGGAAGTGTCATTGACACAAGACTAGGAGAAAGTGTCAACACAGAGGATGACATTAACAAAAAATGCAGTGAGACATGGATAGGTTAGGTGATTGGGCAGGTAGGTGGCAGATGAAGTATGATTTAGGGAAGTGCAAAGTCATCCACCAAGGTAGCAAAAACAGTAGAGCGGATTATTTTTTAGAAAGGGAGAGATTGGAATGTGTTGGCGTCCAGAGGGACTCGGGTGTCCTTGTACACCAATCACAGAAAGTTAGTCTGCGGGTGCAGCAGCAATTAGGAAGGCGAACGGTATGTTAGCATTCATTATGAAAGGATTAGAGTATAAGAGTAGGGAAGTCTTGCTGCAACTGTATAGGGCCCTGGTGAGACCACACCTGGAATACTGTGTGCCTACTCCTGCTCCTACATGTTTTGTTAAACTTGCATGGTCTAGAATGCCACTCCAGCGCGATGTTAAGGGTGCAATACGTACATTGCCAAACATGCCGTCCAACTGATGAAACATTCAACCGAGATCCCGTGTCTGCCTATTCAGGTGGATATTAAGGATCCCATGCCACTATACAAAAAGAGAAGGGGCTTTTTCCTGGCGCCATGGCCAGCAATCTGCAAGCTAAAATTGGTCATTCACTACAAGCCTGTTTGTGGAACATTGCTGTGTGCAAATGGGCTGCTGCCACTTTGTGATATCCTGTGAAATGCTTTGAGACATTGTCTCGATGTGAATGATACACCTAATAATAATAATAATCCTTGCATTTGATATAGTGCTTTTCACATCTTCTAGACGTCTCAAAGCGCTTCACAGAATAGACTGTAAAGTGAAATGACTGTATTTTGTGGGCAAAGTGCAGCAGCAAGGTTTTTTGGAACAAATTACTTAAAAAATCTGAGGACTAATATATAAATAAAATAATCTTAGAGTTTGATATAGCGTCTTTCTTGGAAGGAGGCCATCTCAAAGCGTTTCACGAGATTTACTGTAAAGTGCAGTGACTTTTGCAGGCGAACACAGGAGGTAATTTGCACATAACATCTTATAAACAGCTGTGAAGTGAATGAGCAATTTTTTGGGGGGATTGTTGGTCATGACACTGGCACAAACTCCCTTGTGTTTTTAGATAGTACCATAGGATTATTAATATCAACTTGAACAGGCAGACAACCTCAGCTTAACAGCTCATCTGGAGGAATGATGTATTGTTATTAAGGCTCTGTAAGCATTGGATGCTGTTTATATCTGCTAATCTGCCACTAGGTGGTGCTGGTGCTATAATAGACGATGCTCTTATTTTTAAATATGGGTGGGGGGGAGTACTAAGACTGTCTGTGTTCTCCCTGGTTCTCTCTCCAGTTCTTTCCTGACCCCACCCCATTCTGACTAAGAAAATTGTCTTGCAGTATTGGAGGTGGAACCTTTCTTGGCCTGTGCTGTTTGCTCACTGGTTGCTCAACATTTGACGAAGCCCTTGAGATGGCATCAAATGGCGAGAGCACAAAAGTGGATAAATTAGTACGAGACATCTATGGAGGAGACTATGAGCAGTTTGGACTGCCAGGTTGGGCTGTGGCATCCAGGTAAGAACATGTAGTACATTTTCAATTCATCTCCAACATCGATTATGTATAACTTATTTGCTGAAATCTATTTTAAGATAAATAATAATTATTATTTGTATATAATTATAGTAAATAATCATTTCATTTGATAAATGCAACACTAATCTATTAGATATGCCAACTGCTTTCTGAAAACACGATGCATGGAATGAGAAAAGCTGCTTCTGCACCTCACAGAAAAATTACCTTGTCATGAGATTCATCAACAACAACAACTTGCACTTATATAGCGCCCCCCCCATGCCGGGCAGTATCTCAGAGCGCTTAACAGTGGTGGAGCCCAAGGCCGAGCCAGGCGGAGGGGCAAAGGTGACCGTAGACGCGGTCGAAAAGGAAGATCTTCGGGTCTGACCTGAAGGTGGGGGTGAGGCGAAGGAGTTGAGGAGGGAGTTCCAAAGTTTCAGGACGTAGTGCTGAAGCCATGGCCGCTGATGGTGGAGGGGAGGATTCCGGAAGAAAGCGGTGCTGGTTGGGAACCGGATGTGGGGGAGGAAGGATAACTGGGGATCGAACCTGACACCTATGTTGCGCACCAGTTCAGAGAGTTTTAAGGACAGGTCAGGTAGGTTGAGGAGGTCGGAACCGTGGGACAGAAGACATCGGCTTCCGTCTTGTTGACGTTTAACTGCAGTAAATTTGCACTCATCCAGCTCCTGATGTCCGGCAGACAAGCTGACAGAACATCAGGGGACTGAGGTTCGCAGTTGGAGGTGGAAAGGTAGAATGAGTGTCATCTGCATACGTGTGGAAGTTAATCCTGTGTCTGCAGATGACATCACGAGAGGGAGCATATATATGAGGAAGAGAAGAGGGCCAAGGATGGATCCTTGGGATAACCCACAGTTGACCGGGTGGAAGCGCAAAGAAAAGCCATTTGCAGAAATGTAGTGCTGGCGGTTTGTAAGGTAGGACTCATACCAAGTGAGTGCGGTCCCACTGAGGTGGATGATGGAGGACAGGTGGTGGAGGAGGATGTCGTGATCGACTGTGTTGAATGTGGCGGACAAGGAGGCAGAGGGAGTCCTGGTCACAGATAGAGAGGATATCATTTGTGACCTTCACGAGCGCTGTCTCTGTACTGTGGGCCGGGCGGAAACCGGACTGGAGGGGTATAGAGGGAGAGGTGTGCGCGAAGTTGGTTGGCAACAACGTGTTCCAGAGCTTTGGCAAGGAAGGGCAGGTTTGAGATAGGGCGGTAATGGCTGAGGTTGGAAGGATCGAGTGTAACTTTTAAGGATAGGGGTGATGACCCCAGTTTTGAGGGACCCTCATCTGGTGAAATGGTGCGTATAAATTCCCCCAGCATATTGTTTGAGCAAAATCTCAAGATTGTTCATTCTTCCAGATCTTCCCTGTACAAATCTTATTTTTCCCTAACAGGGCCTCCACATCAGTTTTTATTGATGTAATTCCTTACCTTTTTATTAAAGTGCCTTATCTCAAAGTGCTTTGCAGGATTTTACTGAAGTGCAGGGTCTGTTTGTAGGTGAATGTGCAGCCAATTTTCATGAACAATACCCTGCAAACAACCATATTGTGGATTTTACCAGTGGGATTGTTGGCCACCGGGATAAACTCCCTTCTCTTTTTGAATGGTGCCATGGAATTTTTAAAATCCACCTGAATATACAGATGAGGCTTCAGTTTACCATCTCATCCAAAGGATGATACCTTGAATAATGCAGTGGTCACCCAGCACTGCACTGTAGACCACAGTAATTTTACACTTGTAAAGTGTCTTTCATATCAGGAGGATGTCTCAGAAGTGCTGCACGGAATTGTCTGGGAGCCCATCGGGTGAGATGAGATCAGACGTGTGGTCAAAAAGAAAATGCTTCAGCTGGGCATTAAAGATGGGGAGGGATGGAGTGTGACGGAGGGACTCCTCCGGAGTGGAATTCCAGAGAGCAGGAGAAGAATGGCTGAAAGTTTGTTCTCAGATAGTGGAACAGATCTATGGGTGCAACATGGAGCAGCTGATGTTCGCTGAGTGAAGGGAATCGTTGGGCAGTAGGGTTACAGGAAATGCAAGAGGTAAGAGAGAGTAAGGCTGTGGAGGCATTTAAAAGTGAGGAGAAAGATCTTGAATTTGATGTGCTGGGAGATGGGGAGCTAGTGGAATTTAATAATGATGAGGGTGATAGGCTTATGGTGCCTGGTCTGGAGCTGCAGAGTCCTGGATGGCCTGTGACAACAACAACTTGCATTTATGTAGCACTCTTCCGGAGGATGTCCCAAAGCACTGTACAGTCGAGGGTTTGCAACCAAACTGGGTTGGAATCGAGGGATGGAGGGAGACCAGCGCTCCGGGTCGCTATCCTGCATGAGGGGTGCTATATAAATGCAAGTTGTTGTTGAGATGATACAAACTGCGGGTTCTGAATAATTTGCAGCTTGTGGAGGGAAGAGTTAGAAGACCGATCATTGCACGGTGTCGGGTTTAAAGGAATAGTGATGCTGTTAGTGCCTGAGGTGAGGAGGCGCTAACTGTAGCCAAGCAGGAGGTTCTCCGTGTTGTCGACATTGTGTTGAGCAGACAGCTAGCACAATCGAGCCTGGAAGTAATGAAAGCACAGATAAGAGTCTCGGCTGCCTGAGGGGAGAGGCGGGTCATTGCAAGAGTGTCGAGTTTAAAAGACAATTGAAGGTCGAACAAGACCCCAAGGTTCCGTAATGGCTCGGTGAGATAAATAATAATAATAATAATCCTTGCATTTGATGGTGAGTGTATACATGAATAGTGATGCTGTTCGTGCCTGAGCTGAGGAGGCGCTCACTGGAGCCAAGCAGGAGGGTCTCCATATTGTCGATATTCAATTGGAGAAATTTAGCTCTCATCCAGAACTTGATAACTAACAGGCAGTCCATTCGTGGTCCTGGAGTCGAGGGTGGACGCAGAGAGATAGTTGTGTCATCCGTATATATGTGGAAGTTAACCATGTCTGCAGATGAGTGGGAGCATGTAAGTATTAAAGAGGAGAGGACCAAGGGCAGAGCCCTGAAGAATGCTGCACACGAGGCCTGGAAGAAAAGCTGTTAGCGGATGTAAAGTGGATGGATGAGGGAACAGCTGGAATCTGGTGAGCACGGAGTTCGAGTGGTCCAGTGTAGACGCAGGAAGTGGGTGTTTCAGTAGAGTGGGGGGTGGGGTGCATAGGAGATAGGAAGTGGAAGAGGAGAGCAATGTTGTGAAAGGAGTGAGAGCACATTTAAAGGACAGATGAGGTTGAATAGGTCACTGCAGTTTCATGTACATTTGGGCAGGTCGATGTGGTCAGTATCTGAATTTAGAAGATGCTGACAGAAACCGTACAGAAGAGCCTCAGTTTTGCTACTGGTTAGCTGGCGAATGTTAGAACTTATCCAGAACAATCAGAACAGCCATAGTCCTGGAATCGAGGATAGAGGCAGAGAAGTAGGTTTGGGTGTAATCGCCGTATGTGTGTAAGTGACCCTACAGGTGAGATCACCAAAGGGGAGAGTATTGATGGTGCAGAGAAGGGTAGAGTAGAGCCCTGAGGATTGCTACAAGTGACTGTTTGGGGGTGGAGATTGTTAACTCAAAGTCCTGACATGGGAATGGAACCCAAAGAACAACAAAATTACATATGTATAGTGCCTTTCACTGTGGGAGGATGTCCCAAGATGCTGGACAATCAATGTTTCAGCCCCAAACTGGGAGACGGGATCGTGAAGGAGGGTGACAAAGAGGAAGTTGATGAGAGGAGAGTCTTGAAGGAGGCAAGAGAGGGTGCGAGGAGGAGGGTCTGAGGGATGGAGTTCCAGAGGGTGGGGGCAGACTAGCAGAAGGCCAGACTGCCAATGGTGGGGCGGACGAGGCGGGGGACGTGAAGCAGGCCAGAGAGGAGGGAACAGGCAGATTGATAGGGGCTTAGGAGGTCGAAGAGGTAGGGGTGAGCGAGGCCATGGAGGGCTTTGAAGGTGAGGACCAGGATCTTGAACTGTATCCTCTGTGTGATGGGAAGTCAGTGGAGTTGGGCAAGGAGGATGTTACTAGGGTCGTGGAGCCTCGTATGGGAGAGGACACGGGCTGCAGAGTTCTGGATGATCTGCAGCATATGGAGGGAGGGGTTGGGGAGTCCAATGAGCAGGGAGTTTGCATAGTTAAGCCTGGATGTTAAGAATGTGTGTATGAGGGCTTTGGTGACCTGCGGTGTGAGACAGTGGCGGAGCCGGGCGATGTTGCGGAGGTGGGGGAAGGCAGAGCGGGTCATGGCGCAGATGTGGGGTAGAAAGGATAGTTGAGAGTCGAACAAGATGCCAAGGTTCTGGACTGGCTTAGTAAGGTGGAGTGTGCAACCGTGGTGGTGATGCTGTCAGTGCCTGAGGTGAGGAGGCACTGACGGGAGCCAATCAGGAGAGCCTCGGTCTTGTTGACATTCAACTGTGGAAAGTTCGCTCTCATCCAGGACTTGATGTCTGACAGACATTCTGTCAGCACAGCAGTGGTCCTGGAGTCGAGGGTGAAGGCAGAGAGATAGAGTTGGGTGTCATCCGCATGTGTGCGGGTGATATC
The DNA here is from genome assembly GCF_018977255.1 of Callorhinchus milii. NCBI lineage: Eukaryota > Metazoa > Chordata > Chondrichthyes > Chimaeriformes > Callorhinchidae > Callorhinchus > Callorhinchus milii. The sequence continues at coordinate 68,533,476 of NW_024704742.1, forward strand.
ACCAAGAGGGAGTATATAGATATTGAAAAGAAGGGGACCAAGGACCTTCTGACTCAAAAGCTGGAGAACTAGCAACTGAACCAGAGAGCAGCTGGTTAATGATATAGCTAAATAATGACGCATTATTTTAAAAGCAAGAAAGTAATGTTAAATGTGTGTAAAACCTTGGTTAGACTGTTTAAGAGGAAACTTGATGCACACACAAGGAAGAAGGGAATAGATGGGTGGAGGCATGGGGAAGGGTATTAGGATGGATGGAGGCTCAACAATAACAACTTGCATTTATTGTGACCATTGTTCATATTCTGTATAATGTGCTTTACCATTTTTCATAGGGTAACTGATTTCTGGCTCGTGTTTTATTCTTTAATATTAAGACACAATTTGCTGCCCACGACCATTGGCCCCTAAAATTTTATCCAAGGCCTGACCTTTATTATTGATATCCTGGAGTATATCCTGGCATCTGTGTATATCCTTGGGTTATCCTGGGGGTAAACTGTCTGGCCCAGTTCTCTTCTTGGCTTTTTTTGGGTTTTGTTTCCATAAAATGTGCTTCACCGATGTGTAATTTTCTACATTAGGATGTATTGCCCACTGTTATAGAGTAATAGCGCATAGTGAATGGAATCTTCATGAAATGGATCTATCTTTAAGATATGTCCTTTTGATTTTGTGTTCTCTCTTCCTCTCCCAAACCCCATCCCCCAGCTCTGTTACCCAGTCAGCTGTTTCAAGCTTTTTGTGACATTCTCCATGTGTGAAAGTTGCTTGCTATGCTAATGGGTATTATTGTTGGGAACAACGATAATAAACATGTTTAGGAATTTTTTTCATTATTTCTGTAAATCAATTTATGTTCCATTAATTATTGCCCAATGCTGATGGATAGATTAAAACCATGGATTGTGGTTTTCTATAACCCTGGTTTCACTGGAGTTTTTCTTCAATTACTCCATAATACATTAGCAATATCCAGCGCCTTGGGACATCCTCCTGATGTGAAAGGCGGTATACAAATGTAATTTGTTCTTATTATCTTAATCTCTTAACATAACTAAGGCTGGAAGAAAATTGTGAGCTGTGATTTTGCTGCAGATTTTTTAAAAACTTGTGTTTCAGGCCAGGCCCGGCTAGAAACAAATCCCTGATACCCGGAGTCTCTAAACCAGGGGGTTTACTGTATATCTTGGGGCACTATACTGGGCTACTGGAACCTTTTTGGTCCTTCGTATGTACATATCCTTTTCAAAAAGCTTGTTACCTGCTTATGATTTCTAACAGAGCAGCAATGGTGGAGATCTAGAAATGGGCAATTTATATGTATAAAATATGTTTTAAGTATTTTTATTTCCCTCCCATCCCCGTCTTCTCAGTTTTGGCCACATGATGAGTAAAGAAAAGCAGGAATTAGTCAGCAAAGAAGACTTGGCCAGAGCAACATTAGTCACCATCACAAACAACATCGGCTCCATAGCCATGATGTGTGCACTGAATGAGGTCAGAATTTATTTCATTTTTCCTTCCATATTGTATTCAGTTTATTCCCAAACTGAGATACCGTTTCTAGAACTAGATACCAGCATACATCCCTCTAGGGAGAGAGTGCACTTTCCAATTCACAGGAATTTCCATGTGTAGATGGGATGCATGGAATTGTGTTTGTTTTTGATACTCTTAAGCACAGTGATTGGTTTCCAAGTGTGTCAGACATCCGACTAACAAATGTGTTTAAAAGTTGTTTATGTACCTTCAATGAAGACCTGCCTAACATGAGCAAATTCTATTTTCAGCACTGTATCCATAGGTTAGAGGTGAATGCATAACCAATGCAATTCTTTTTCATCATTTGTAGGCAAAACAGATGCTTTTTATTCACAATCGAAAGGGTTACTTGTGCAATTATTGAACTACTGTGAAGCATTCTGCAACTTGCTAATCTTATGACATTCTCTGCCTGTAATCCAGTAAAGAGGGTGTGGTGGGAGAGGAGGGGAAAAGGAAAAAAAATCAATGCTCTGTGTTTTCAGCTTCTTTACAGTGCTGACTTGTAGCATCCGGATCAAGCAGCATTGTACAGGGCTATGAAAGTACTGAGCCCTATCCTGCTGTTGGTTTATCTTAATGGTGACTTTAATTTATATGTAACATGCTGGGAGGAGGGCAAGGTGGAAACATAAATGTTTAGATGTGAGATAAGGGATTGCTGGGGGTGGGGAGTTAGAAAGATTAGGATGGATGGAAGCAGATATGGAATATAAACACCGGCATAAACGAGTTGGGCCGAGTGGCCTGTTTCAAATGTTGTAGATTCTATGAATCGGTTTGTAAAGTTTGAGGCAGTTTTTTTTAAGGTTTTTTCTATCTATACTTTTTTTAAAAAAAGGGGAAACCAATATGAGATTTTTACTCATTTCGCTCAGTCTTTTAAATCCTGGTCTGTTACGGCTACTACGTGCTCGTCCGGGTCTCCCACTGATGGCCAGTGTCCCTCGATTACTACCACTCGCTGGTCAGGATATGAGGCAGCAAAGCCACCAGAAGTGATCTCTCTGACACTGCTGGTCTCAAGTCGTTAGAACATTTACTATTGTTCAAAATCTTTTATTCTTTAAACCATAAAGTTTTTCCACTTTGGCTGAAAGCCTCTTATGCCACATCTTATCACTTTCCTTTTGGTGGGTAAAGCACAAAGTACTGTCTGTTGCTATTTACCACTCCTGAAACCATGCTCTGCTAATCCTTTGGTGTGTTTCAGGTTTTACAGATGTGTATATACTGCTCACAGACGTGCTTATGATGTTTGAATATAGTCGCTGTTTTAATACTAGTATCCTGTTGCGACTGCAGTAACATGTGAAACCAGCTTCTAAATATTAAAGGATTCTTTGGAAAAGTTTTTGTGAGGGTATTTAGAACTGGGTCTGCCTTAATATTTTTTCAAGATGGATTGCTTCCTACTTGAAGGACAGGAATTGCACTTTTCTTACTTTAAAGCTGTTTCTTTTAATGCTCATTTTGAACTAAACTTTTGTATTTTAAGGGTTGCGAATTTGAAATTCTTTTTTGTTTAGAATATTAACAGGGTGGTGTTTGTGGGTAACTTTCTGAGGATCAACACGTTGTCCATGAGACTTCTGTCCAATGCTATGGACTATTGGTCAAAGGGGCAGTTGAAGGCACTCTTTATGGAACATGAGGTGAGATTCAGAAATGCTCCTATTACCTTCTCCATTCTCCAGGCATTGTTGTAAGTTTATTTTAAAGGTAGTTGTACGCCACTGCACAATGTACAAAGATACCTGCAGAGATGTGGGGTCTCTCACACAGCCACTTGTCATGATAGCTGCCAGATGTCCTGTGGTAAGAGGCATTGGCAAATGCTGAGAGCAGTTTGCCTTTCCAGCTTGAATGCTGTTTTGGTGCATGTTGGAAGATGATATGAGAGAGCAAACCTAAAATAAAGTATTTCTTCTCCAATACATTCTGTAGCCATTGAAGTGCCTACAAAATGTAGGCAATTTAACTTTAACTTGCTAAGAATTGTGTATTGCCTCTTTTGTATTCGGCCAAACAACTTTGACAGCAGACAACACAGCTTTTAGAATTGACTGTATTGAATAGCACAAATGTAAATTGAACTACAATACAAATGATTTTATAAGACTTTTTGTAAAACTTGGATGTGTGTGACTTTTGGCTGTTTTTATGAATGACTTTGACATATTCAGTACAAGGAAAATATGTTTTTGTGAGCATTTTCATTGGAAGCTTTCATGTTGTATGTGTTATAATAAAGGAATAGTATGTTTCCTTCTTGCAGGGTTACTTCGGAGCCGTGGGTGCCCTGCTTAAACTTTTCGACCCTGTCTGAATTTCCGGATGCTCTCTCATTCCATGGTACAGTGCTTGATAGCCACAGTATTGGCTGTTGGAAGAGAAGTGTGAAAAGAGATTTATTGTAATCCAGACTAGCCTCATAGAATTACTGTGAATTGTTAAATCCAAAGGCATTTTTATATATAAAAAATTGTGAACCACTTTCTAGGTGAAATCTGCACTTTCTGTCACGATTTTTCCAACTGAAAGCACCAAAGGCGGCAATGTAGAAACCAAATTTAATGAACGTGTCTTCCTGTAAGAGGTGCTTTTTATATTACATTTGTCAAGTCTCTGTTAAGATTTGTTTCTAAACTTTAATGGGTTAAAACTCAATAAAATTGGAAATGCAGATACTTGTGTGAAAGACTACTTGGAAATCTAGCAAAGTTCCTTAAACCATTTCACTTAGCTGTTGGAATTTCTTTTGCATTTCAGGTAAAATTGTTATTGGTTAATGTTTAAGTTTACTTTATGCTGTTAAATATGTGGTTGGTGATAAATAGGTATTCAAAGTATAAAATTGACTTAAACTACTCATGGTTTATCATGTACACCTTTGTTCCAAATATACTTTTCATCCATCCATTCTGTTGACTGACAGTCTTCCTACTGCGTGATTTTTCTTTTCGCTCCCCTCTCCCGTTAAAGAGACACTTGCTCCATCAATGCAGCCAGCAGGTACATGTTAGTAGCTTGGGTTGACTAGAGTGACTAACATTGGGACCCAGTCATGTAAGGAATTGAGGTCTCAATTCGCTGTTCAATACAGTCTGTTGGAACCCCATGTGTTGCATTACTTATTATATGACCTGGGCTGCATGTCTGCTTACAGTGCAGTGGAATCTCCATGCTAATCAACCACAGATGGTCCTAGATTAAATCGAATGTATTTCCCTTTTCCATTTTGTACATGAATATCCTTGTGTGACCTCCAGCGATTCGTTTCACTTGCCTTCCAGTAATTGACTCCAGATGTCCAATTGGTCTCCGGGTAAATTTAAGTCATTCTGAAAAAGTACTTATCTTTTGCACAGGAATAGAATGTTTAAAGCAAGTTTTGAACTAGAAGACAATGTAATGAATAAACTATTTATTACCTATTTTATTATGAATTTATAATGCACATGTAAAAATGCAATAAAATATATTTTGCTTATTGGAGTTACAGTTTTTTTAAAGTTCTTATTTGTGCCCTCACAATTATGACACTTCCATCAGAGGTGCGTAGCAGTGGTCCAGGATTATTCTCTTCTTTTCCTGATTGTGCCCTGACCCCTCACTCCATGGCGCTTCTTAATATGGTCGGGTTAGGATCGAATCGATCGCAGTGACTAGTGCTGCATGTTTGTATTTACTATAATGTTAATGCTTCTGCACATTCATGTGGTGGACACAGCTAGACTTGCAAATTTAGCTGTCACACCAATTATGACCTCACCTGAGTCTTAGTTCAATTTACTGCCTTTTAATTGCTGGCAGATGGAACCGTGCATTCTCTGCCAGAATCCATTGCTGTGATGGAGAAAGGGAGGTGGCAGATGGTGTCCATATGAGTTTGGCGTTTCATTCTGACCTCATTGTGGGAGTTTCTTGCCGAGCATCGTGGTAAACCTGCAAAACTAAAGACACAGCGACCTGTAATGAGAGGTTTATAAACTTGAGGTTTGTTGCTGCAGCTGTACAAATATACCAAGTGAAGCAGTTAAACAGCATTTAACCCAGACCTTCCCAGAGACAGACTTTTGAGATATTTGTCAATTGTAGCCCCTTTTCCAAAGCCACTACTTTTATAGTTCAGTTTTCAGACCCTGAGAGCCTTGCCCAAAAGGCCATTCTTCAAGTATGGGCTTGGATTGTGAGTTGACAGCCTGCTATTGTTTGGGGGGAATGGCAGCTGTGCTGTACTATAATAATCCTTGCATTTGATATAGTGCTTTTCACGTCTTCTAGATGTGTCAAAGCGCTTCACAGAATATGCTGTAAAGTGAATTGACCGTATACTTGTGGGCGAAACGCGGCAGCCAATTGCACACAGAGGTGTCCCACAAACAGTCGTGGATTAAAAATGACCAATTTATTGTTTTCTTGTTACTAGTGCAGCTAAGATAGTTTACTCAAGTTAAGATAGTTTACAGGCAAAGTCACTGGAGTGGAAACCTTCATTTTTCTGTACAACCTTCCTCACCTCACAGTCCCTGACTCCATGGTATGTCATTTTACAAATATTCAGAATATGGGGGTACAATTTCATAACAGTCAGCAATGTTGCCCAAACTTAACTTTCAAGAATTCACGAGAAACCAAAGTGAGACAGTCTCCACATCTGTTTTGACTCTGGGTTTGGAAAGTTGTAAATTCAAGATAACATCAGATTTGACTACATGGAGCTGACATTCCTTCAGACAGTTCAAAACCAGGGAGCTTTCAGCAGCCCTCTTGTCCAGCCTCATGAAGTTCTCCCCCACATTACAAATTCTTCTGCGGTGGATGTTTAAAAACAGCCTACACTACATCAATCACATGCAGTGCTGATGTGATGCTCTGCATTAGAAGCAATCTTCCCACAGAACCCACCAATTTGCTGAAGGCTTCTGCATACTCGGACAATGTGATAAAATAGGTAACATCACATATCTGCAATGAGGATTTATCAGCAGTGTTTTTTGTCATGGAAGAACTGATTGATACATGTTCAGTTCTCCAGGTATCCTGGCCAATAATTCCCAAGTAATTAATTCACTTGGTCATTCACTTAATTACTGTTTGTAGGACATTGTAGTGCACAAATGGGCTACCATGTTTGCCTACAAAACAAAGTCAATACAGTTTACAGTACATAAGTGCTCTGCACCCCTTATATAGCACCCCTGAGTGAGGGGGCTCTATGTAACTGCAAATTGTTGTTACCGATCCTGGGAAAAGCTTTGAGACATCCTCCTGACATGAAAGACACTGTACCAAAAGCAAGGATTATAAGGATTATTGCTTTTGGTATTTGGCTTTAAACTGATCAACAACGTTCTTGTTGCTACAGAAATCCTGATAACCAGGAGAGTTGTTTTTGGGGAGAGGCTGAGTGCAGGCTGTAAAGGGTTTTCTCACGCCTTGGTCATGTCGTTCTCAAAACAAGTTTCAGTTTACACTTACCACATGTAACCCTGAGAGACATAAAGTTGTGTCCAGATCTGAAAGCGCCTTGAAACACAAGATAATGCCATGACAATTGTACTTCCAGCTTTTTCAAACAATTATCACAAATGTAAGTTTCAGCAACTGCTCCCTTAATCTAATGCTGAATCTAAAGAATTCTCTTCAACTTGACTAAGACAGAACTTACCAATTTTCCCAGTCAGCTTGTAGCTTACTCTTTCCCCCCACCACCCCCAGCGATGCTGGATGGACGTTACACAAGATATCAATCATCAGTCTGGCTTAGTTGGTCACACTCTTGCCGCCGATTCAGAATTCTGTGGGTTCAAACCCCACATTTGGACTTTGAACTCACATTGTATTCCTACAGGATCTTTAACATCCACCTGAACAGGCAGATGGGACTGGTCTTCCCTTTCAAGTCCAGCCGATGAGCCAGTCTGGCTGTGCTGTCATCAGCAGTGCTCTGGAATCCTGCAGAACCGCCTGGCTCAGGAATGGGACTACCGAGACCAGCACAGAGGGCTGGCTTGATTCCGATATTCAACCTGTTGTCAAACGGGTCATCTTGGAGCCAGTTCAGTTCAAAGGAGACCCTGCTTACCAGCCCCGCAAAAGATGCACCTCCGACAATGCAGTCACTGCCAGCACTGCACTGGGGTGTCAGCCTAGACAATGTGAGTTCAAAGTGTCGACGTGGGGCTTGAAACACACCACTCTGTGGCTCGGAGGTGAGAGTGCTGCCAACTTAGCCTGAGGTTGACACCACAGGCCCCATGGCACTACTTGAAAAGAGAAAGGAGTTTTTGTATTATTAATTGGATAATCTATTATTAAAATAAAGTTCTGCATTACACCAGGAGGAAGCAAGCTCGAGACTATTTTCGATGCAAATGGGCTGCATTATTTATTAATGCAGGGAAGTCAAAGTGTTGCAAAGGCTACTGTGTCACATCACAGTATGTCATGTGGAGTTCCATAACGTAGTGGTTGAAGTATTCACCTCGAAAGCAAGAGGATCCAGGTTTGATTTCCGGGCAGGCGTAACCTTAGGCAAGTTTCCTTACGTCACACCCCTGTTTACCTAACAGTAAGTAGGAACCCGGTTGTTAGTTGATTGGTGGAAAGCTTTCTGGGGGTAATAATCTCTCTCTCCCCAAAAATAATAATAATTTGGTGACTCAATCCCAAAATATTTGTGGGACACTGCTGTGTGCAATTGGCTGCCGTGTTTCACCCACAAAATACACTCTAGAAAATATTCTGTTAACGCTTTGAGACGTTTCAACGACGTGATAAGACTCTGCATCAAATACAAGGATTATTATTTTATATTAACACAGTGAAGCCAAACGGTTGCAAAGGCTACTATGTAACAACATATCGTGTATTGATATCTGTGGTCTGCTTGGCTGATGAGGAGCTGGTTCTTCGCCAGATTGGCATGTGAAGCGAGTATGTTCAGGCAAATGATCTTAAAGGTCGCTCTCAGGGTGCTCTCCCGTTGGCTCAGCAAGTTTACCCAGTGAATCACTGAAGTATGCACCAGTCTGTTCAGGGGCACTACAATTGGCTTCAGCAGTTGTCCCTATGGTTAGAGAGGGGAAGGTCAGTGAGGGTTCTTACTCCTGATCTCTGTTTACTACATATTCTCCAATTACTGTAACGAATTGTGTATCAATTTCAACTGGGATGGGTGGCGGGGTTGTGTTTTTTTTGGTACCCATTGATGTACAGGGGTTCACAAAGTCCTGTTAATCCATTTTTTTTACACAGGGCACTGACCAACGACTGAAACATGTAGAAGAATGATGATAATTGTATTTAGAAGCACTTCATTGTATTCAGTACAAGTGTTTAACTGTATTTAGACGTCCAGAGGATCGGTGTTCCCATCATTTTCATGACAGATAAAGATTCATCGCCATGTTCGGTGCAACATCGTCTGTAACATGATGGAGGAGAAATGTATCTCTGACGCATGTGTCAGCTCCTCCATAGTCTTATATCACTGTTTTGTAACAACAACAACAAAATTATATATGTATAGTGCCTTTCAGGAGGTAACAGGACTTTATGAACACCCTGTAGATAGAGTAACTCTCAGCCCAGCAGCTATTGTGACAATGGGAGCACTGTGTGAGGCTACGGAAGTGGAAAAATCCTGCATCCTGTGGTTTGGAGTTAGTTGTCTTTTAACTTACAGTAAAACTTTGCCAGATGGCAATGTGCTGTGCTGCTTCTTGTTAAATTGCTGTCCGTTACATTTCAAGAAATGCCAGTATTCCCCTGCTATAGATAGTATCTCTCTCTCTCTCTCTCTCCCCTCTTTTCCATTAAACTTTACAGCTTGATTGCCCCATGCTATGGGTCAGGGTCACACACGCTCGGAACATTTTGTCCGCATCTAAAAGTAATACTCTACTTGTAGCCATTTTCTCTAAAAAGCGTGTACAAAATGCAACAAGTTATAAGGACAGGGAGGGAGAGAGAGACGAGAGAAAAATTGCACTTGTGTTAAAAAAATGCGCCAGATTTCCATCGGCTGGACTGCTTAAAAATAAAATATTTGGCTTTTGTGTTAAGCAAAGAATGTTTTGTGCTTTGGAGGAAATTTCCAGTTTAGGAGGTAAAACAAAACCCCCAATCACCCAATAGATACTTTGGAATTCATTCTGTTTACCTTGCAATAAGTAGGAGCCCAGTTATTACTCGATTGGCGGAATGCTTTCTGAGGGTAATAGTCCCTCCAAAAAAAATGTGGTCACTCCATTTATGACTGGTTGTAGGACACTGCTGTCTGCAATTGGCTGCTGCATTTTGGTCACAAAATACAATCAATTCACTTTACAGTATATATTCTGTGAAGCTCTTTGAGACATCTCAATGGTGCTTTATCAAATGCAAGGATTATTATTATTCTAGCTGAACTTGCTAGTTTCAAAGCTCGTTTTAATGCTGCCAATGTACATTTAGGAGTACTGAAGAGTGGAGTTGGGGATCTCTCTACGCACTGACTGACTGCTGCTGTTGAAACTACACTGGTCGCCACTGGGTGTCAGAGTGGCTTAGCCACGTCAGTCTCTGTTTCCCTGTGGCTGACTGTAACCGTCTGGCTCTGACTTTCAACAACAATGGAAAGCAGTCCTTACCCAACACACCCAAACTCTATTGTCAATTACTGTAATTGACATCTAAGAGGCTACACCATAATTAGGTAACAACAACAATTTGCATTTATATAGAGCCCTTCATCCAGATGTGTCCCTCCAGGGAGAGAGCGCACATTCCATTCCAATAATCTATCTCTGGGATTTCCATTTGTAGATGGGATGCATGGAATTCTCAGTTTGGTTTGGATATTCTTAACCATGGAGATGAGTTTCCACATGTATCAGACACTGGCTGAACTCCCAAAAATGTGGCTGCACCAGGTCTGGGAGTAATCTTAACTGATCCTCTCACCCTCATTCTTTCCCCTCCCTCCCTTGAAAAGCACCAAGTTGGCATTTCACAATAAACTCTACACACCTATCTTTACCTAAGAGACTGTGGGTGGATTTTGAATGGCATGACAAGGCAATATATCAAATACCAGGATTATTATTATTCATAATAAGGAAAAAAATTAAAGGGGATGGAAAAGAGTAGGGAATCGAACTAGTGTAGCTGGCTCCAGTGGTGGAGCCAAGACAAGCAAAGACACAGTAGGCTGAATGGCCTCCTCCTGTACTAAATATTCCAGGGTACTATAATAATGATCCTTATACTTGATATGGTGCCTACAATGATGAAACATCTCAAGCTCTTTACATGGAGTTTCTGTAAAGTGCAGTGACTGTGCATTTATAGGTGACCCACAGGAGCCAAATCTTTTTTCACATCCAAGCTTGAGTATGCCAATGCTCCACTTGCTCTGAGTTGCTGCCCTGCATGAGGGGTGCTATATAAATCCCAACCCTAACCTTATTTTTTTCTGATTGTGTTGGTGTTAGTTCCCAGACCCCCAGCTCCCCAATTGCAGTTTGTGTCCTGTCCTGCATCAGGCTCCGTGAGCCTGTCACTCCCCACTTTGCTTGGCTACACAGGCTCCCCATTCCCCAGTAGATCATGTTCAAGATCCTCGTCCTTCAAACCCCCCCACAGTCTTGTCTCAGCTTCAACCATATTGTACCACCTGGAGTGTCAGCCTAGAGTCTAAGATATCAAATCCTTTGTTGGGTGTTTGAACCGAGATGTGAAGCTTGAAATCACATCCTGTCTCAACAACAACTTGCATTTATATAGCGCCCTCGAACGCCTCCTCATCCTCAGTGACTTCAACCTTCACTTCACCCCCTCCTGCTCTATCTCCTCACACTTTTCTCTCCTTTCCTCTCACAACCTCTCCTTCCACATCCATTCTGCCACCCATGTTCATGGCCACCCACTGGACCTGGAGCCTCAGTATCTCGGATATCACAATCACAGGCAAAGCCATTCCCAATCACCATTTCATCTCCTTTAACTCGTCAATCCCTCTAACCACCACCACTCAACCCACCTCCATCTCCTACTGCCCCAGGAAAAAAATCTCCTTGCAATCCCTCTCCGCTGCCTTAGGGTCATCTGAACTCCTCCCACTCTGGCCTACCTCCCGCATTGATTTATCCTCCTCGCTCACTCTCCTCCACAACTACCTCTCCACCACTCTTGTTGCCTTTACTCCCACCACCTCCCAAACTGCCTCCTACTCACGAACCTTACTCTGCTACACCAGCCACCTCCACTCCCTCAAGGGTCAGGTGTGGGGCGCCGAACACACCCGGATCAAAATCTGACCTAATGGTCCATCGGCAGATCTGGCTTGACCACATCAACATGTACCACTCCACCCTCGACTCCGCCAAATCATCTTTCTAGTCCAAGATAATCTTGGAGGCGAAGGACAACTCCAGGCTCCTCCATCCAGTTTCTTACGCCTCACCCATTCTCTACTCAAGCTCTGACTGTGAGGAGATGCTGGATTTCAAGTCCAAAATTGAGGGGATCCGTTCAGCTGCCTCCGCCTCCCAACCACCATTCCCTCCCCATCGCTCCCCCACACTCCGACTCCTAACCATCCCTCCCTCCGTATTTTCAAACTTGTCTCCCCCTCTCTCATCAACACCATATGCAACATGAAACACACCACCTTCTCCCTTGACCCCATCCCCACCCCTTTCCTTATCTCCCAGTTCCACCTCCTCGCCCCATACTCTCCGACACCATCAATCTCTCCCTTTCATCTGGCACCATTTCCCTAAAAACATCTACAATCACCCCCATTCTGAAAAAACCTTCCCTGGACCCATCACTGCCTTCTAACTACCAGCCCATATCCAACCTCCCTTTTCTTTTGAAGGTCCTTGAAAGAGTCATTGCTTCCCAACTTCGCTCATTCCTCTCCTACCACTCCCTTCATGAGTCCTTCCAATCAGGTTTCCGTGCTGGTCATTACACGGAAACGGCTCTGGTCAAATGACATCCTGTCCATCTGTGACCAGGCTCCCTTCCTCCTCGACCTCTCTACTGCCTTGATATCATGGACCACTCCTTCCTCCTCCACTGCCTCTCTTCTCACCTCAACCTTCAAGGTTCTGTCCTTGAATGGTTCAGGTCTTCACACCGTCTCCAATTTGTTTCTGCCAACAGTTTCTCTTCCAGGCCCCGCACAGTCTTGTGTGGTGTTCTTCAGGGCTCTGTCCTCGGTCCTCTCCTCTTCAACCTCTACATGCTCCCCCTTGGTGACATCACCTGCAGACATGGGGTCAACTTTTACGCGGATGACACCCAACTGTCTCCTCTCTCTCTCTGCCTCCACCCTCGATTCCAGAACAACTGACGCCCTGACAGATTGTCTGTCAGACATCAAGTAATGGATGAGAGCTAACTTTCTACAGCTGAATGTCAGCAAGACCGAGGCTCTCCTGATTGGTTTGTACCAGTGCCTCAGCAACTCAGGCACTGGCAGCATCAGCATTCACAGTTGCACACTCCACCTCACCAAGCCAGTCAGGAACCTGGGGGTCTTGTTCGACCCTCAACTGTTATTTTGCCTCCATATCCGTGCCATGACCCGCTCTGCCTGCCCCACCTCTGCAACATTGCCTGACTCTTTCACTACCTCACCCCTCAGGCCGCCGAAACCCTCATACACGCATCCGTCACCTCAAGGCTCGACTATGGAACCTCCCTCCTTGTCAACCTCACAACTTTTCCCTCCACAAGCTGCATTATCCAGAACTCTGCAGCTCATGTCTTCTCCCGGACCAGGCTCTGTGACCCCATCAACCCCACTCTCACCCAGCTCCACTGGTTCCCCATCCCTCAGAGGATAGAATTCAAAATCCTCGTCCTCACTTTCAAGGCCCTTCACGCCCTTGCCCCATCCTACATTGCTGACCAGCTGACCCCGTATGAACCTGTCCACTCCCTCTGCTTAGCAGGCTCCGGCCTGCTCCAGGTCTCCTGCCCAACCCGCCCTACCATTGGTGGCCGGGCTTTCAGCCTCTCTGCCCCCACTCTTTGGAATTCCATCCCACAATCCCTTCACCTTGCTTCTTCTCTTGCCTCCTTCAAGGCACAACTCAACACCCTCCCTTTTGACAGTGCCTTCAGCCACCCTCCTACCCCCTCTGCCTCCCTTATCTAACCCTGGGCCCCCCGCCACCCTTGGGTCCTGATCCCTGACTGTTCAGCACCTCGCGACATCCTCACTACGTGGAAGGCACTTTTCAAATATAATTTTGTTGTTGTTGTTCACCAGGGCAGGTTCTCAAGTCCGCTTAACAGAGCCGGAGCCTAACGCCAAGCGGGGAGGGAGACGGTGACCGTAAGCATGGTTGCAGAGGAGGATCTTCGGTTGTGAACTAAAAGAGGGGAAGGGGAAGGGTACAAGGCGGAGAGATTGGGAGAGACAGTTCCAAAGCTTCGGGGGGTAGTGGCTGAAAGTGCGACCTCCTATGATGGAGTGGAGGAGATGAGGGACAAGCAGGAGGCCAGAGCCAGCCAAGCAGAGGCAGCGGGTAGTGGAGTGGGGATAAAGATGGTCATAAAGGTAGGGAGGTGCTTAATCTCAAAGTTGAGTGTGTTACCGACTGAGCCTAGTTGATATGTCGGCATTAACTTTCAACTTATTGAGACAGCGGAGAGACTGGACCTTTGAGCTGTCTCTTAGAACGTGAGCTCCTGGTAAAAGCTCTGTGTGAGAGCAGCATGCGTTCAGTGTGAGTGACAGAACACATAGAAGAAAAGCACTTTGTTCATTTATTGATCCAGATGTTTTGGAACGAAGGTTTCAAGCCATTGTGAATAGGTCATTTTCCCCTTCGGACAATCTGATTAATGCTTTAATCTCTTGAGACTGGAGCTTTGTTGCTATTGTGTGTTGCTCTTTTTCACTCCACCAGTGAAGTCAGTGATTGTCTTTGGTCTATAAACATCTGATCGGGGCCATGAGTTTTTACAACATCACATGATCAGTGGGAGCAGAGAGACCATTAATTCCTCTGAGGACCAACGCTGAACAAGGCCAGGATATTAATAATAATCCTTAAATTTGGCATAGTGCCTTTGATGTCAAAAGGACATCTCAAAGCGCATCACAGGATACACTGTGAAGTGGAGTGACTGTGTTTGTGAGCAAACTAACCAATCCTTGTAAAAGATATTGCGCTAATCACATTGAGACGTCTCAAAGTACTTCAAGAAGAATTTCTGTAAAATGGAGTCACTGAATTTTGTAGACGAACATGGCAGACAATATTTCACAAACGGCCAAGAGGTGACTGACCAATGTAATAATAATCCTTACATTTGGTATAGTGCCTTTCAAACTGTGAGGACTTCTGAAACTGCTTCACAGGACATACTGATATACTGTAGTAAACGATATTACTGTGTACTGATTGTATTTTATATCATGGCGATTGTTGGCCAGGACGAGAAACAAGGGAAAAACATCCTCTTCTTTTCAAATAGTCATAGGATCTTTTAACAGGCAGATAGGATCTCGGTTTAATGTCTCACCCAAAGGTTGGCAGCTCTAAGAATGCAGTGCTCCCCCAGCGCTGCTCTGGAATGCCAAGCTTAGACTTAGAAGATGAAAATACTCTTTGGAGGTTGGAGGACTAAAACTCAGTTAAACAGTCAGTCCCCTTTAAGGCAGGCAAGTCAATGGCTTGATTGACAAGTCCATCAACTAATCAGAGGTGAGGACACCCTGACCGATCGTAAGTGGGTGAGCGCCGCCAACAAGTTGGGAGAGGGTCAAGAGGAGGCCGGTGGGTGTCGTGGGTAGGGGCTGCTTGAAGGGTTGACTGTGATCCTCCTCAGGGCTCAGGGCTCGAGTCCCCTCTGGTCCAAGTCAACTGACGCCTATCTCTAGAATCTGGACCATGAGCTCAAAGTCCCAACGTGGCGCTTACACCCTTAACCTTCTCACCCAGAAGTGAAAGTGCCACCAACTGAGCATTTGTGGAGCACAACAAACTCCTGGATTTGTGTGTGTGTGCGCGTGCGTGTGCTATGTGAATCGGATTCCAGAACGATCTATCTATAAACAAGCATCACTCGAACAGACTTCAAAAATAGTCTCAAACCCTTTCACGAAATAACTCGGTCTCAACATCAGCTAAGCCGGTTTGATTTAAGAGTGATGAGTATGTGGAATTAAATACCCAAGGAGGCTTTCAAACAGATTGTGTCAGCAAATTCTAGAGGGCATTGGATAACCATTTGGCCAAGCAGTGAGCTAAAGGGAAGGGGAGATGGCAGTGATGTGTGTGAGTGTATGATACTCTGAGACCAGCCAGATGACCTGTTCCTCTTCTGTACATTCCTATCCTCCTAAACTGAGTTCTAATGTGTTGGCCCAGCTCGGTTGGCAGTACTCTCACCACTGAGTCAGAAGTTAATAATAATAATCATAATAATAATAATAATAACTGGGACTGTTCATAAGATTATTCAGAAATGGCTTGACAATGTACCTGGTGAACAAAATATCAACCTCCTGCAAAAAGTAGCTATTTTAGGAAGCTCAAATATATTAAGAAAAATAACATTCATTCATATGTAAAGCATCAATGTTATTGGTCTGGCTGACCATTACTGAAAACCATTTAGAAATGACCTCTACAGAGTGATTTAAAGTGTAATAACATAATAATATAACCTGTTCTGTACTGGACCGGCTATCTGAGCTGGTTTGCCCTATCCTGACCTGTCCTTGTCAGGATTTCCCTTTAACATTTGGGCAAAGGTATAACTTGCAAAAAGTTGGGAGGTGGTGATTTGAGAATACTTGGAGGATGGAAAGGCAGCTGATTAAATGGATAGCTCTTTCAGAGACCTGGCACAGGCACAATGTGCTGAAATGGCCTCCCTCTGAGGGGGAGCCTGTACATTTCTCTGTGAATTGGCTAATCCATATCGTACCAACATTTCTAAGAAATTCCAGACTGCTTTTGCTGTGCGCTATCTCCAGACAAATCTCTTAAGCACTTTTTGTTTTCCTTTGTTTTCACGAGTCAATCCTTGCTTGACCAAACGCTTTGGATTTTGTTGGGGGGCGGGAAGGTGAGGGGAGGGTGGGGGAGCGTTGTGGGAAGAGGGGGAAGGAGAGGGGATTTGCTCATTGCATAAACAGGAGAGGTTAAAGAGGTGAGTAGCAGGGTTCTTGCCCTGTGAAAGTTGAGTTCCTCGCTGCACATTCCTGTGGTCAGCACTGCAAGGCCATGATTTCCACTATCTGCAGACACAAATATGCCGGGTAATTCAGCTGGATGTCAGACTACTATGTCTTTGGTTTTGAAGCACTGAACCCTTCATTTTTTCAAGGATGTTAATGTGAGCACCATGTCTGAATACATCCTGGTGGGGGGGGAAGGGGAATCAATGCAATCGTCCATTCACTTAATAAGGATTATTATTTATTAACAATCTCCAGAATAAAATTGGTCACTCACTGCATTGCTGTTTGTGGGACGCTGCTGTGCACAATTAGCTGCCGTGTTTCAGTCACTCCACGTTATTCTGTGAAACCCTTTGTGCCACGCAATGGTTATTATTATTATTATTATTACTATTCCTTCAGCAAACTTTATTTGAATTTCCTGACAGGAAATGGGTTAATTGGCTTCCGATGCTGACTAACCAGCTTCCTGTGTTACAAAATGGCTGACTTCTGGGTTGTTGGGCTGCCATGATGCATGCCATTTCCTGCTTGTTTCACTTACTCACACCAAGTGCAGCATCCAGGAAGTGACAAAAATTATATTTTCTAGGCATCGCTGCGACACACAGGAAATGATGGCAGCTTGACAAACCAGAAGTTGCCCAGAAATCAGTATTGGGCTTCCTGTTAGTGCAGGTCCACAGCAGTTGCATACTCTAAGCAATTCCGCGTTGTCCCTGGAGCATTAGAACAACAAATTATATTTGTATAGCGCCTTTCACCTCGGGAGGACATCCCAAGGCTCTGAACAGTCAGTGATTTGAACTCGAGTAGGGGGTTGGGATGAGGAGGGGTGGAGGGCAGGGAGGGTCGGGGTAGGAGGGTGACCAAAGTCATGGTCGAAGAGGAGGGTCTTGATGGAGGCAAGGGAGCGAGCGAGGCGAAGGGACTCTGGGATGGAGTTCCAGAGGGTGGGGACAGAGAAGCTGAAGGCCTGACCGCTTATAGTAAGCGGGCCGAGTGAGGGACGTGGAGCACGCTGGAGCCTGCTGAGCGGAGGGAATGGATAGGTTCATATGGCGTTAGCAGATCCCAGAGGTAGGAAGGAACAAAGCCTTTGAATGCGAGGACGAGTATTTTGAACTCTATCCTCTGGGGGATGGGGAGCCAGTGGAGCCGGGGGTTATAGGGTCACGGAGCCTGGTGTGGGAGAGGTCATGATAGTGTAAATAAAAGTCAGTTGTGGTGGTGAGGGGGAAGAGTTGACCTTTGTCAGAGAGTTGCAGTTGATATTCTTGGGACTTCCTATAATCTGGTTCCAGCTGCCGTAACCAAGGGAGGCTTTCGGAGATGGACAGGATCGTAAGGGAGCCCTGCAGTGTCGGAGACTCCGTCTTTCAGATGAAACAGTGGAGTCCTGTAGCATAGTGGTTAGCACACTCGCCTCGCAAGGGAGAGCACACGCAAGGTGTAACCTTAGGCAAATTTCCTTACTCGACATGCCTCTGTTTACCTAGTAGTAAGTAGGACCTCAATTGATGGATCGGTTTCTGGGGTAATAATCACTACAATAAAAAATGTGGTCACTCTATCAATGACTGTGGGACATGGCTGTCCACAATTGGTTGCACTTTTTGCCCACAAACTACAGTGAATCCACTTTACAGTATATTCTGTGAAGCGCTTTGAGCCATCTCAACGATGTGATAAGATGCTATATCAAATGCAAGGATTATTATTATATTATTATTAAGACTGATCCGAGGTCCCATCTCCCTGTTCGGGTAGACGTTAAATGATCCCATGGCATTGGTCTAAAAGAGAAGGGAGCTTCTCTCCCTGTGTCCTGGCCGACAATCCCACAGATTAATCGGTTGCTCATAATCTTAACGGCCATATGGTGCGGGATTTTGGATTATTATTACATAAATACGGTCATTACACTTAACAGTGAATTACGCGAAGAACTTTGATAAGTCCTCCCGACGTGAAAGGTGCTGTATCAAGTGTAAGGGTTATTATTCTATGATTGTCAAAGGGGCACTTTGGCGGAAAGCTTAATCGCTGATGATGGCTTCAAAACCTCCACAAATGCAATAAGAAACCAGGCTTGGACCTATGTAGCACCTTTCACCTTCAACATAGGATAATGTCTTGGAGCACCAAGCCAACAGGGGAATAGGAGTGAGGAGAGGTGGCAAGAAGCAAATTTGAAGAAGTTTGGAAAAGAGAAAGGGCACGGTTGGAGGGATGCTGGGTTTGTGTTTTGGAAAGAGAGGGATGGGAGGAAGGGGCACTTTGTCTGAAAGCTCGATCGCTGACGGTGGGCGGGGGGGGGGAGGGAAGTGGTGTGTAGAAGGCCTGTGTTTGCGGAGCGGAGAAGGAGCTGGAAAGCAAAGGAAAGACCATGTAACTTCTGAAATCACTTGTTTATTTACATTTCCAGTCAATCACATGCAGATGTCCTCGAAATACCCTGCGATTACTTAGCGAAAAAAAAAGCCATCTCAATTTCAGAATGGCAATTACATATACAAAAATATAGCTTACAAATAGCAATGTTTTAAAATATATTCTGCTGCAGAATTCTCATCATATATAAACAGGTACGGGACCGATATCACAGATCCTGTAAACCTCACAAAGTTAGGTTTGTTACATGGTATCAAAGAAAGGCAGAAAGCCCAATCACAGAAAAGAGGATCTCTGCATCTGCTAGAAGTTACACTGTTCTTATAGGAATAAACATACAAAAAGTTTTACGAAGAAATTGACCTTACTCCTAGCAAAGGCGTCAGTCAGTCAGTCATTCAATGAGTCAGTCAGTCAGTCAGCGACAGTCACAGTCAGTCGTTGTGAGGCTGCTTGTTCTGGAAAATGTTCAACAGTGGCTTGTTCGCTTTGCGATTGGCTTGTGGCTTCCATTGCACTTTGTTTTCAGTCAGGCCTCAGGCTTTGATCAAAGAAAGGAGGAACAATGTGGTGGTGGTGTGTGGTGAAAACAATGTGAAAGTCAGACCATTAGGCAATATTTTCACAATAATATTACACTGACACATAAAGCCAGCATCTCAGTAAGGGGTAGAAATTCCGTTGGGCAACAGATGATCATTAGAGGCTGTTAAACATTCCATGGAATTTCCAACCCTCAAGGGTGGCACTGGACTCATTGCACTTGTTTTCTGCCTGTCGATAGCATCACTGAACGTAGCAATTTTGCGCTCATGGCTTGGGGGAATGGAAGAGGAGGGGTGAGCGGAGACCACCATCAGAAAACACACCGAACCAAATCCAGTGATTTCCCACAATTTCAACCCCTCTCACATGTTCTCAAAAAGACTCATCAGGACAGAGGATCTTGTTCTTTTTAAAAAGCATCAAACAAATGAACAAGTGAAACCCTCACTTCACTGACTTCACCATTCCCTCTGGCAAAGGCGAGCTGAATGGATGAAAAACATGTTCCCTTCTGCAGGCTGTGCTGCTAATCGCTTTCTATCAGCTCTCTGGATGAGTGAGTCTAACCGTCTGGGTTGTGTGGTCACACCGAGTCTGTTTGCTGTCTTTGCTCCTGAACACAGAATGCCATCACCCACACCCCAAGCCTGCTCTTTCAATGCTGGGTTAAATTCCCTGAATAGGCAACCTGGCTCAGTGGTAGCAGTCTTGTTTCTGAGTCAGAGGTTCAAGCCCCACGTTGGGTCTTGGAATTACATTTGTCTAAGCTTCACTCCAATTGCACACAGTATTGTCCCACAAACAGTTGCGGATTGAGTGACCAATTTTTTTTAGGGGGGAGAGATTATTACCCCTGGAAAGCATCCGCCAATTGACTAACAAATGGGTTCCTACTTACTGCTGGGTAAACAGAGGTGTGTGAAGTAAGGAAACTTGCCTAAGATTTCAGACTGCCGGGAATCAAACCCGGGTCTTTTCACTTGCGAGGCGAGTGCTCTAACCACTATGCTACGGGGCTCCATGTTTATTTCTACACTGTAATTCTTGAAAGTTACAGAAAAGTGGCTTCAAAACTAAGGCTGAGTTTTAAAACTTTATCAAATTCTGGCAGCTCTGAAATACTACATAAGAGTGAATTCAGAGCCGGGTGAAATTTCTTCTGGGGATTGAAGCAGAGTCCAAAATGGGTTTTTAAATGGAAATCAGACAAACATGTTGAAAAGGAAGCATTTAATTGGACGTGAGAATGAGGCAGGGGAGTGGGACTAAGCAGATAACAACAACTTGCATATATACAGCGCCCTTCACGTGGGGCAGTGTTTTGGAGTGCTTGACAGTGGCGGACCCTGTCACGGAGCCGGGGGGGGTGGGGGAGGAGGTGACCGTAAACACTGTTGAAGAGGAAGGTCTTTAGGCGTGATCTAAAAAAGGGGGAGGAGGCACGAGGGAGAGATTGAGGGTGAGAGTTCCAAAGTTTAGGGGCCAGCGGTGGAGCAGAGGGGACGTGTGACAAGCAGGAAGCCAGAGCCAGCCGAGGTGGGACAGCGGGTAGTGCGATAACTCTTTCAAAGAGACCCAACAGGGACGCCAGGTTGAAGAGCCTCTCTGCTGTAGGATTCTTAACACTAAACTAAATCCAGAGTGAATCGAGATCTGTTCTGCTTCCTCCGTTTCTTCGCTCACAAGGAAAATGTGGCTCAGCTCCCAGATTCTGCTGTATAAATGAATCCAAGTACAACCAGAACTTGAAGCCAAGCAATACAAGTTGGGAAAAACTCAAGGGTTGAGCTGTTGGGTTTGGGTTCGTTCCCACTTTGGATTGGGAAGGAATTTTTAATAATAGCAAATGATCCCAACATTTCTCCATGTCTGAGTACGGCTAAAATCAAAACATCACAAAGGGTTTGCTGTCAAGTGCTTTGACTAAATTTGTGAGCAAACAAGAACAACTTGGATTTATATAACGCCCTCCACGCTGGACGGCGTCTCAGAGCGCTTTACAATAATGGATCCCAGGGCGAGCCAGGGGGAGGGGGAAGAAGGTGACCAAAGGCGCGGTCGAAGAGAAAGGTCTTCAGCAGAGACCTGAAAATAGGGAGGGAGCGAGGCGAAGGGAGTGAGGAAGGGAGTTCCAGAGCCTTGGGGCATAGTGCCTGAAAGCACGGGCACCGAGGGTGGAGCGGAGGACTCGGGGGACGAGGAGGCCAGACCCAGAGGAACCCTGGAGCCTGGACTCCAGAGCAGTGCTGGGGGTGAGTGCTGTATTTTCAGAGGTACTGTGCTTTGGATGAGATGCTAAAACCGAGGTCCCATCTGACTGTTCAAGTGGACGTTCAAGATCCCTTGGGGCTATTTGAGAAGAGAAGGGAGTTTTTCCTAGTGTCCCGACCCACAATACCCCAGATAAAAATTAAGTCACTCACTTCATGGCTGTTTGTGGTATGTTGCTGTGTGTAAATCAACTCTTGCGTTTGCCTTTAAAATTCACTACACTTCACAGTAAAGTCTTGGACACTGGAAGCGTTTTGAAATATTTTGACATTATAGGCGCTATATCAACTGCTAGGATTATTATTATTATTATTAAAAATATACCTTTCATTCCCCACAATACAGTGAGTGAATGCAGACTGCATTGCTTAAAGAGAGACATTTGAATATAAAACATGAAGGATTGGACTTGATGGAAGATTTCATTTGAAAAGAGCTCCAGACCTCCAGTTATTTTGGAGTCCCTCATTATTTCGTATCACGAGGGAGAAGGCAATAGAGTGGAATGGGAGAGGGGAATGAAGAGGTGGGCAGGAGGGGCGGGGGCGGTATAAACACTGACATGGACTAACTGGGCCAAATGGCTTGTTTGGGTGCTGTATCATTCTGTGTACGTCTATGTTGTGTGACTGTAAGGCGGGTAACCCTGGCGGCTAACCTGGATTAGCAACATTCCACAAACAGTAATCAGATGAACGGATGATTATTCTGTTGATGTGGATGAAAAACTGGCTACTAAAGGGGGGAAATTCCAGTTGGCTTTGGAGATGTTCAGTTAACAGCTATCAACGGCTCACATCGCCTAAGAACCGACACATGGAAGTAATGTCAGCCCCGTGCAGTCAGTTTGTGTCTAAAATGGCCTGATTCAGCACGATCTGCCTGACCACCACTGTGAAGGCAACCTGTCAACCATTCTTCCCCACTCTCTGGAACTATACACAAATCCCTCTGCCTCGATGCCTCCTTCCACATCTTTAAGGCTCGCCTTAAGATTTACCCCTTTGACTTGCTTTTGGTCAACTTCCCATCCTCCCCCCACCCCATCTTTAGTTACCCCCTTGCCCCTCCCACCATGCTCAAATGTGAAGAGCTTTCAGACATCCTCCCACCACGAATATGAATGTAAACTGTATTATGTGAGATCTGTGGAAAAGACAATTCAGTTATACAACAATACAGTTTATATTTATTTCCAATTGGAAGCTTTGTTTCTTTTCCTTTAAGAACTGTGGGGGAAAAGAAAAAAGCTTCCAAAACTAAGACTGAATTTAAGAGTTTTTCCTAAGCATCTCAAAATTATAAGGCAAAGCAACTACTGCAACCTAAAACTAGACTGAATTTCAGGCTTCCAGAGAACGCCCGGCTCTTTCAAATACTGAACTATTGCGGTGGGGGGGGCGGAGGTAGTGGGCCGCACGCACATACTCTATACAAAATGTGCCCACACAAAGTTCCCCCCACCCCACTTCATGCTCTTCCCTCGCAAACACAGAGTTAGCAGTTCAGAGCTGACACTGATCAAGTGCAATGAAAAGACCACCTTATTGTACCCTCTGAAACCTCTGCCACACGCTTCCCTTGAGCGCCTTAACATCAAGGGGAGGGGGGAATTTTCATTTGTGGGGGGGGCGGGGGGCGGGGAGTGGGAAGGGAAGACATGTATATAAACACGAGGAAACACAAGCAGCCTTGGTAGCAGGAAAAATATCGTAAGTACATTAAAGATATCGCAAGGTAAATATTTACACCATCTGAAGTGGAGGAGTGGACAGTCTCTCTCTCTCTCTCTCTTTCAGTTGACGAGTCCGATCCCAGTAACATATGGGGGGAGGCTGCACGGAGGCTGTCACTGAGATTATGGTCCTCCCCCTCATTCAGGGGCAGCCTTAGGATCTCAAGGGATCAGCTAGGAAAGTTGAAACTATAATAACTTTCAATGGGGAATTAGATGTTTATTTGAAAAGAAAACATTTGCAAGGCTCTGGAGTAAGAGAGGGGGCGTGGGACTCATTGGTAGCTCTTTCAAAGAGACTCAACATTATTTTTGCAAATTTGTTTTTGTGTATTTAGTTATTTTTTTTGCTTGAGGTAGGACTGGGCGTGGGGGGGGGGGGGGGGGGGAGTGTTTGAAGAAAGGGCTGGGTTCAAAGCAAAATGGTCAGGTTTCATGGGGTGGGGGTGTTATCAAGGTGTGTGTGTGTGTGTGTGAGAAGAGGTCGATTTAGTGAGATGTTAGACATGAATCGTGTTGGATGTTCTCTGGATGTATAGGAGATAAACCCCTGCCCCCACCCTCTCCCTCTCCAGCTCTACTCAATGGCAACATCCGTGAAGCCGGGCGATGGACTCAAATGGCCAAGTATTTGTCAGGGTGTCCCTGTGAGAGCAGAGAGTGTCCGCAGCCTCCTAGCCCTATTGAAGCTTTGTTCTGTGAAAGACAAGGCAACTCCCCCTAAAGCAGGTTCCGCTAAGACGAGGTGCAGCTCAAGACTTTCTCTGTCACTCGAGCGAGAGAGCATCGATTGACCGCTGGGTGGAGGGAGGAGTTAGAGGGGGGACAGTGAGGGTGGGGGGAGGTGGGAGCGAAATGGCATTTTCACAGAAACATATAAGTGCACGCACAGAATTAGTTCTTGAGACAATCCTCTCCGGCCTGACAGCCGGGAAAGCACAAACTCTGAAAAATTCAAACTCTTGTGTAAAAAAGTGAGGCAATTGTTGCCGTTTAAAAGTGAAGTAAAAAAAATTCCCGAAGGCAGCGAGTCCCCATTAAATTGGCTCAATGATTTTCAGAGGGAATTACCTGCCAACAAGCCCCAGGCAGAAATAACCGGAAAGCTGGCGTTCCAATGGCCCGGTGAGCACCAAGTTCCAACATCAAGCCCTTGGGGGCAGTGAATGACCATCAAGGTTTGCACCCAATCATCTTAAGACTTGGGTTTATACAAATCCATGTCACAGTTGCTTCCAAAAAACAGGCTCAATTGTTAACGAACATTGGGAATCAGTATATAGTTTGGGACAAGATGTGTGCATGCAGGATCATGGAAGGCAAAGTGGATGTTCCTTGGTCTTCTTTCGACTAACAATTTTTATGCTCTTATGTTCAAGCGGAGAGAGTTCTCAAACAAGATTCACCACGAGTCACCAAGCCCTGGGATTACACAATAAAAATACAGCTCTGGTTTTGAAGGTCTTTGGTAGTTCGCAAGATCCATTTGGGGGAAGGAGACCCTTTGGTCCATTTAATTCTATCCTCCCAGGACACCCGAACGACCATCCTCCCATCATGGCAACTTGAGCTGGTTCTTGAATGAGTTCCAATGTCCAGGCCTCAATCACTGCTTCCTGGTACTGTAACTCCATTTTATTCCTCTGCGTAAAGAAATACTTCCCGGTGGCTGTCTGTCTGTCTTGTAATTAGCTCTGCACAGCCCTTAACTTGCTGGAAGTCTCTGCTATAAATGAGGGCTTGGGATAAGCTTCAGAGTGGCTGAGACACATCTTTGAGGGGGCAATTTTAGGTTATTGCTATCTCTCCCTACCTTCCTCAAACAGATCCCTCGATTCTGGTTCCTTTTTAGTCCAAGCCTTCACCTCACCCCCTCCCAAACACCAGCAGGAAAATGTGAAGGACAAGGGGTCCACCTAAATAATTGCTGGTTGGGGGGTTCCTGGATTGTTGTCTACTGAGGAGCTCTAGACTTCATTAGTGACCCTGCCATCTCACCTCATCCAGAACTCCCTGGTTTGCAATAAAATAATCATTCTCTTCATTCGGGGGTGGGGGGGGAAACATCCTTAATGTTTCTCACTCACAATCCCAAAGTGGTTGGGTTGTAACACACGTTTACATAAAGTCACAGAGAGCACGGAAACAGGCCATTCAGCCCAAGTAGTCCATGCCGGTGTTTATACTCCATACAAAACCCCCTCCTATTCACCCTCTACAATACCACTCTATTCGCCCACAAAACACACAGTCACTCCACTTTACAGTGAATCCTGTGAAGCGCTTTGATATGTCCTCCTGATGTGAAAGGCGCTTGAACCAAATTTAAGGATTGTTATTAATCCCATCCTCCTCATATATACATCAAGTTTTCTCTTTCGTATTACTTGATCCTCTCTCTCTCTCTCTTCCCCCTTTTAGCGATACATGGAGAGGGGAGTTTAGAAGTGCTTTTACGCTCTACCTAGTGTTATCAGAACGTGGAATGCCTTATGAGAAGTGTTTCTTGAAATTGATACACCGAAAGGGAAACTGATAAACACTTGAAAGAGTAAAAAATTGGTGAGGGAGGGGGTTGAGGAATAGGATTAATGTACAGAGTTGGAAGAGTGACAACAGAGCAGACACGCTGGTCTTAACCACCTCGTGCTGATGCTGCCCTTTGACAACACTCTACCTTTCGCTACACTTAATGGGGTGGAGGGGAGGGCTTCACCCAGGTGGCTATTTCCTCTCTCAGGGAGCAAGGAAATAATTCCAAGAATTAATTTCCACAGCCACATTCCCCCCCCATCTCCCATTTCCTTCTCCCCCACCACCCTCCTAGCAAACCACGAGGGAGGAGTGGAGACGGTGGGTCCCATCACTGGCACTGGTGACGTGTCTGGTCTGGAAGCACGTTGCTCCTCACAGCCTTGTGTCAAAGCTGCCGTCTTTAAGAGGCTCAGTTAACGGTTCCCTTTCTCTTCTTGTCCCTGGAGAACACAACCAGGGGCCGATCGGGTCCCTCCCGCGGGGTCCTCTTCCAGCGAGGAACCCAACCCGCCCGCTATCACCAATTCCTTCGTCTCCGTACCTTATACCAGGGGAGTATCAGCTCAATGCGACGAGTCAAGGTAAAATGTGGTCACCTCCAGCCCACCATAACCCATGGCGATTGGCATTGGTGGTGAGTTCTGGCTTGAGTTTCAGAGGCCAAAAGTGCTTTGGTTTGTACGGTACACAGCACCCTCTCGTCCGTACACAAGTGACTCATGGTAGGGTGGAAGGTGGGCTTCGATGACTGGGCAGACGCTCCGATACGTCGTCCGGCCTCCGCTGCCCTCTTACGCTCCCGGGGGAAACAGACGGGGAAAAAAATTGAAAAGGGAAAATCCATTTCACTTGCGCTCCCCAAGGTCGCTGGGACCAGCGAGAGCTACACTAAGTTATCAGTGGGCCCGAGGCCTCCCTGCTCCGGGTTACTCTGGAGCACGGGTGTATTACACAGCGGGCAAACCTTCCTCACCTCCAGCCACTTGATCAGACATCTGGGACGGTACCGAGAGAGAGAGAGAGAGAGAGAGAGGGGAAATAGATTTAGTACAAAGAACAAAAACAACTTGTATTGATATTGCACCCTATGTAGGATAGCGTCCCCGAGCACTTCACACTGGCCTATAGCTACAGGTGTGAAAGATTTTTGTTAGGTAAGGGTATCAAACGATATGGGGCAAAGGCAGGTAATTGGAGTTGAGCTGGGGGCGCGAGGAGGGTGAGATAGAGGGGTAGAGGGAGGGAGTCCTGGAAGGTTAGGGCTGTACAACAACAACAATAACAACAGCAACCTTACATATCAGGAGGACGTCCCAAGGCGCTGGACAAGTTAGGGTTTGCACTCAAGCTGGGGGTTGGAATCAAGAGGGGTGAAGGGTAGGGGGGAGTGGGGGTGGGAGTGTGGCTGAAGTGGGGGTGGGGTGGGGGCAGTAAAGCTAAAGGCCCGACCTCCGATGGGTCTAAAGGCAGCCAGTGACACCAGCCACATTTGCGACTTACTTTCTGTGGAAAGCATGTTTGCATGGGCAGATCCCAAGCTCATCCTTGGTCTTGAACTCCTCCAAACAAACAGCACAGATCTGCCGGAAGAAAGCACCAAGTCAGCGCCAGTTAGTTGGCTTGGACACAGATTGACGAGAATGGAAGCGGGGGAGGGGCGGGCCACGCTCGGCCCATCGAGCCCGGCAATGGAACAACTCAATCTTAACGATATTTAATCCTTACATCTGACACAGTGTATTTCACATCAAGAGATAGGATTTCCTGTGAAGAGCAGTGATTGTGTAATCTTTTGCCAGTGGTTGCCCAAGGCGATCTTACAATAATCCTTTCATTTGATGCAGTGCCATATCACGTCGTTGAGACATCTCAAAGCGCTTCATAGGATATACTGTCAAGTGGTTGACTGTGTATTTTGTGGGCAAAATGCAGCAGCTAATTGGCACAGCAATGTCCCCAAAACAGTGAGTGAGTGACCAATTTTACTTAGGGGATGGTTGGCCGGGACATTGGGAGAAGCTCCCTTCTCTTTTCAAATAGCGCCATGGTATCTTTAATGCCCACCTGAACAGGCGGAGAGGACCTTGGTTAAATGTCTCATCCAAAGGATGGCACCTCTGACAAAGCAACACATTTCCAAAGACAATTCCTCCCCCCACAAATCCCGACAGGATTGGATCTGGGCTGTGGCTCACAGGCCTGCAGGCTGGATAGGCTGAATACTTCTCTTTGTATTCTTTTCTCTATGATTTTATGGACCCAAACCTTTGTTTAATGTAGTTTATCTTCACTCCCTTGAATAGGGGAGACTTGCTGGAGTTGGTCCAATCTACTCTTAGAGGGTTTGGGAAGTTTGCATTCAGGTGAACTTTCCTGCCTTGTAGGAAAAGAATGGTAAAATTGAGATCAAAATGAGAACGGGAAGCAGGTGAGAATATCGTTTCAGTAAGAGTGGGAAACAATACACTACAAATTTACATTGATCCAGCCCATCACGTCAGAAGGATGTTCTGGGTTCTCTTGCTTGCGAGGCGAGCGCGCTAACCACTATGCTACAAGACTGCAATCCATGCCAATATGGATTCTGAACAGCTGATGTGCACGAGGCTAGATTATCTGATTTCGTTCACATCAAGCCCGCATGGTAGGTTTGTTTGTAGCCTGTTTGGAACCCTGGTTGCATATTTGACACCAAGCTGTCATTCCAGAGATGTGTTTGTGGATGGCAGCCAAAGGCAGAAAGTTCACTTTCCTATAAATAGGAACTGAGCGCATGGTGTGCTGAAAGCCAGGCTGCACCGACCTCAAATCTGACCTCCCACCATCCGTCCACCCTTCCACCCCCACCACATACACACACATGCAGCCCGGTCAAAGCAAATTACATTGGAATGCAAACCCCGAGATGCTTGCCAGTGATTGCCAGCGACTGTGTAGTCTGATGGTATCTGAGAACTGAAGAGCAGTAACATCAGCTCCCACCCACTCTCATGACCACCCCAATTCCCTCCCCTTCTTCACTTTTCCAGACCCTGTGTCAAATTACGACCAAACTCCTCCTTCTCCCAGCATCCCTTCCCTCTCTCCCAATCCTCTCTCATCCTCTCACCATCAACCCTCCAACTAACCCTTCCCTCCACAACCATCTACCTCTCCCCCAAACATCAAGGATTCCCCTATACACCTAGGAACACAGGAATTGTTAGATGAAAAAAGACCAAGGTTCACTTTTTGGAAACCCATCACCATGCTTAAAAATATCCAAATCAGCTGAGATTTCCATGCATCTGACCTACACATGGAAATCCAGAGATAGATTGTTGGAATGGAATGCACTCTCTCTCCCGGAGAAACACATCTTGATTACATAATTCCGCAAAGCATTAGTCACAGGTTGGCAAGAGCCAAGGCTTGGGGTCCCCAGTGTGTGTGTTGGGGTAACTGCTGGAGTCTAACCAGCTAAAACTGCAAAGCTTGTCGTACACATGCTTGCTCTCTACACATAAGAATGTAGGAATTGCTAGACTAAAAAAGACCAAGGTCCATCTAGGTCGCCGTCTACCATCTGGTAGTTGCTTGCTACAATAACAGAGATGTTGAGAGCAATTAATTCTGTATGGATTAGTCTACTATCACAGTGGAAAGCTTCGATTCAAAGTTACCTGGTTCTTCCAAGCCATACTACAACTTACTATATGTCGTGCCTCAAATTACTCCTATGCTGTATCCCAAAATATTATTTTCCAAAAGAAATCTATCTAATTTGTATTTGAATGAATCGACACTTTCTGCTTCCACTGTCTCCCTGGGCAGCCTGTTCCACAGATTAACCACTTACAATTGCAGAGTTACAAAGCCGTGTCTGTGTTGATTCTCAACATGTGACTGCATAGAGGAAGCCTGGAACAGATAGTTAACCCGCGCTGTGTACGACACACGAGCATATGTCAGTCAACGAGAATTAACAACAAAGCTTAAGCATCCCCAAATAAACAGACAAACAACTCAGCAGCGTGCTAAGGACCATTGCAATGGACAATGTGCTGACTGTGGACAGGGCAGCCCCTCATAGGGAATAGGAAGGATTTGATCATCAACTCTGACTGGCTCGTCGGCAGGACTTGGAGGGGCAGAAAGGATTCTTTCCACTCGGCTCTGATTAACTCTGCAAGCCAAAGCTTTAACCCATGGGATAGGTCTAGCTGGTCAAGTAGTGGGTAGCCCAACCGTGCTCTCAATGGCAAGCTATATGGTTTTAGCTGGTTAGTCTCCAGCAATTATCCTAACAAGCACTCTGGGCTCCCCAAGCCTTTGCTCTTGCCAACCCGCACCTAATATTGTCCTGAATGAGGTAAGCAGGGTGCATCCTTTTGGGGAGAGAGTGTGCATTCCATTCCAGACACAGGGAAATTTCCATGTGTAGGTTTCATACATATGTGGAGCTCTCAGTTTAGTGAGGATACTCTTAAGCACGGTGATGGGCTTCTGCATGTGTCAGTCACCAAAACAAAATCAACTCTTCCTACTCTTCATTTCTGACAGACTGACTGATAGACAAATGTACAAGACACACACACAGCTGACTACCACCTCCTCTCTCTCTCTCTGTCTCACACACACAGCCACAGCCCATCTCTGACTCACATAAACATACACTTACAGAATGTTCGTTAGGGTAACTGCTGGAGTCTAACCAACTAAAACTGTATAGCTGCCATTGAGAGCACGGTCAGGCTACCCACTACTTGACCAGCTAGATCTATCCTATGGGGTAAAGCTTTGGCTTGCAGGGTTAATCGGAGCCGAGTGGAAAGAATCCTTACAGAGCCATGCACACTTACAAAGCCATGCACACATACACACTTATAAAGCCACACACACACATGTACAAACAACAACAACAAGATTACATTTGTATAGCGCCTTTCACGTCAGCAGGACGTCCCAAGGTGCTGGACAGCGTACAACATTTCAGACCCGAGCTGGGGTTAGGGGGGAGAGGGGAGGGGAAAGGGGGTGACCAATGGCATGGTCGAGCAGGAGGGTTTTGAGGCGGGACTTGAAGGCGGCTAAGGAGGGGGCGAGGTGGAGTGGTTGGGGGATGGAGTTCCAGAGATTGGGGGCAGAGTGGCTGAAGGCTCTCCCGCCAATGGTGAGGTGGGTGGGTTGGGGGACGTGCAGCAGGCCAGAGCCGGCTGAACGGAGGGAGCGGGCGGGTTGGTAGGGGGTTAGGAGGTCACATAGGTAGGGTGGGGCCAGACTATTGAGGGCCTTGTAGGTGAGGACCAGGATCTTAAACTGGATCCTCTGAAGGATAGGGAGCCAATGCAGTCGGGTGAGAGTGGGGGAGATGGGGTCGGGAGTTTGGTGCGGGAGAGGACACGGGCTGCAGAGTTCTGTATTATCTGCAGCCTGTGGAGGGAGGAGTTGGGAAGGCCGACAAGCAGGGCATTTGCAGAGTCGAGCCTGGAGGTGATGAAGGCATGAACAAAGCCATGCACACGCACACACACTTACAAAACCACACACGCGCACGCACACACACACACTTACAAAGCCACGCACACACACACACTTACAAAGCCACGCGTGTGCACACACACACACTTACAAAGCCACGCACACACACACACTTACAAAGCCACACACGCACACACACACACACACTTACAAAGCCACACACATACACTTACAAAGTCACATATACACACACACACACACTTACAAAGCCACGCAAGTGCACACACACTTACAAAGCCACGCACACACTTACAAGGCCACACACATACACTTACAAACCCACATATACACACACACACAATCACACACAGCTATCACCTCTCACACACAGCTGCCCCCCTCTCTCTCACCACACACATGCCTCCCTTAGGCAGAACATTCCTCTCGCGCTGAAATCATCAAGAAACGTCTGTATAAATAGGCCAGCTCGCCTCTGAACAGACCAAGAAGTAAACACATGGAATGGCTCCATTTACTGCAGTGTCTTTCCTTACCAAACCCAACCAGAGCCAAGAAGCAGACACATGACAACCACACACTCCAGCCCAACTCAGCCCTAGGGCTTATTGAGAAAGATTTTATTTGGCCACACTCAGGGAGATCCTGTGATAGCTTGCCTCAGTTTCCAGCACTCTTGCCTCAAGATTAGCAGGTTGTGGGTTCAGGCCGCATGTCAGAACCTGAACTCACTTAGCTAAGATGACCCTCCAGTGCAGTATGGGGGGGGGCTGCATTGATGGAGATGTTAAACTGAGGTCTCGTCTGTCTGTTCAGATGGATGTTATCAAGATCCCATGACACTATTCGAAAAAAGAACAACAAGCTTGCACTTATATTGCGCTGGCCACACAGAGCAGCGTCTCAGAGCGCTTAACAGTGGCGGAGCCTGACGCCAAGCTGGGGGGGAAGATGGCTGCAAGTACTGTCGAAGAGGAAGGTTTTTAGGTGGGACTTGAAAAAGGGGAGAGAGGGAGCAAGACGGAGGGTCTGAGGGAGACCATTCCTGAGTTTTGGAGCGTAGTCGCTAAAAGCGCGACCTCCAATGGTGGGGTGGAGTGTGCGAGGGATGAGCATGAGGCCGGTGCCAGTTGAGTGGAGTGAGGAGGTCGGAGAGGTAGGGAGGTGCCAGGGAGTGAATGGATTTGAACACGAGAGTGAGGATCTTGAAGTCGATCCGTTTGATGATCCTGGCCAGAACTGGTGAGATGGGGGTAGGCAGTTTTGTCCAGGTCAGTATGCGGGCGGCAGAGTTCTGAATGAACTGGATCTTTTGAATAGTGGAGCTGGGGAGACCAGCGAGGAGTGCGTTTGAGTAATCAACAACAAGAACAACAACTTGCACTTATATAGCGCCCACCACGTAGGGTAGTGTCTCAGAGCGCTTAACAGTGGGGTAGCCTGACTCTGAGCCAGTGGAAGTTGACAAGAAGGGAGTTTCACCCAGTTCTCAGATAAAATTGGTCACTGTTTGAGGAAATTGCTGTGTGCAAATTGGCTACCACTTTTGCCTACAAAGTACAGTTACTACACAGTAAATCTAGTGAAGCACGTTGTGAGTGCTTTTCATGTTAGGAGCACGTCTCAAAGTATTTCACACAGGATATATTGTAAAGTGGAGAGACTGTGTATTTTGTAGGCGAACTCAGTGGACAATTTTCATTCAGTAATGTCCCACAAACAGCTGTGAAGTGAGTGACAAGTTTTGTATCTGTGGGATCGTTGGTTTGGATATGAAGCAGACTGACACCTTTCCCTGCACATATGAAAGAAACCGGCTTCCAAAAGTAAGAGTGAATTCAATACACTCCTGATAACTCGTCACTCCAGAGGAAAAGGGCTCAGTGATGAGTTATCTGGAGTGGCGAGTTAGGCATATGTATAAATACATAAATAAATGCATCCAGGAGATTGCTAGCATGATGACTTAAGGGGTAGAAATAAGTTAAGGGTTGAATTATCAGAAGTTTACGATATAAGAATTTGCCAAAGTTCTGCTTTGTCTCACATTTTCGCCCACAAAATATGCAGTCAATTCACTTTACAGTATAATATGTGAAGCGCTTTGAGGCTCTGACTGACATGATAAGGCACTATGTCAAATGCAAGCAATATTATATTTTTGTCTGGAGCAAATGGTGCTAAGAGGCTAAAGCACAGCGGAGTTTCAGGGTTTCGGGCTTGGTACCAGCCTGAAGGGGTGGGCAGTCCACATAGAGGGGTTGGGGTGGGGGACATGGCAATGGCAAAGCTCATTTGGCTTACAGTGGAATGACTTGGACACAAGTCTGGGATTTAATTGTCCACGTGGGTGAAAGGGAGATGGTTAGAAGCAGGTGTTGGCTTTGAGAAGTTGACTACGGATGTGAATTTGAACTGGTCGTGCTCCAAACTGCAGCAAGCAGTGTCCGCTGACCTTACTCTCACTAGTGAGTGTGTGTGTAGCTTCCAGAATGTGCGTCATTCACGCACATGGAGCCCCACAAATAGCTCAGTCAGTAAGGGGATCTCTCTTCCCTCCTTTAATTCCCTCTTGATATTTAAATCCATGACAAAGGAAACAGTTGCAAGTTCAACAACCCTTCGCTGACCGCCCGGAGGGATCGAGCTCCACCAAATGCTGGGAACCAGACGTAACCGGCCCTAGTTATGAGGCTGCATGGTTGGCATTCCACATCCAACTCCCAGCAAAAGAGAGGCTCTTGAAAACAATAATAATAATAATCCTTGCATTTGTGCCCACAAAATATGCGTCATCTCAAAGCACTTCACAGAATATACCGTAAAGTAAATTGACTGTATATTGTGGGCGAGTGGTTGCACCCGAGTTGGGGGTTGGAATCAAGAGAGGTGGAAAGTTGGGGAAGGGGTGGGAAAATGACTAAAGCGGTCAAAGAGGAAGGTCTTGAGACAGGCATTGAAGGAGGCAAGTGAGGGAGCGAGGCAGAGGGGCTACGTACGGGATGGAGTTCCAGAGGTTGGGGGCAGAATGGCTGAAGGCGTGACTGCAGATGGTGGGATCGGCAGGGAGCGGGACATGGTGCAGGCGGTAAAGGTTTAGTAGGTCGTAGAGGTATGGAGGAGCAATACCGTGGAGGGCTTTAATGATGTAACTAATTTTAATAATGATTTTAAGTTCACCCTTTGAGATGCAGAAGCATGGAAGAGGGAAGGGCACTTTTCAACAATTTGAGGGTAGAGAGGGGTGAGGTGAAGCGGTGATTAAAAGTCAGAGTAAGGTGGAGTTAGGGAGACACTTACCTCATGTAAGTTCAGCTCCTTTACTTTCTCTTTCACAATGACCTGACAAACATAGAGAAAGGCAGCATGTTAGGTTGGTCTCAATGGCATTTCCAGGTCCACGTCAGAGGTATTATTGTACGCCAGTTGCTAAATTTCTCAAAGTGGATACTGTAAAGTGGATTGACTGTATATTTTGTGAGAGAAACACGGCAGCAAATTTGCGCACAGAAATGTCCCACAAACAGTCGTGGATTGAGTGACCAAATTTTTTTTAAAAAGGGTTTATTACGCCTGTAAATGTTATCCTATGTGTAGGGTGCTGTACAAGATACAAGTTGTTGTTGTTCAGTCTCTTACCTGTTTATACGCGTAGAGCTCCTTGTGAGCTTGATGCCGTAACCTGCGCAGACAAGACAAACAAACAGGTTGGTCATCTTCATCCTCACAAGACCGACACAGAGTAAAAGTCCTTCTGTTCTGCATGTCCCTCGTGCCTGCCACTCCACCATTGGCGTCCGAGCTTTCAGCCACTACCCCCCGAGACTCTGCAACTCTTTGCCTCAATCCCTCATCTTTGCCCATCTTCAGATGGCACTTGAAGACCTTCATTTTCGACCGTGCCTACGGTCACCTGCACTATCTCTTCCCAGCTCAGTGTCACTGTTAAGCATTCTGAGACACTACCTTGTGTGAAGAGTGCTGTATAAATGCAAGTTGTTGTTGCTATTGGAAGCTTTGAGACACCGGGTTTGGTCTACAGAATGATAGAATCTTACAGCACAGAAGGAGGCCATTTGGCCTGTGCCGGGTCTTTGAAAGAGCTACCAACTAGTCCAATTCCCTTGCTCTTTCCCCATAACCCTACAAAAGTAGCTTTCCTTCTCAAGTAAATATCCATTTCCCTTTTGAAACTTATTATTGAATCTGTCTCCACTATCCTTTCAGGTAATGCATTCCAGACCATAACAACTCTCCGTGTAAAAACATGTTTCCTCATCTCCCTTCTGGCTCTCTAAATCGGAAGGATTTGGCAACATGAAGCAGAGGACCCTCCCGGCTCCTATAACACAGAGCATTTCGATATCTCAATCCTTTCCCAAATGGACTGAAATGTCCTGATTAATATTAGCAGCTGGCCGACCCACATTAGATTCGGCATATTTTTAATTCTTACAACTGATGTTTTTCGCTCGTCGCCTCGCTCTTATTCTGAAGAAACGAGACAGCAACTCTGCGTGAATCTATGGCAGCTCGGGAATCCCTTCTCCAATGCCAGTCTCGGGAGCCTGGTCTCCTTCCTCCGTCCACCTACTCTTGGATCATCTGATCAATCGATCCCTCAAGGGGACAGCTCAGAGGTAACTGGTGACTGACCTGGAGGTGGAGCTTATCATTAGATATCGGGGAGTCCGGAGAGTGTACTTGTGACTAAATAGGTATACAAACATCCTCAGAACGCTTCATGCTGTCAATGGTATCCTTTCTCTTAAGAAAAACCTGCTGATTGTGACTACACAACACTCTATCAACTCCACCCAACACTCCCTATCCGAGACGAACCCAGTCGATTTGTTGTCATTGTGAGGGGTGAGAGGTATGTAAGTATGAGTGTATGTCTATGTGTGTGTGTGTGTTTGCGTATGTAATAAAAATAATCCTTGCATTTGATATAGTACCTTATCACGTTGTTGAGACATAGGAACAGGAGTAGACCATTTAGCCCCTCAAGCCTGTTGCGCCATTCTATAAGATCACAGCTGATCTGTACCTCAAGTCCAATCACTTGCCCTTTTTCCTATATCCCTTGACACCCTGACCTAACACCCTCAACCTTCTAAGATCAAGGGAATAGAGACCAAGTTTATGCAACGTGTCCACACAATTTAACCCTTTAAGCTCTGTACCATTCTGGTGAATCTGCACTGCACCCCCTCCAGAACTAATATATCCTCCCTGAGGTGTGGTGCCCAAAACTGGACGCAGTTTTCCAGATGGGGTCTGACCAAGGCTCTATATAGTTGAAGCATCATTTCCTCGCCTTTATATTCCAACCCCTTGAGATAAAGACCAACATCCCATCAGCTTTTTTGATAACTGTTTGTACTTGTGAGCTTGCTTTTAGCGATTTGTGTACATGGACACCCAAATCCCTTTACTCTTCCACAGTTCTTAGTTTCTCCCCTATTCACCTTAGTTTCTCATCTCATCTCATAGTTTCTCATCTTTCAGAGACGTCTCAAAGCGCTTCACAGAATACACTGTGAAGTGAATTGACTGTATAGTTTGTGGGTGAAGCGTGCCAGCTAATTGCCCACAGCAGTGTCCCACAAACAATCATGGATTGAGTGACCAAATTATAATTTTTTTTGAAGGGTTTATTGCTTCCAGAAAGTGATCCACCAAACGACTAGCAATTGAATTCCTATGTACTTACTGCTAGGTAAACAGGCGTGTGGAGTAAGGAAACATGCCTAAGGTTTCGGTCTGCCTGGCAATCGATGATCTCAAGTTTCCCCTATGTTCAATGGTCTGACCCCATTCCCCCACTTCTCCCCACTGTGTATGTGTGGTGAGGAGCAGGGGCACTGGCTGATTCTACTAATGGGGGAGGGGCAGCAGGGGTTTGGGAGGGAATTAAAATAATAACAATCCTTACATTTGATACTGCACCTTTCACATCAGGAGGACATCTCAAAGTGCTTCATAGGATTTACTGTGAAGTGCATTGACTATTTCTTGTAGGATGCAAAATACGGGCAGCCCAATTTGCACAGAGCAGTGTCTCACAAACAGCCAGTGAAGTGAAAGACCAATTTTATCTGGGTTATTGTTAGCCACGATCCTGGGAGAGAGAAACTCCCTTCTCTTTTCAAGTAGCGCCATGGGAATCCTTATCATCCACCTGAACAGGCAGACAGATCTCGGTTTAATGTCTCATTCAAAGGATGACACCGTCTCGACAACACAATTCTCACCCCAGCACTGTACTGGAGTACCAGTTAGGAATACGTGCTCAAAGCGCTGATGTAGGGTTTGAACCCACAACCTTCTGACTCAGAGGTGAGAGTGTTACCAACTGAGCCAGGCTGACACCTAATCACTATCGAGTCCTCAAGGCCCCAATTCTTTAGTATGCAACACATGGTACGGTCACAGGCCAACAATTACAAACTTTAGCACAACATGACCACTGTTTACTTTCACCCATCTCGGGAAGCACTGTTGGCCCAAAATAAACAGGTATGAAGGCTGCCTCCAACTTACCTTACGCTCTGGGTAATGTGAGAGGCTATGAGTGCAGTGTGGGCAGTATGAGGAGTGTTTGACTGACACTGACACATTGCAGCATGTAGTCTGAGGCGTTGCCATGAGACCACAACCCACGTGTCAGCCAGGTTCAGTCAGCAGCACTCTCGCCTCCGAGGCAGAAAATCATGGGTTTGAGCCCCAAGTCGGGACTTTGAACTCACACTGGGCTGGATTGTCAGAGGTGCCGTCCTTTTAATGAGACAGCAAACTTAGGTCCTGTTCAGGTGGATCTTAAAGATCCATAAAAGACATTAAAAGACATGGTGCTACTTGAATAGAGAAGGGAGATTCTCTCTCCCGGTGTCCTAGCCAACAATCCCCCAAATAAAGTTGGTCACTCCCTCCGTGGCTGTTTGTGAGACATTGACTGCGCAAATTGGCAGCTGCATTTGCCTTCAAAACACAGTTACTTACACTACACTTCACAGTAAAATCCTGTGAAGTGCTGTGAGACGTCCTCCTGATGTGAAAGGCACTGTATCCAATGGAAGAATTATTATTATAAACATGTGATAAAACAATGGAATAATTACGCTGAATGTGTGTCACGCAGCCTGGCCAACCAAAAGGCTTCGGGATTGAAGAGACAAACGAGTTTCATCATTTAACCCAATTTCCGCTCATACAATTGTTTTATTCTGTGAAACTCATGAACAGGCTGCAATGCCACTTAGCGAGGAGATCACTCTCCAGTAGCTGAATAAAATACTGGAGTCCTCACCTTGCAAGAGAGAGAAACTGGGTTTGATTCCCAGGCGGGGTGAAACCTTAGGCAAATTTCCGTACTCTACGCACCTCTGTTTACTTAGCAGTAAGTAGGTTTAACTTGCAATAAGTCACCCACCAAATACAGTCAACTCACTTTACAATTTGAGACGTCTCAACAATGTGATTAAGTGTTACATCAAATGCAAGGATCATTATTATTATTATTATTAAACCTTTCACTTCACACTGTGGGCTGGTGACTGACCCTGGGTGGGGGAGGAGTGGGTATCGTAAGAAAAAGATAGCAACCTGTCTCATGGCTGAACACCTTTGGCCTCTGTTCTCTCTCCTCTTTGTCGTTCTCGCTCCCCGCAGCTAAATACTTAGCAGTGGTGTTTTATGCGTTACACAAATGTTCGGATCCTTTGGGATATAATAATCCTTGCATTTGATATAGAGCTTTATCATATTGTAGAGACGTCTCAAAGTGCGTCACAGACTATACTGTAAAGTGATTGGGTGACCAAATTATTACATATATATTTTTTGAGGGGATTATTACTCCCAGAAAGTGATCCAACAATCGACTAACGGCCAGGTTCCTACTTACTGCTTGGTAAACAGAGGAGTGTGGAGTGAGGAAACTTGCCTAACGTTTCTCTCTGCCTGGGAACTGAACCAACATCCTTTCGCTTGCGAAGCAATCGCGATAACCAATAGCTATGGGACATTTTTTCTCCCTCCCCCACTGTCCCATCTCCACTCACGTTTAAAGTTAAGAACAGAGAGGTGAAACTGTTTGATCTGCTGCTTTATCATGTTGAAATCTCTCAAAGCTCTTTACACAATAACTTGCTTTGAAATGTGGCGATTGCAACGTGGGCAAACGTGATGGCTAATCAGCACCAGCCAAGGCCCACACAGGTCAATGAGTGGATCAGTCAATTAATGGTCCTCATTACCTTTGTGAAGCACTTTGAAATGTTAATATTAATAATAATAATAATTCTTGCATTTGATATAGCCCCTTATACCGTCGTTGAGACGTCTCAAAGCGCTTCACATAATATACTGTAAAGTGAATTGACTGTATATTTTGTGGGTGAAACATGGCAGCCAATTGCGCACAGCAGCGTCCAACAAACAGTCGTGGATTGAATGACCGAATTGTTAGTTAGTTAGTTAGTTAGTTAGTTAGTTATTTTGGGGTGGGGGAGGGATTATTACCCCAGAAAAGCAATCCACCAATCGACTAACAACCAGTTTCCGATTTACCACTAGATAAACTTGCCTAAGATTTTGCTCAGCCTGGGAATCGAACCCAGGTCCTCTCGCTTGCGAGGCGAGTGCTCTAACCAATATGCTGCAGGACTCCACAAATGTTATCCTGTGTGAAAGATGCAATCAAAGTGCATGTTATTGTTAAGCAATTTTTGTGGGTAAGTCTGGATGATGTAGGATTATTGGCCAGAACACTGGAAGCAATTCCTGTTTGTAGGTTCAAGCCCCACGTCGGGACTTTGAGCACACAATCTCAGATAACACTCCAATGCAATGCTGGGGGTGTAGTGTATCGTTAGAGGTGATGTCCTTCGGATGAATTTGCCTATTCAACTGGATGTCAACGATCCCATGGCACTATTCGAAAAGAGAAGGGAGTGTCTCCCAGCATGGAGTGGTTGGGCCTAATGGCCTCTTTCTGTGCCATGTCATTCTATGTAATTTTCCCGGTTTCCTGGCTGAGATAAAACTGATCACTCACTCCTCGGCTGTTTGTGGGACATTGCTGTGCGCAAAATAAATGCCATATTAGCCTAAAAAATGAACTGTTACTCGACTTTGCTGTAACAATAACAGCATTCATTTAGTGTCCTTCACATGATATAGCATTTCGGAGAGCTTAACAGTGGTGGATCTTGACGCCGAACCATAGGGAGGTTGGAGGTGATCGTAAACATAATCTTGAGGAACGTCTTGAGGCATGATGTGAAACTGGGGAAGGAGGGGGCAAGGCAGTGGGATTGATGGAGAGGTCCAAAGCTTTGGGGTGAAGTGGCTGAAAGCACAGCCACTGCTCGTAGAATGAAAGGGACGAGGGACAAGAAGGAGGCGAAAGCCTGCCGAGTGGAGGCAGCGGGTGGCAGAGGGTTAAGTAACTAGGTCAGAAGATGACAGGGCTTAAAGAAATTTTTAGAATATTTTATTATTATTATTAACAACAACAAAATAACAAACAACAAAACTACATTTGTATAGAAGAGGAGGGTCTTGAGATAGGTCTTGAAGGAGGCAAGGGAGGGGGCGAGGCAGAGGGACTGTGGGATGGAATTCCAGAAGGTGGGGCAGAGTGGCAGAAGGCCCACCTGCCAATGGTGGGGTGGGCAAGGCAGGGGATGTGAAGCAGGCGGAGGGAGTGGGTAGGATGGTAGGGAGTTAGGAGGTCACAGAGGTAAGGGGGAGCAAGACCATAGAGGGCTTTGAAAGTGAGGACCAAGATCTTGAATTGTATCCTCTGTTTGAAGCCAGTGGAGTCGGGTGAGGATGGGGGTGAAGGGTTCACAGAGCCTGGTGCAGAAGAGGACCTGGGCTGCAGAGTTCTGGATGATCTGCAGCCTATGGAGGGAGGAGTTGGTGAGGCCGACAAGCAGGGAGTGTGCGTAGTCGAGCGTGGATATTATGAAAGCATGCATGAGAGTCTCGGTGGCTTGTGATGTCAGACAGTGGCGGAGCCGGGTGATGTTGCGGAGTTGGAGAAAGGCGGAGTGGGTCATGGCACGGGTGTGGGATATGAAAGACAGTTGAGGGTCAAACAGGGCACTGAAGTTCCAGACTGGCTCCGTGAGATGCAGAGTGCATCCATGGATGGTGATGCTGTCAGTGCCTGAGGTGTGGAGGCACTGACGGGAGCCAATCAGGAGAGCCTTGGTCTTATTGACATTCAACTGCAGGAAGTTAGCTCTCATCCAGGACTTGATGTCTGACAGACATTCTGTCAGGACAGCAGTGGTCCTGGAGTCAAGGGTGGAGGCAGAGAGGTAGAGTTGGGTGTCATCTGCATACATGTGGAAGTTGACCCCATGTCTGTGGATGATGTCACCAAGAGGGAGCATATAGGTATTGAAGAGGAGGGGACCAAGGACAGAGCCCTGAGGTACACCGCACATGATGGTGCAGGGGCTACAGGAGAAGCCGTTAATGGTGACAAAGTGGAGACGGTGGGATAGGTAGGATTCGAACCAGGCACGGACAGGTCCGCAAAGATTGAGTTGAGAGGAGAGCTGGTGCAGGAGGATAGAGTGGTCAACAATGTCGAAGGCAGCAAAGAGGTTGAGGAGGACAAGGAGGTAGAGGGAGCCGTGGTCGCAGATGTTCAGAATGTTGTTAGTGACTTTGACCAGGGCCTCTTCTGGGCTGTGGGCAGCACGGAAACCTGATTGAAGAGGTTCAGAGAGGGAATGGCGGGTGAAGAAAGAGTGAAGGTGGGGACATAATGACTTGTTCCAGGGCCTTGGAGAGGAATGGGAGGTTGGAGATGGGGTGAAAGCTAGAGAGTAGGGATGGGTCCAGGGAAGGTTTTTGAGGATGGGGGTGATGACAGCTGTTTTTAGGGGTGTGAATCAATCCACTTTACAATTTTAGGGAGGTGAACAGTGCCAGTGGATAAGGAGAGGTTGATAATGTTGGTTAAATGAGGGGCCAGGAGGTGGAGCTGGGAGGTGAGGAGAGAGGTGGGGATGGGGTCGAGGGAGCAGGTGGTGGGCTTCATTTTTAAAGTGATGAGGTGAGGGAAGAGGGGGAGACAGGGTCGAAGCTGTATAGG
Source organism: Callorhinchus milii (assembly GCF_018977255.1). Taxonomy (NCBI): domain Eukaryota; kingdom Metazoa; phylum Chordata; class Chondrichthyes; order Chimaeriformes; family Callorhinchidae; genus Callorhinchus; species Callorhinchus milii. Next base: position 68,576,301 of record NW_024704742.1, read on the forward strand.
GAGGGATGGGTGTGGGCCGGGGCGTGGGGGGGAGGTGGCGAAGGGGTAGAGGTGGACGGGGAGAGACAGCTGAACAAATCGCCTTGATTTTGTAGTCCAACATTTCCAGTGAAATTGGAGGAGAGGGTAGGCTGGGGAGAGGGAAGCTGGGGGGAGGAGGTAGTTAGTGGTGGAGAAGAGGAGCCTGGGATTGTCTTTGGCCTCCAAGATTATCCTGGAATAAAAGGGTGATTTGACGGAGGCGAGGGTGGAGAGGTAAATCTTGATGTGGTGGGGCTTGATTGATTCTCTGTTCCTGAAGACAGCCACACAGACCCCCACCCCTTCTCTCCCCACATCCTCTCTCTCCCTCCATCCCCTATCTGCCTCCATTCCTTCTCTCCCTCTTTCCACTCTCTCCCCCCATCCCCTCTCTGCCCCCATCCCCTCTCTCCTCCTCCCCTCACCTGATCAGGTAGCAGCAGAAGAGCAAGCTGAGGATGAAAACAAAGATAGCTGTCCCGAAGACCACAATGTAGATATTGAGCGGGAGGTTTTGAAACCCTATGTTTGGCATCTTGAAGTTGTCCTTGTTGAGATTCGTGTTCACGGGCAACCTAAAGCAGAGAGAGAGAGAGAGAGAGGTCAGTGTTTGCTCTGGTTGCATGAGCAGTCAGTGCTTGGGTGTCAGCCTGGCTCAGTGGTAGCACTCTCACCTCTGAATCAGAAGGTTGTGGGTTCCAGCCCCACTTCTGAACTTTAAACTCCTATAGTCCAGCCTGACATGCCAATGCAACTGAGACGTTAAAGCAAATTCCCAACTGTGTCTGTTCAGCTGCATGTTAAAGATTCCCCGTGGCACTGTTCAAAAAGAGAAGGGAGTTTTCCCTCTCCCGGTGTCCTGGTCAATATTCCCCCAAATAAATGTAATCATTCACTTCACGCTGGTTTGTGGGACATTATTATGGGCAAAATAGCTGCTTTTTGCAACTCCAATCAGAGAATCCCTCCCCAGAGACTCTCCTTCATTCTTTCCCACTATTAAAGTAATAATCAATAATAATCTAAGAATATACTGTAAAGTGAATGACTGTATACGTTGTGGGTGAAACCCAGCAGCAATTGCGCACAATGGTGTCCCTCAAATAGTTGTGGACTGAGTGACCAAATTTTAATTTTTAAAGTCTGTCCTACCCAGTGTGATTCAGTTGGGCAATACAGTTACACACTAAGAAAATACACAGTCACTACACTTTACAGTAAAATTATGTGAAGTGCTTTGAGAGGTCCACTGTTGCAAAAGTAAGGATCATGATCAATTTTTTGTGGAAAATTGGCTAAAACGTCATCCATTTATACTTATGCCTTGGGTGATTCATACTCAGAACCTCAACTGCAACAACTTGTATTTAGACAGTGCCCTTCACGTGGGGGTAGCGTCTCGGAGCGTTTAAAACTTCCTGCAGCCTCTAAACTAAAGGTGACATCATCCGCAGACATGGGGTTAACTTCCACTGTATGCGGATGACACCCTTTCCTCCTCTACCCTCAACTCCACGACCACCGATGTCCTGACAGTCTGCCTGTCCGACATCGAGTCCTGGACGAGAGACAACTTTCTTCAGCTCAACGTGAGTAAAACTGAGGCCCTCCTGATTGGCTCACGTCAGCGCCTCCGCACCTCAGGCGCTGACACCATCAGCATCCAAGGCTGCACTCTCCACCTCTCAAAGCCGCTCAGGAACCTCGGGGTTCTGTTCGACCCTGAGCTGTCCTTTCTCCCTCATATCTGCGCCACAACAGGCACCGCCTTCCATCACCTCCGGAATATCGCCAGACTACGGCACTACCTCACCCCTCACGCTGCTGAAACCCTGGTCCACGCCTTTATCACCTCAAGGCTGGACTATGGGAACTCTCTCCTCGCCGGCCTTCCCGGCACCTCCCTCCACAAGCTGCAGGTCATTCAGAGCTCTGCAGCTCGTGTACTGTCCCGCACCAGACTTCGCGACCACATCACTCCCACCCTCGCTCGCCTCCACTGGCTCCCCATCCCCCAGAGGATCGAATTCAAGATCCTCATCCTCACCTACAAGGCCATTCACGGCCTCGCTCCCTCCTACCTCTCCAACCTACTATCCCCCTACCTACCTGCCCGTACCCTCCGTTCCTCTGGCTCCGGACTGCTCCACATCCCCCGCCCCAACCGCCCTACCATCGGTGGCCGGGCCTTCAGCCTCTCAGCCCCTAAGCTCTGGAACTCTATCCCGCAGTGCCTTCGCCGCTTCCTCCCTTTCCTCCTTCAAGGCCGGTCTCAAGACCTTGACTGTCGCGTTTCGCCCACAAAATACGCAGTCACTACACTTTACAATATATTCTGTGAAGCGCTTTGAGATGTCTCAAAGATGTGATAAGGCGCTATATCAAATGCAAGGAATTTTATTGTTATGAGAAACGTGGAGATAAGTGCCTCAGAAAGGCAATAAAGAGAACGGAAGTAAGACGGGGTGGAGGGGGTGCGGGGAAATGAGGACGGGGATGGGAGGGAATGGGGGTGGCATTTCCAAAACCTCACCAACTAGGATGCGGTCTGGGTGGTTTATTGCGAACTGTGTCGTGCCAGTGGTCAAACATCGGTGAACAAAGAGCCTGAACAGAAGTCAAATCACAGTCAGTTAGGGTGACGAGAAACTGAGAGAGAGCCTGGCAACAGGCCAGCAGTAATATTCCCGCAAGTCCCACCTTCTCTTCAGCAAGTTCACTGCAATGGCACTTTTGGTTTCAGTGTTACTTATTTTAATAATAAGACTTTAGGTATAAAGCTTTATCACACCATCAAGACTTGGCAAAGAGCTGCACCGCAATTTTTGTAAAGTAATAATCATAATAACAATCCTTGCATTTGATAGAGCACCTTATCACATCCTTGAGGTGTCTCAAAACTCCTCACAGGATACTAGTGTAAACTGCAATGCCTGTGTTTTGTGAGCAAAATGCGGCAGCCAGTTGTGCACAGCAGTGTCTCACAAACTGCCATAGAGTGAGTGACCAATTTTATTTGGGGGATTGTTGGCACCCGGAAAGAGAAATTCCCTTCTCTTTTCGAATAATATTATGGCATCATTAACATCCACCTAAACAGACAGACAAGTCTGTTACTTGGTGTAACACCTCCTCCGAAGGATGTCACCTCCGACAATGCAACACCATCCTAGCACTCCATTTCTCTTTTGGTTCCCCAGTCAGTATCTTATATTTGCGTCCCCTGAGTAGAGAATCTCAAACCAGTGTTAACAGCCTGTTTACCCTTTTATAATTTCAAACACCTGTATTTGGTCCCCTATTAAACATCAATTGAGTGAAAAAGGCCTAACTTATTCAGTCTATTCTATAGCAGTAACCTGCCAGCCCTGATATCAAACCTACGCTGTACTCTTTTCATTGTGCTATATCCTTCTTGTAGTGTGGAGACTAGAATTTAGACACCCATACTCTAAATATGGTCTAACCAAGGTTTTATCTGAATTCAACCTCCTCACAGAAAAATCTTGTGTTGTCCCTGGGTTTATTCAGTGCTATGCGTCATGCCATGCATCACCTTAGGATGTCGTCCTGACGGGAAAGGCGCTATGTAAGAGCAATTTGTTGTTATCATCAATTCCAGACACTGGTGATAAATGACACTTAACCCAACACTGTGTGACATTGTGCAATCTCCTCTCATTCACAGTCGTGTAACCACATGCACTTTGCCCTGTGTTACACACATAGAAACTTGGAAAATTCTCAGCACAGAAGGAGGCTGTTCAGCCCACTTGGTCTGTGCCAACATAACACATTGTTATGGCATTAATCTCTGGGTGAGACATTGGTTGGGCCGAATGGCCTGTTTCCGTGCCGTACAGTCTATTGTCCTTCTTCCCATGTCATTGTGAAATGCTCTGACACGTTATCCTACATGAAGGGCGCCTGTAGAGTCCTGTAGCTTATTGGTTAGAGCACTTGCCTGGCAAACGAGAACCCGGGTTCAGTTCCCAGGTAGGGCGAAACTTTAGGCAAGTTTTCTTACTCTTTCTCTTTAACCGAGCCTTCAGCTCCCCTCTCGACTCTCTTCCCCCTCCTCGCTCCCTCCCTTCCCTCCCCTCACCCTGACCATTTCCCCCCTCCTCGCTCCCTCCCTTCCCTCACCCTGACCATTTCCCCCCTGCTCGGGTCATGACCCAACTGTGCAGCGCCTTGGGACGTCCTCCTGACGTGAAAGGCGCTTTATAAATTGAATCTTGTTGTTGTTGTTACTCAGCATGCCGCTGTTTACCGAGCAGTAAGTAGGAACCCGGTTGTTAGTCAATTGGTGGATCTCTTTCCGGAGGTAATAATCCCTCCAAAAATAAAAACAATTTGGTCACTCAATCCACAACTGTTTGTGGACACTGCTGTGCGTAATTGGCTGCCACGTTTTGCCCACAAAATATAAAGAATACACTTTACAGTATATTCTGTGAAGCGCTTTGAGATGTCTCGACGACATGATAAGGCACTACATCAGATGTAAGGATTATTATTATTACAAATACAAGATGTTGTTACCCCATGTCCCTGAATATTTTTTACTGATCAGGTTCTTATCCAGTCCCCTTCTGAACTATTCTTTTCATCCAGTCTCAATAGCCACTTGTGACGACTCAAACAACTCTCTGAGCGAAGAAATTCCTCCCAAATTCTGTTAATAATCCCGAGACTATGCCCTAGTCGTTGATTCTGCAGTTCAAAACACTCTCCCTCTCTCCAGACACCCGCTTAGGAGAAGCCGAGAACTATGGACATGTCACCTGCAAAATGTTAGATGGATCCCTGGAAAAAGCAGCCTCCAAGGTAGTGAGTAAACTGTCCCACACCCATCACCGTGCTTCGAGAAAATTATAGTGTCAGTGTGCGGGGTAACCCAGTAAACCTCAGTGTCCAAAGTAATGCAGCGTGTCCTGCCTGAAGGGTCCGTGTAAATATAAGCTGTTGTTTTCCTGTATCCCTGAATATTTTTGTTTATCCAGGCCTCTACTCAACTATTATTTTGATCCACTCTCAACAGCCACTTGTGAAGATTTGAGAGTAACTCTCACTGTCCCAGACTAACACAGTACATAAAAACATAAGAATTGTTAGATGAAAGAAAACCAAGGTCCATCCAGTTCGCCTTCCAGCATCCTGCCAGTCGGGTGTACATGTTATGCTCCCAAACTATATCCTGTATCCTGAGGTATTATTTCCTAATAGAAATTTATCAGTGAATCTTGGAATGTCAGTAAGCTTCAGTGTCTGGAGTAACACAGTTATGTCTCTGGGTCCTGGAGTAATGCAATAAGTGCTAGGGCCCACAGTAACACAGTTAGTCAGCACTGAACATTGACAAGATGTTGCTTCAAACAACTTGGCATTGCCAACCCCCCCCCACACACACACTCATCCCTCAACACTACCCCCCTACCTCACACAACAGTCACAGAATCCAGCATATGTTTGCTTGAAGCAGCCTTGTCTCAGGACTCCACAATAAACCTCCTGGTCCCTCCTTTGCTTTCTGTCTACCTCTCTCCATCTCAGGCCGGAATCTGTCACGTCACTTGTTTAACCAGTGTAGACATTCGCTCAGTTCTTTAACTCCTTGAGAGCTGGATTTGCAATGTAACTTTCTAAGACTAGGAAGAATTCCTCTGCCCTCATTTTACTGTACCTGGGCACAGTAGCGATACTCAGGCAAAGATTAGGGCTACGGCAAATGAGAGAGAGAGAAGAGGGAGAGAGAGAGATGCAGAGAATGTCAGGGAGGGAGAGAGAGAGAGAGAAACAGACAGATAGACAGACAGAAAGAAAAAAAGGAAGGAAGGAAAAAAATTGAGTGAGAGAAAAAGGGAAATGTATAAATGCAATTTATTGTTGTTGTTTCTATTGTTAGAGAGGGTCAGAAATAAAGTGAGGGAGAGAGAGAGATAACAAACGGAAAGAGAAAGCGAGAAATAAAGGAAGTGAGAGTGAGAGAGCGAGAAAATTAGTGAGATAGGGAGAGAGAGGATTTCTCACACTCACTGCTGTCGGCTGCTAGTTTGCCTAAGCTGCACGGTTTCTGACACTCAATGTCCACAAACAGCCATGTAGTGAATGACCAACTGTATCTGGGTGATTCTTGGCCACGACACCAGAAGAAATTCCCTTCTCTTTTTTTGAATGGTGCCATGTGATCTAACATTCACCTGAATAGGCGACGGAGCTTTAGTTTAAACACCGGACGAACCTGCCACCACCCCAGCAATCTGTGAGCGCCTGCTGGCTTCCTGCTTGACCTGGCAACCATTTTGTAGCGGGTTCCGTGACAACAACAACTTGCATTTATATATTTTGCTTTTCACACAGGATAGCGTCTTGTGGAGGGTTGTACAGTGACAGGGTAGGGCACTGAGCAAGAGAGAAGGTAGAAGGGATCATAGGGACGTAGGATTTAAGGATGGATAAAGAGGGGGTGAGGTAGAGGGATAGTCAGTCCCAGAGGTCAGGGAGGCTGAAGTGGGGTGAGATGTGGCCAGCTCAGCTCCATACGTCAGTGGATGAACTGCACTCACAATTCTCAGTGTAGGCTGAAGCTTGGGAGTGGGTTAGTCAAATGGCCTGCCTCTCAGCGGAGCAAAGGTAGCACCTTGAAAGATGGTGAGGTAAATGGATTGAACAGAGCAAATCTCCCCCTCCCAATGCCTGACAACTGTGAAAAGCATTGTACTGTTGTGGGTTCAAGCCTCGCCTTGGGAATTGGAACTCATTTAGACCTTTGGCACAATTTGAAAACAGAAGGAAGTTTTTTCCCCATGTTCTGGCCAACAATCCCCCAAATAAACTTGGTCAGTCACTTCAGTGGAGGCTTAGCCTAGACTATATGAGTTCAAACTCCCCACCCATCTCTTGGCACAATTGCCTGCATTTATCAATACCTCTCTCCTTGTCTCACTTTTAAAGCCCTCCACGGTCTTGGCTCTCCCTACCTCTGAACTCTCAAAAACCTTACCAACAAGCCCTCACCCTCCGTTCAGTAGGCACTGGCCTGCCCCATGTCCCCCACCCTCGTCGGTTGGGCCTTTCTCCTTTCTACCGCCACCTTCGGGTACTGCATCAGGAGCCCCTTACGCTCACCTCCTTCAAGATCCATCACAAGACGTTTCCCTTTGACTGCGCTTTCGGTCGTCTGCCCCACACCTCCATCGCCAACTTCCTTGGCCTCCACCCGTCTCAAATACCACCTCCAGCTCTGGTACAAATACTCAACTGCCCAATGACTTTGGATGTCCTCTCAACGTATATCAGTTATTATTGTGGTCAAACCCACAATCTTCTGACCCAAGAGGCGAGAGTGCTCACGACTGAGGCGAACTGATTGGTAATCTAGAAGTGCATCACACAGTACTTGGGACGTCTTCCCGACATGAAAGGCGCTATACAAATACAACTTTGTTGTTGTTGTGATCTACTTCAGCCCAGACTTTGAACTCAAAGCTCTGCCCACTCGCACACTCTCTCCTTCAAAACCTTCCTTTGTTAGAGGTTAATCCACAAGCTTCTGAGCCAGAGGCAAGAGCACGACTGAGATGTTTTGGACTGGAGGACTTTAAAAGTCTTTAAAAGACTTTAAAACTGCTGGGGAGTAAGGGGTTAAGGAGCTCTGGGCCGTTACATTTGGTTGAACTTTCATAAAAGAATTACAGAAACTGCTTTGCAAAAGTATGGTCGCACGTCGTTCTCATGGCTTCGGGGGGGAAATAAAAAAAATAAAATCAATCATTTGTTTCGTGGCTGTTTGTGGGGGACATTGCTGTGCGTGAATCGATTCGCCTACAGAATACACAGTCACTACTGTTTACAGTAAATCCTGGGAAACGCTTTGAGACGTCCTCCTGTCTTGAAAGGTGCTGTATCAAATGCACAGGACACATAGGAGTGTGTGTGTGTCTGTGTGTTTGTGTGGTGGAACTCTGCAACACTTTTTCTCTATCCCTCCTCCTTGCCCCTCCTTCCCCATCATCAGGTCGTGTCTGAAAACCTTTGTCTTCGATCGTGTTTACAGTCACCTGGCTCTGGCTCAGCGCTGTGCTCCGCCACTGTCAAGAGCTCTGGGACGCTATCCTGCGTGAGGAGCTCTGTATAAGTGCAAGTCGATGTTGTGGTGGGAGGGGACATGAGGTCTGTATTTGTTGCAGGGCCAGTTCCAAAGCACACAAGCCTGCTGTGTGTGGCCTTTCGGCTGTTCGAGGGTCAAGCCATGGCTCAGGCTAAACCGGGGCCTGCACTCCGTCTGACGTCCCCTCTGTGAACCCGTACCTCTCTGTCCTTTCCTCTTTTGCTGAGTTAATTAAAGTCTTCAGACAGGAATTTACAGATTAATGTTTATTTAAGAAAGGCTTTGGCATAGTTTGGTTCAAAGTGCATCCAGCTTTACTGGAACTACACAACAGTGGGGGGGTGGAAACAGGAGGAGGGAGGGAGGGGAGATAGGCCACGAGTGAGTTATTGTGTGAGGCAGGTCATTGTCATGTAAGCACCAGCCTCACCAATACTCACGTTAGCTGGTTAGTGGGGTTCAATGACCACTGGTTCAACAGCTCAGCCTGGCTGAGTCTGTACCACTCTCACCTCTGGATCATAAGATTATGGTTTCAAGCCCCTTTAAGCTCACAGTCTAGCCTGACATTCCAGTGCTGTGCTGGGGGGAACACTGCAGTGTTGGAGATATCGTGCTTCAGATGAGATGTTAAACCGAGGTCTTGTCTGTCTGTTCAGGTGGATAATAATAATAATAATCCTTGCATTTGATATAGCGCCTTATCACGTCTTCATGACAACTCAAAGCGCTTCACAGAATATACTGTAAAGTGAATTGGCTGTATATTTTGTGGCCAAAACAGGGCAGCCAATTGTGCACAGCAGTGTCCCACAGACAGTTGTGAATTGAGTGTCCAATTTATTATTATTATTTTTTTTAAAGGAATTATTACCCCCGGAAAAGTAGTCCACCAATCAACTAACAACCGAGTTCCGACTTACTGCTTGGTAAAAACAGGCTTGTGGAGTAAGGAAACATGCCTAATGGAATCGACACAGGTCATTTGCTTGTGAGGCGAGTGCTCTAACCACTGAGCTACAGGACTCCACAACAGGATGTTAAAGGTACTGTGAAAGTTCTATTTGGAAAAGGGAATCTTTCCTGGTGTCCTGGCCAACAATCCTCCAGATAAAATGTACATTCTCCTCCTGACTACTTGTGGGGCATTGGTGTGGACAAATTAGCTGCTGCATTCACCAACAAATATACAGTCACTACCATTTTACAGAAAGGACTTTACAGAAGTGGATCAAAATAACATTTATGAATGTATGTAAAAGCACACATCTCTCATGCACCCCTCCCTCTCTCAAACCTCTCTCTGACATCCCTATCTCTCTCTCTGACACCTCTCTCTCTCCCTCTGATACCTCTATCTCTCTCTCTGACACCCCTCTTTCTCTGAGCCGATAAGCAGAGCAGCGGAGACAAAACCTGCTCCCGGATCCCCTATATCCTATCCACGAGCTTGAACATCAACAACATCACGGCGACGAGACAATCCTATATACACCTCGTTCCGACCAGCTCCAAACGTGTGGGAGCTGCCTCACCTCCAGCCAATCCCAGCCCAGCATTCCCATCGCAGTCCAGTCCGCAGAAGAAAACAGTGTAAAGCCTGAGAGCTCAAACACCAAGCAGGAAATAGACCACGTGCTGTGGGAGGATACTGCAACAATAGTCACTAAATCAAAACTTGGCCCCCTGTCAGACCAACTCGTACAGATTTAGGACAAAGTCGTTTCCCCATCAGACCTGTTCCACGGCTCACACATCTCACCCTCCCCTAAGCATGCCTTTCACTCCATATACCTTTGTATTCCTACTCCTGGAGTAAATGTGGAGTCCTGTAATGTGGTTAGTGCACTCGCCTTGCGAGAGGACCTGGGTTCGATTCCCGGGCAAGTCTGCCCAGTGTTAGTCAACATCAGGCTGCTTAAAATCAGTCATCTCAATTTATTATAAATAAATTAATTGTGGTTTTCACCCACAAAATATACAGTATATTCTGTGAAGCGCTTTGAGACGTCTCGAAGATGTGATAAGGTGTTACATCAAATATAAAGATTATTATTAGATCTGGTAAAGAGTCTTTCACATCAGGTGGATGTTTCAAGACTCTTCACAGAATATGCCATAAAGTGTAGTGACTGTGTATTTTGCAGGCAAACGCAGAAGCTGAATTTGCACACAGCAATGTCCTGCAAGCAGCAAGGAGTCAGTGACCAATTTTATTTGAAGCAGAAATTCGAATTCAAGATCCTCATCCTTACCTACAAGGCCATTCACGGCCTTGCTCCCTCCTACCTCTCTGACCTACTATCCCCCTACCTACCTGCCCATACCCTCCGTTCCTCTGGCTCCAGACTGCTCCACATCCCCCGCCCCAACCGCCCTACCATCGGTGGCCGGGCCTTCAGCCTCTCAGCCCCGAGGCTCTGGAACTCTATCCCGCAGTGACTTCGCCGCCTCCTCCTTTCCTCCTTCAAGGCCGGTCTCAAGACCTTGACTGTCGCGTTTCGCCCACAAAATACGCAGTCACTACACTTTACAATATATTCTGTGAAGCGCTTTGAGATGTCTCAAAGATGTGATAAGGCGCTATATCAAATGCAAGGAATTTTATTGTTATGAGAAACGTGGAGATAAGTGCCTCAGAAAGGCAATAAAGAGAACGGAAGTAAGACGGGGTGGAGGGGGTGCGGGGAAATGAGGACGGGGATGGGAGGGAATGGGGGTGGCATTTCCAAATTCTCACCAACTAGGATGCGGTCTGGGTGGTTTATTGCGAACTGTGTCGTGCCAGTGGTCAAACATCGGTGAACAAAGAGCCTGAACAGAAGTCAAATCACAGTCAGTTAGGGTGACGAGAAACTGAGAGAGAGCCTGGCAACAGGCCAGCAGTAAAATTCCCGCAAGTCCCACCTTCTCTTCAGCAAGTTCACTGCAATGGCACCTTTGGTTTCAGTGTTACTTATTGTAATAATAAGCCTTTAGGTATAAAGCTTTATCACACCATCAAGACTTGGCAAAGAGCTGCACCGCAATTTTTGTAAAGTAATAATCATAATAACAATCCTTGCATTTGATAGAGCACCTTATCACATCCTTGAGTGTCTCAAAACTCCTCACAGGATACTAGTGTAAACTGCACTGCCTGTGTTTTGTGAGCAAAATGCGGCAGCCAGTTGTGCACAGCAGTGTCTCACAAACTGCCATAGAGTGAGTGACCAATTTTATTTGGGGGATTGTTGGCACCCGGAAAGAGAAATTCCCTTCTCTTTTCAAATAATATTATGGCATCATTAACGTCCACCTAAACAGACAGACGGCACCTTGGTGTAACACCTCCTCCGAAGGATGTCACCTCCGACAATGCAACACCATCCTAGCACTCCATTTCTCTTTTGGTTCCCCAGTCAGTATCTTACATTTGTGTCCCCCTACCTACCTGCCCGTACCCTCCGTTCCTCTGGCTCCGGACTGCTCCACATCCCCCGCCCCAACCGCCCTACCATCGGTGGCCGGGCCTTCAGCCTCTCAGCCCCGAGGCTCTGGAACTCTATCCCCCAGTGCCTTCGCCGCCTCCTCCCTTTCCTCCTTCAAGGCCGGTCTCAAGACCTTTCTCTTTGACCGTGCCTTCAGCTCCCCTCTCGACTCTCTACCCCTTCCTCGCTCCCTCCCTCCCTTTCCTCCCCTCACCCTGACCATTTCCCCCTTGCTCGGGTCCTGACCCAACTGTACAGCGCCTTGGGACGTCCTCCCGACGTGAATGGCGCTCAATAAATGGAATCTTGTTGTTGTTGTTGTTGAAAGCAATTTTTTTCAAGGAGAGAGAGAGATAGAGAGAGAATGAGAGAGAGCTCATGGCATTAGCTCTTTGTGTTAGCTGGCGGAACAGCAAGACCTGGGCATGTTGAGAGCACATTGGGAATTGGATTAGGATTAGATACAATGGGGGAGTGGGCACCAATAGCAGAGATTTTCAGGTGTATGATAGAGGTCCATTGGGAATAAAAGATCCAATAAACTGGCGGAACAGGCTCAATGGGCTGAATGCCCTCTTCTTGTTTCTGTTTTCCTCTGATTCTCTTGTTCCCAAGGGATATGGTTGAAGGTGAGATTAATTTGCAAATACAGATTGGCATGACAGTGAACTCTCTATGAAATATTTACACTTCTGCATGGACTGAAAGTGATGCTGAAATAGGTGGATGAGCTTATAGCTGTGATTGAGTAATGAGGACAGACCTTTGCAATAATATAGGCGAATCCTGTTATAACAGGTTTCATTATAACTTGGATTTGCTTTTCATGTGGGGCCAGCCTTCCCGTACTGAGCATATGCAGAAAGTGCATGCACAACCAAACTTAATCAGGCTACTAGGTTCAGCTCTATATCGTAATAACACACAACCTAACCTAAATTTTGGCTCCTCTCCCCTCCCCTCCCCTGTGCCAGCCTGCTTTTGAGTTCTGCGCTCATATGCTATCAATCAGGCCCTATTACAGCAATGGTTGGATTTCCAACTCCTGCATTATAACAGTGTTGCTCTGTGATCCTTACACGTGGTTCCCTTTGAGCCTGGCTCATTGGCAGGACCTGGAAAGGCAGACCAGTCACTGGGGGCTGGGACTCTTCCCATTCAACTCCTGTTAACTCTGCAAGCCAGAGGTAGGGTGGTCCTAGTTGGACAAGCAATGGGAAAGCTTGCCAGATAGTGCTTTCAATGGCAAACTATGCGGTTTTAGCTGGTCAGACTCCAGCAGTTCCCCAACACACTCTGGGGTCCCCAAGCCTTGGCTCTTGCCAGCCCGTGCCTAATACTTTCTAGAATTAGATAAGCAGGATGCATCCCTCCAGGAAGAGAGTGCGCATTCCATTCCAACAATACAGCCAATGCCCCACTAACAGCCATGAAGTGAATGATCCATTTTATCCGGAGGATTGTTGGCCAGGACATCAGGAGAACTCCCCTTCATTTTTTGAATAGTGCAAGTGGATCTTTAATGTCCACCTGAACGGAGAGATAGGACCTCAGTTCAACATCTCAGTAGAAGAACGGCACCTCTGACAAGGCAGCACTCCCCCAGCACTGCATTGGAGCATCAGCCTCCAGTACGCGAGGTTCCAAGTCCTAACATGGTGCCACTATCTACTGATTCAGAGGTAAAACTGACTCACTAACACTATCTCTCTCAGCACAACCTCTTGCCCATGACTGACTCCATCCCTTCATAAACACAACCCAGGTTGCACTTCGTCTGGTTATCCTCTGGGCTCCGTAAAGTTGCGATGCCTGAAACAATGCAGTCAAGTGTTGCCGAACCTGCCTTCACATAAACACATAGCAACACGCGAAACGAAAACAAGTGGTGCTGGCATGGACTCTGCAGCAAACCCGTCACTCTCCGGTGAGAGGCTTTCAAACTGTTGTTTGTGGCTCTTTTGTTTCCCAACATCAATGCAGCCAAACCCAGAGAGGCATTCATCAATAATACAAACATCACCACCCTTTTGCTCTTTATATGTGTTGTTGCAGGTTACAGGCCAACAGCAAGGTGGGGTTTTAGTTAAACCAACTGCCGCCACACACTCACTCAGACACAGACACACACTCAGACCGCTGCCTCACACACACAGACACAGATACACACACACAGACAGATACACACACACACAGATCCACACACATAGATAGGACCCTCTCACACACACCCAGACACACACACATATCCTTTGAATGAGATGTTAAACTGAGGTCCTGTCTACCTGTTCAGGTGGATGTTAAAGACCCCATGGCACTATTCAAAAGAGAAGGGAGTTTCTCTCTTCTGATGCCCTGGCCAATAACCCCCCAAATAATATTGGTCTCTCATTCCATGACTGTTTTGTGGGACACTGCTGTACACAACTGGCTGCCACATTTTGCCCAAAGCACACTGTTAATCCGCTTTACAGTATATCCTGTGAAGTACTTTGAGATATCTCGATAACTTCAAAAGGTGCTGTATCAAATGAAAGGATTATTATTCTTAGTATACACACTCACAACAGTGTTGAGCACCTGTTAAACATTAATAACTGTCAATGACTCAAGTACTCAGGACACTGCTGATGAGACATCAACCAACCATGCTCATCATGAGCAAGAGACAAAGATTATTATTATCATAATATTGCTACATACATCAATATAATAGTATTATTATTATTAATGTAATATTAATATGATTCTTATTATTAAATGACATATACAGCAATGGTAAAGCTGGTCAGTCATAATAAACTTTTCGTTTAACATCTAAAAATGCTTTCCAGGATTTTACTGTGAAGTGTAGTGACATAATAATAATCTTTAATCGTGGAGTCCTGTAGCTCAGTGGTTAGAGCACTCGCTTTGCAAGTGAGAGACCGGAGTTCAATTCCAGGCAGGGCGAAACCTTGGGCAAGTTTCCTTACTCCACACGCCTAATAATAATCCCTCCAAAAAACCAAAAAACAATAATTAAAATTGGTCATTTTCAATCTACGACTGTTTGTGGGACATTGCTGTGCGCAATTGGCTGCCGCGTTCGCCCACAAATATACAGTCAATTCACTTTACAGTGTGTTCTGTGAAGCGCTTTGGGACGTCCTCCTGACGTGAAAAGCGCTATATCAAATGCAAGGATTATTATTATTATTATTAAATGACATATACAGCAATGGTAAAGCTGGTCAGTCATAATAAACTTTTCGTTTAACATCTAAAAATGCTTTCCAGGATTTTACTGTGAAGTGTAGTGACATAATAATAATCTTTACATTTGACATAGCGCCTTTCACGTCAGCAGGACATCTCAAAGGGCTTCACAGAATATTCTGTAATATTCCCTCAAGACTGTGCGCAATTGGCTGCCACGTTTCACTCACAAAATATACAGTCAATTTACTTTACAGTGTATCCTGTGAAGGGCTTTGAGACATCTCGAAGTCATGATAAGACACTATATCAAATTCAAGGATTATTATTATGATTATTATTAGAAAAGGTTTGATTTAGGCACAGGCTGTGAAAGGCCCAACTGATAGCATTACCCTGTAGGGGGGACGAAGATAGGAAACTCAATGCTGTAGTAGTGACATCTCTCCTATCCCCAATCTAGGAAACCAAAGATACATTTAAACCGATTAATTTAGTACTACTGAGGCCTCAAGTGCACAGCCATAGAAGGATTGCAGCATGCAGTGTTACACACTCGAGTTGCCTTCCTCAGATCTGATGTAGAAGCAAATCTATTCCCTCCCATCAATGTTATTGACCTCAGCCCTTTCCCGTGATGGCTTGGCTTATTTAATACTTACATCACTAAGGATAAGCTTCCCACTAGTGAGAGCGAGATAAAGATAATAATCATGAAAATACTTGCATTTGATATCGCGCCTTATCATGTCTCAAAGTGCTTCATAGGATATACTGTAAAGTGAATTGACTGTATCTTGTGGGAGAAAGCGAGAGACAGATGGAAAGCAAGAGACAGATGGAAAGCAAGATATAAAGATCCAGACAAGAAAGAGACAGAGAAGGGAAAAAAGAGAAAGAGGAAGAAAAGGGTGAAAGAAATAATAGAAAGAAGGGAAGCATTTTTTCACACTGAGGGATGTGAAGATAAAGAACCAGTAGAGGTGGAATCGTTGGGTATGTTTAAAAGAGAAATAAGACAATAATCAAATAATAAACGTCTTTTGATAATCGTAATGCATCTGACACAGTGCCTTTCATATCGGGAGGACGCCTCAAAGCTCCACAGGATTTTACTGCAAAGTACAGCAATTGTTACTTTGTAGGGGAATGCGGCAGTCAATTTGCACAGCAATGTTTTACAAATAGCCGTAAAGTGAGTGAACAATTTTATCTGGCAGATTGGTGGCCAGGACACCAGGAGAAACTCCCTTCTCTTCTTTGAATAGTGCCAAGTGTAAATTTAATGCCTGCCTAAACAGGCACCTTGTTTCAACATCTAATCCAAAGGACGGCATCTTCAACAATGAAGCAAACAGGAGTGTCAGTATAGACTATATAAGGTTCTAAGTCCCCACGTGGGTTTGAACCCACAACCCTCTGATTTTGAAGAGAGATGCTACCAACTGAGTCAGGCTGACATGAAAGATGCTATATAAATATAAATGCCAATGCCTTGTTCACTTCCAAACTGCTTAATAATAATACAATACAATACAAAATTATATTTGTACATTTAGTTAACCCTTACATTTGACACAGAGCTTCAACGGTGAAGTGTAGTGACTGTGTATTTGTGGATGACGGGTGTATTTCATCTACAGTAACATAGCAACCAATGAATTGATTGACCAATTCATCTGCGGAATTGTTCCCAGGAGACTGGGAGAAACTCCGTTCTCAGAGTCAGTCTTGCTCAATTGTTGTCACTCTTGCTTCGTCCAAGTCAAAAGGTTATGGGTTCACTTTAGGGCTGTGAGCAATTGGTTCTAGGCTCCAGCCCACAGTCCCTTTGTCTCGCTCCCTCGCTTGCCTAATTCATGGGCTGTCTCAAGACCTCCTCTTCGACCGGCCTTCGGTCACCCTCCTAACCCTACCCTCCCTGCCCTCCATCCCATCTGATCCCAACCCCCTGCTCAGGTCCAAATTCCTGTCTGTCCTGAACCTTGGAACGCCCTCCCGATGCGAAATGCGCTATACAAATGTAATTTGTTTTTGTTGTTGTTGATATCCCAGTGGAGTGCTGGGGGAGCGCTTGTGTTGTGAGAGGAATTGTCCTTTGGATGAGACATAAACACAGATTCCTATTTGCTTGTTCAGGTTAAAAATCCCATAACACTATTCGTAAAGGGAAGGTAGTTTCTCTCTCCTGATGTCCAAGCCAACAATCCCCCAAATAAACTAATCATTCACTTCATAGCTGTCTGTGGACATTGCAGTGTGCAAATTGACTGTCACATTCACCTAAAAATTCACAGTAAAATCCTGCGAAGCACTTTGAGATATCCCGACGACATTATGTGGCGCTGTACTAAACACAAGCGTTATTGTTCTCATAAAGTTTGGGTTCGCACCTTTTTGACAATGTGCTAATTGTCACTGCATTGATCCAAGTGAATAATAAGTGGATCAATTGAAATTTTCAAGACTGAGGTTGATAAGAGTTTTGTTAGGACAGGGATATGGAGCCAAGGCATTATGGAGTCCTGTAGCTCAGTGGTTAGAGCACTCGCCTTGCAAGCGAGACACCTGGGTTCAATTCCAGACAGGGCGAAACCTTGGGCAAGTTTCCTTACTCCACACACGTAATAATAATCCCTCCAAAAACAAAACAATAATAAATTGGTCATTTTCAATCCACGATTGTTTGTGGGACACTGCCACGTTTCGCCCACAAATATCCAGTCAATTCACTTTACAGTATATTTTGTGAAGTGCTTTGAGACGTTGAGAAGACGTGAAAAGCGCTATATCAAATACAAGGAATATATTATTTATTAAAGGCAGGTATTTGGACTTGAGGTACAGATCAGCCTTGATCTAATAGAATGGCGGATCAGGCTCGAGGGGTTGAATGGCCTACTCCTGTTCCTATGTTTTTTTCATAGAATGTTACGACACAGAAGGCCCATCGAGTCTGTGCCGGCTCTTTGACAGAGCAAGTCACTTTCACTAATCCCAATCACCAGCTTTCTCCCCATAATCCTGCAAACCCATCTTCCCCAGATACCTATCCAGTTCTCTCTTAAAAGCTGTTATCGAATCGGACTTCACTGCCCTTTCAGGCAGATCATTCCAAATTCGAACAACTCGCTGAGTGAAAAAATTTCTTCTTACCTCCACTCTGCTTCTTTTGGTAGATATCTTAAGACTGTGACCACGGGTCACAGACACACCTACCAGCGGAAGCAGCTTTTCCCTATCTAGCCTGTCGAAACCTTTCATGATCTTGAAGACCTCTATCAGGTCCCCGCGTAACCTTCTCTGCTCTAATGGGAAAAGTCCTAACTTCTCCAGCCTGTCCTCATAGCTAAGGTTCCCCATTCCTGGTATCATTCTCGTGAATCTCCTCTGCACCCTTTCCAGTGCCTTAATGTCCTTCCTGAAGTAAGGTGCCCAGAACTGGACGCAGTACTCCAGCTGAGGCCTAACCAGTGTTTTGTATAGATTAACCATAACCTCCCTACTCTTATACTCTATGCCCCTACTAATAAAGCTCAGTACACCAAATGCCTTTTTTACTGCCTTATCTACCTGCCCCGCTACCTTTAATGATTTGCTTACTTGAACACCCAGATCTCTCTGTACGTTCACCCCCCTTAAGATTGAGCTACCAAGTCTATATTGCCTCCTATCATTTTTCCTACCTAAGTGTATCACCTCACACTTATCCACATTGAAATCCATCTGCCACATGTCAGCCCATTCCACCATTCTGTGTATGTCTGCTTGCAGTTGGTTACAGTCCTCCTCACTATTTACTACCCTACCTAACTTTGTATCATCTGCAAACTTGGAAATAGTGCTCTCTATGCCCAAGTCCAGATCATTAATATATATTAGAAAGAGCAGTGGTCCCAATACCGATCCCTGGGGGACACCGCTGCACACCTCCTTCCATTTCGAGAAACACCCATTAACCACCACCCTCTGCTTTCTGTCACTCAGCCAGTTCTTAATCCAAACTGCCACTGTCCCCTTAATACCGTGGGCCTCTAATTTTTTATTAATCTCTTATGCGGTACTGTGTCAAAAGCCTTTTTGAAATCCATGTAAATAACGTCCACCGCATTTCCCTCATCAACCCTCGCAGTCACCTCTTCAAAAAATTCTATTAGATTTGTTAGGCAAGATTTGCCTTTAACAAATCCATGTTGGCTGTCTCTAATTACCTCATGTTCCTCTAAGTAGAGATTTATTCTGTCCCGGATTATGGTCTCCAGTAGTTTTCCTATTACCGAAGTTAGGCTGACTGGCCTGTAATTTCCGGGTTTGTCTTTCTGCCCCTTTTTGTAGAGTGGGGTAACATTAGCTACTCTCCAGTCTCTTGGCACCACGCCTGTGTCCAATGAAGATTGAAATACAATGGCCAAAGCCTCCGCTATTTGAACCCGTATCTCCCACAGCAACCTTGGGTGAAACCCATCTGGTCCTGGTGACAATTTTGAGCCCAGTCAATCTTTTCAGAATTTCCTCTCTGTCTATAGCAATCTGATCTATGTCCTCTACCCTCTCATCCAATACTGTGGCATGTGTACCCTTCTCTTCCGAATACCGTACATACCATGCCAACACATCACCCGACGGAAAAGGGACTCTGTTTTAGCAGTGTAGCCTACTTGTATTTTGCACGTTGCTCAGTTACCTGCAATGGGTTTGCTGTCTATTAACGTGGATAATTGGTTAATGATAATTGATGACAACAACAACAATAAATTACATTTATAGAGCTCCTTTCACGTTGGGAGGATGTCCGTAAGCGTTGAACCGTCAGGTGTCGGGGCTCGAGCATGGGGGAAGGGTGGTGTAGGGGTGAGGGCAGGCAGAGAGGTGGGAGGGCGACCAAATGCACGGTCGAAGAGAAGTCTTGAGACCGGCCTTGAAGGAGGCAAGGGAGAAAGCGAGGCAAAGGGACCGTGGGATGGAGTTCCAGAGTGTGGGGGCAGAGAGGCTGAAAGCCCGGCCACCGATGGTAGGACGGGTCGGGCGGGAGACATGGAGTAGGCCGGAGCCCACTGAACGGAGGGAGTGGGCAGGTTGGTAGGGAGTCAGCAGGTCAGAGAGGTAGGAGAGGACAAGGCCATGGATGGCCTTAAAGGTGAGGACGAGGATCTTGAACTCGATCCTCTGGGGGATGGGGAGCCAGTGGAGTCGGGCGAGGGTGGGAGTGATAGGGTCTCGGAGCCTGGTGTGTGAGAGTACACGAGCTGCAGAGTTTTGGATGAACTGCAGCTTGTGAAGGGAAAAGTTGGGAAGGCCGATAAGGAGGGAGTTTCCGTAATTGAGCCTTGAGGTGATGAATGGATGGATGAGGGTTTCAGCAGCCTGAGGGGCGAGGAAGATTAGATTACAAGCAGAGCAGCCTCACCATGAATTAGATTTTACCCACCAGATATTCCTGTGACGGCTTGGTGGGGCAGGTATTCAGCTGCTAGCGTCAGGAGCGATTGAAAATAAAATCCCAAGGAAATGATAGTTTAATGTCTTTCACTCTGAGTGCCATAAATTCTACTTGACCGGTTGTCATAGCCAAGAATTAAGTATTTACACAGTGCCTCCAAACTCTAGCACTGTTTACTGCAACATCTCAGTCTCTGACTTCACACTGGGCAAATTACAACAGCACAACGCAAGCAAAGAGCTTAAAACACTTACAACACTTAAAACACTTAAAAGCTTAAAACACTCTGCCCTTCACTCTGACCCGGGTTATAATAATAACAACAACAACAAGATTACATAATAATAATAATCCTTACATTTGATATTGCGCTTTATCACGTTGTTGTAACGTCTTAAAGTGCTTCACAGAATATACTGTGAAGTGAATGAACTGTATAAGGTGTAATGTGTGAAGAGCTTTGAGGTGTCCTCCTGACGTGAAGCTTGAAAGACGCTGTATGAAATGTAAGCTTTATTACTATTATTGTTCGAACTGAACGATGCTCTGTTGACATTCATACAAAGTCTTTGATTCACACTCAGATTCTGGGTGCATAACGCCTTCTTCCCCTCAAAGTTTAGCAGCAGCAAGATGAATTAGGTTAATATTTCAGTAAATGTTCAAATGACCCTGCCCACAGAGATATAAAGCAATCAATTGCAGGAAGGGAAAGAAAACTTACATCTTTGTGTTTCAGTCCACCCTTGCTAACTCTCAGGTGTGAGTTGCTCTGTCTGCAAAGCTGCTTCTTGTTTTCAGTGCAAACTCCTCTTTCCCTCTTGCTCCCTCTCTCTCAGGTTACTGTACAACCCATATTTCATCTAACCTGTGACACACCCACTTTTACTGCTGCTTTACACCGAATCAGCCCCTGTGCTATGTGATTACAGCCTGCAGGGACTCTGCTGTGAGCAAACTGGCTACCCACAAAGTACACAGTCATTGCACTTCATGGTGAATTATTTATTTATTTCGAGTCCCACAGCCTGGCTCAGTTGTTGGAACTCTGGCTTCCATGTCAGAAGTTTGTGGATTGAAGCTCAGCTGACATGCTGGTGCTGTGTTGGGGGGAGCATTGGTTATCGGAGGCTTCAATGTTCAAATGACCCTGCCCACAGAGATATAAAGCAATCAATTGCTGGAAGGGAAAGAAAACTTACATCTTTGTATTTCAGTCCACCCTTGTCCTTCATATGAAATTTTAAACTGAGGGCCCATGGCATTAGAGATCCCATGGCTCTGTTTGAACAGAGATGGGAGTTTCTCCCAGTGTGGGGATGGGATCGAGGGATAAACAGGTGTGTGGGATAAGGCAACTTGCCTAAAGTTTTGCCCCATCTGGGAATCTAACCCAGGTCTTCTCTCTTGCGAGGTGAGCACCCTAACCACTACACTAAGGGACTCTATCCATAAGCATTTGGAGTCAGTGGGAATTGAACCCAAAATCTTCTGCTCCCTATTCCACTGACGTGTCAAGCTGGAAACTGAAGGTCATTAAATAACACTCACAACAAAGCCCTCATTAGCTGTAGGAAATCTGCAAGTGGAGTCTTAGCAGGTGGGAGGGAGGGAGAGAGGGACACAACATCTTTTGTCCTGGATTTCAAATTCAGTGGGCAAACCCCAGAGATTTTAGTTTTATTGTCAGATTTTGAAAACTGTGAAATAGCTTTCCCCCATGTGATCGTCCTCCTCCTACCCCATCCCGTGTGATTCCCCCCCTCACACCCAGTTGTGGTACACCCTCGACACAAAATATACACACATACGTGCACATTCTCACATAAAACTCACACACACACTCTCACAACACGTATTCTCACACACACTCACACAACACATGCTCTCTCACACACACTCACAACACATACTCTCTCACATACACTCACAACACATACTCACACACACACTCTCACAACATATACTCTCACGCACATTCACACACACACTCTCATACACACTCACACACAGTCACACACACACACACAATCACACCCACACACACCCACACAACAACAACAACAAAATTACATTTGTAAAGCACCTTTCACGTCCTCCTGACGTCGCACACACAGTCACATACAGCCTCTCACACACACACTCAGACTCACACACGCACACACACAATTTCTCACACACACACACACACACAATCACACACATTGTCACATATACACACAGTCTCACACACACACTCTGGTGGCCACTAACTTTGGACCAACATTCCCAGGCTGTGCTGTGTCAGTTATGGAATGTAATGCCCTTTCCCCTCTACTTCCAGGCTACCCATGAGATCTGCACCTGATCCACAGTTCACAACATGCGCTTCAGGCAGATTTAAAGACAAACCGGATGAATGGGTTTTTTAGAGAATAAATATTGAAAGATTATATCCACAGTAACAAGGATTGTCACTGGAAGAGTTAAGTGGGGGTGGGGGGGAGGAAGGATTGCAAACGTTTCCCCCTGCTTGTCCAGCGAGGACCACCCTATCTGTTAGGGCTTTGATTTGCAAGGTTATCAAGAGCTGAGTAGGAAGAATGTTATCCCCTCGATGACTGAGGGGACTTTACTGGGCGCAAATCGCCTGCTGCTGCTGCAAATACACAGTCACACCACATGGCAGCAATGCTCCCGGGTTTGCCCACAAACACACAGTTACTACATGTCACAGTGATCACCTGAAAAGCGCCTTGAAATGTTCTGACATTCTGGCTGTCACATCAAAAAACAAAGATATTAATGTTATTATTGCTGAGCAGGGCTTAGCTCGAGGGAAGGGTGTGAACGGTATTGAAAGAAGGCCTCTTTTGAGAATGGTAAAGGCTCAAAGGCAGAAGCCAACATAAACAAGCTTACATTTGCATAGCGCCTTTCACGTCGAGAGGATATCCCAAGGCGCTGAACGCCTACGGGAATGCAGGATAAAAACCTATTTTTTACAAACAAGTCCTCATGCAGCATAATGCGCTGCTTGAGATCTCTCCTGATAACTTAGTAGTTAAGAGTAGCAGCATATCATTCAAGGTGTCAGCCCTACCTCAGTGGTGGCACTCATGCCTGTGAGTGAGAAGATTGAGGGTTCAAGCCCCACATCGGTACTAAGCATAGTCTAAGCTGACACTTGGGTGCAGCGCTGTTTGCATTGTGGGAAGTGTCCTTTGAATCAGATGTTAAACTGATGGATGTTAAAGATCCCGCGACTCTGTTCGAAACGAGAAGGAAGTTTCTCTCTCGCGGTATTCTGATCAACAATCACCCAAATAAAATTGGCCCATTGCTTTGCGTGCAAGTCACCTGCTGTGTTCACTTACAAAATACAGTCACTGCACTTTACATTACATCCTTGAAGCACATTGCAATGTCCTCCTGATGTGAAAGGCATTGTATCAAACACGAGGAATATTATTGTACTAACACTGGCCTGCTCCATGTCTTCAATTAGTCCCACTCCCATAGCCCTGCAAATTCTTCCTTTTTAAGTACCTGTCTAATTTCCTTTTGAAAGCTATTATCGAATTTGCTTCCATCGCAATTTCAACTCTCTGGGTAAAAAAAAATTCTCTTTTTGCCAATTATCTTAAATATGTGTCCTCTGGTTACTGACCCACCCGCCAGAGGAAACAGTTTCTGCCTATCTCCTCTATCAAAACCCCTCATAATTTTGAACACCTCTAGTAAATATTCCCTCAACCTTCTCTGCTTTAAGGAGAATAATCCATGTCTCTCCATTTAATTGTACTCTCTCATCTCTGGTATCATTCTTGTAAATCTTCTCTGCCCCCTCTCCAAGGCCCTGACATCCTTCCTATAGTGTGGTGCCCAGAATGGGACACAATACTCCAGCTGAGGCCTAACCAGCGATTTATATAACTTCATATTTATTAATTTATTAATATTAATTTATACAAGTTCAATAT
This sequence comes from Callorhinchus milii, assembly GCF_018977255.1. Taxonomy (NCBI): domain Eukaryota; kingdom Metazoa; phylum Chordata; class Chondrichthyes; order Chimaeriformes; family Callorhinchidae; genus Callorhinchus; species Callorhinchus milii. The sequence goes on from NW_024704742.1 coordinate 68,600,505, forward strand.
AACTTCCTTGCTCTTATACTCCCTGCCTCTAATTATAAAGCCAAGGATCCCATATGCTTTTTGAACCGCTTTGTCAACTTGTCCTCTCAACTTCAAAGATTTGTGTATGTGAACCCCAAGGTCTCTCTACATCCCTATTAAAATTGTACCATTTATCTTATATCGTCTCTCCTTCTCCCTCCTTCCAAAATGTATCACTTTACATTTCACACATCCTGGAGCCCCTTCATGTTGCCCCCTCCCTTGCCTCCTTCAAGGCCCATCGCAGGACCTTCATCTTCGGTCATCTTCCTATCCCTACCGCCCAGCTCAGATGCAAATCTTTGACTGTCCAGTGCCTTGGAATGTCCTCCTGACGTGAAAGGTGATATGCAAATTGTTGTTGTTACACTATATCTTGTTTCCACGACTGTTTATGGGACATTGCTGTGCACAATTGGCAGTCGTGTTCGGCCACAAATATACAGTCAATTCACTTTACAGTATATTCTGTGAAGCGCTTTGGGACTTCTAGAAGACGTGAAAAGCGCTATATCAAATGCAAGGATTATTATTATTATTATTATTGTTGGAACATGGTTGTTAGTCAATTAGCGGATTGCTTTCCTGGGATAATAAACCCTCCAAAAAAAATTGGGTCACTCAAGCCACGACTGTTTGCGGGATACTTCTGTGTGCAATTGGCTGCCGCATTTCGCCCAAGAAATACGCAATCGATTTACTTCATAGTATATTCTGTAAGGCGCTTTGAGACGTCTCAAAGACACGACAAGGCGTATATCAAAGGCAAGAATTATTATTATGGGATAAAAAATGTGTGAAACTAGAGACTTACAGAGGGGGTTTGAGAAAGTGGAGGCATCACACTTGAAGGTTTGACAATTGTGAATGGGAGGGAGGAGGTGAGTAGGGAGAAGCCTCAAGGCAGAGAACAAATCCCAATCTCCACAAGTGGTAGGACTGGTTCCTCTCACTGAATGCACTGGGTAAACCACAAGATTTGGATCGACCGACTAACAAACAAAATAGGTCACTTAAAGTTATAACACAGAGTTCTGCCAAATGAGACAACAAGGGTCTGGGCTCACGTAGCTTACTGCACGTTATGTTTTAATGTTTGATTTGAAACGACTACGCTGACCTGGTGTGGAAACATATTTTTGCCCTTGAAATTCTCTGCAATTTTGATGATAATGAAAGAAAAGTGGGATGTTTCCTGTTTATCAGATTCACATGAGGAGTTTAAGCCAAACAGAGAGTGACGCACACATGCAAAGAGATAAATCTCTCAGACGCATAGAGAGAGAGAAAGAGAGAGAAATCAATGATGGGGCTGAGAAGGTGATCAAATTGGGATTTAGAATCAAACTAAAGGGGGCAGGAATGAAGCCTCCATGGTACATTTCTGTTTAGGGAGAGAGAAAGAAACAAAGAACAAAGAGGCAAAGAACAGAGAAACACTGAACAAGAGAGGAACAAAGACGGAGAGAGGCAAAGAGAGAGAGGCAAATATATATATATATATAGAGAGAGAAACAGAGAGAGAGAGCGAGAGAGGCAAAGAGAGAAGAGATGAAGAGATAAAGAAACAGAGAGGAGGAGAGAGAAAGTGAGAAAATGAAACAGAGAAAGAGAGGCAAAGAGAAAGCAAGTAAGTGAGATTAGAAGAGGCAAAGAGAGGAAGAGCATAGCATTGCAGTATACATTCAGTGGGCAGTTCATCATCATTAGACTGAATATAGAATATATGCCAGGGCAGATGTCAGCATTGCTTTGCAGACCCTTATTGAACCTTTCCCAGCACGTCTTCTGACTATAAATCTCCACCATTTGTGTTTGTCTCTCCCCTTCTCCTGTGGTCTTCCACCCCTCCACCCACACCCTAACCAACTGCAGAGCTGCAGGCGAGGAGAAGGATCTCTCCGAGGCCGGCATTTCCAGACGCTTAACGGACTGTGACCCTCACCGCAGGGGTGTGAGGAGGGGGTCGCATCTAGAACGCACATGTGAGGAAAGCAATGAATGGCACATTGCAGCATTTGTGGATTCCCAAACCAAACACACAGTCACTACACTGTGCAGCAAAATCCTGTGAAATGTCCTCCTGACGTGAAAGGCACTGTTTTAAATGCAAGGATAATGATAATTATTATTAATAGTATTATTGATAATAGAAAGACTAAGAAACAGAAAGAGGGGCAAAGAGGGACAAAGAAAGAGAGAAATAGAGAGGGAATAATACGAATCATTATTATTAGTAATTATTATTATTTGTGTAAGAGTGTACACATTCTTCCCCAACCAAATGCAAAGGCAGATCAAACGTGAGATTGAAACTCATAGAGCAAACAAGTCTATCGCTACATCAGATCGATATTTGTAGACTTTGTGCAGCGCTCATTCAGACAGAGATAAGCATTATTTGCACTGTTAGACTTGGTCACAATACACTTTGCGTCTTCCCAGTGAATTCTCTTTGGAGGCACAAGTAAGTTCCTCAATCTAAAGCTTTATTGAGCCGAGTCTCAGCGAACCATTGACTAACGTTTACTTTTCTTTGGTCAGTGAGCATCTGACGCAAAGTTACACCCATCACCGTTCTTTCTGGTACCCAAACCCAATCTGAACTTGAGCGTTTCAAGCATTCCACCTACACAACAACAACAACAAATTACACTTGTATAGCAAAACACAAAATACTGCAGATGCTGGAAATCTGAAACAAAAACAGAGTCAACGTTTCGGGTCCACGACCCTTTGTCAGAAATGGGGCTTGTTGGGAGAGGTTTTTAAGGACAAGTTGAGAGGGGGAGGCAGGACAAGGACGACAAAGAAGACAAAGGAGAGAATGTGTTAGATGATGGGTTGAAGAGATGTTAATGGCGTAAAACAAAAGGGGGTGGGGGGTAGGTTGAAACAAAACTGGGAAGAAGAGGTGTTAATAGTGCAGAATAGGCCTCACACCAGAGAGAGACAAAGAGTGTCTGGGGTGATGATTGTAATGATAACAGAAGATAACTCTTCTGGTAACAGAAAGAGGGGGAGGGGGAAGGTGAGCTGTTATGGTCTGAAGTGGCTGAAATCGATATTAAGGCCAGAGGGCTGTAGGGTCCCCAGCAGATAGATAAGATGCTGCTCCTCAAGCTTTTGCTGTAGATCATTGAACAATGTAGGAGACCATAGATGGAGAGGTCAGACTGTGAATGGGAGTGTGAGTTAAAATGGCAGGAGACCGGAAGATCAGGGTTGATCTTGCGTACAGAACAGCAACAACAACAAGATTGCATTTATAGAGCGCCTTTCACGTCAGGAGGATGGAGATGTTCTGCAAATCGGTCACCCAAACTGCGCTTAGTCACCCCAATATAGAGGAGACAACACCGTGAGCAAAGGATGCAGTATGCTACATTGGTGGTAGTACATGTAAACCGCTGTCTTACGTGGAAACTGTGTTTGGGGCCTTAGTGGTCTGGGAGGAGGTGAAAGGGCAAGTATTACATCTCCTGCACTGGCATGGGAAGCTGCCAGGGGAAGGAGAGCAACTGGTAGTGCTGACGGTGGAATAAACTAAGAAATCCCGGAGGGAACGATCCCTTCGGTATGCAGAGAGGGGAGGGGAGGGAAACATGTGTTGGTGGATGAGTCATGCTGGAAGTGCCAGAAATGTTGGAGAATGATGTGCTGAATATTGAGGCTGGTGGGGTGGTAGGTGAGGACTAAAGGGACGCTATCACGGTTCTGGGATGAGGGGGAAGGGGTGAGGGCAGAGGTGCGGGAAATAGGGCGGACGCGGTCAAGGGCCTTGGCTAATACTGTCGATGGGAATCCTTGGTCGAGGTAAAAATGCTCTGGCGTGGAAGGCTGCATTGTCAGAGTAGATACGCGGAGGCGGAGGAACTGGGAAAATGGGATGGTGTCTTTGCAGGAGCCTGGGTGGGATGAGGTGTAGTCAAGGTAGCTGTGGGAGTTGATGAGCTTACAGAAAATGTCTGTGGATAGTCTGTTACCTGACGTGGAGATAGTGAAGTCGAGGAAGGGAAGGGAAGAGTCAGAGATGTGGATTTTATGGAGGGGTGGAAGGTGGAAGCAAAATTTATAAATGCTTCTAATTCATTGTGAGAGCAGGAAGCGGACCCGACACAGTCATCGATGTACCTAAGGAATAGGTCAGGGAGCAAACCTGAGTAGGACCGGAACAAGGAGTGTTCCAGGTAGGCAACAAACAGGCATTCATAGCTGGGACCCATGCGAGTTCCCATAGCGACACCTTTTATTTGAAGGAAGTGGTTGGAATTGAATGTGAAGTTGTTCAATGTCAGAACAAGTTCAGCCAAGCGGAGGAGCGTGGTGGTGGATGGAGTCTGGTTTTGCCGTTGATCAAGGTGAAACCGGAGGGCCTGAAGGCCGTCCTTGTGGGGGATGGAGGTGTAGAGGGACTGAAAGTTCATTGTGAAGAGGAGACGTTCAGGACCGGGGAACTGGAAATTGTCAAAGTGGCTGAGGACGTCCGAGGAGTCACGGATATAGGTGGGAAGGGATTGGATGAGGGAAGCAAAAATGGAGTCCAGGTAAAACATGATTAATTCAGATTGGCTGTGCTGACATCAGCAGTGCCCTGGAATACTGCAGACCCGCCTCGCACAGGAACCGGATTACTGAGACCGTCAAGAGGGCTGGCTCGATTCTGACATTTGTTTGCCAAACACGTAACCTTGGAGCCAGTTCAGTTCCAAGCAGACCCCATTTATCTTCCCCCAATGAATCAACAAATTGACAACTTGAACATTTTAAAGCAGCCTTCTCCCCATTTACTCAATAAAGAATAACATTAAATACAATGACAATCCTCGCATTTAGTACAACAACTTGCATTTATATAGCGCCCCTCACGTAGGGAAGCTTCCCAGAATGCCTATAATGTTGAATGTCTCAAAGTGCTTCATAGGGAATTGTAATAATAAATCTTGATAGTATTTACATCTGATACAGTTCATTTCATGTCAGGAAGGATGCTCAAAGCGCTTCATAGGATTTTTACTGTGAAGTGTGGTGCCTGTGTATTTTGTGGGCGAACACAGCAGCCAATTTGTGCATAGCCGTGTCCCACAAACAGCCTTGGATTGAGTAACCAATTTTATTTGGGGGATTGTTGGCCAGGACACTGAGAGAAACTCCCTTTTCTTTTCAAATAGTGCTATGGGATCTTTCAGGCAGACGAGACCTCGGCTTAACGTCTCATCTGAAGGATGACACCTCTGACAATCCAGCGCTACACTGGTGCGTTAACCTGGACTGTGAGCTCAATGTCCCATCTGCCTGCTCTAAGTTTGCCTCCAAAATAAGTCAACATCAACAACTTGCTTATACAACCCTTCACATGGAGCAGTATCTCGGAGCGCTGAACAATGACGGAGCCCGACCCTGAGCCGGGAGGTGACCATGAGCAAGGTTGAAGAGGAAGGTCTTCAGGTGTGTGATCTGAAAATAGGGAAGGAGGAGACAAGGCAAAGGGATTGAGGGAAAGAGTTCAAAGGTTTTCGGGCTTAGTAGTTGAAAGGGCGGTTGTACGAGGGACAAGCAGGAGCCTAAACCAGTCGAGGGGAGGTGGCAGGTGGTGGAGTGGGGAGTAAGCAGGTCAGAGAGGTAGGGAGGTTCCAGGGCATGAAGGGATTTGTAGACGATTGTGAGGATCTTGAAGTCGATCTCTTCCATGATGGGGAGGGATGGAGTCTGAAGAGGACTAGTGTGATGGGGGTGTAGTGTTCAGTGCAGGTGAGTTTACGGGCGCAGAGTTTTGAATTAGATGGATTTTGTGGATGGTGGAGCTGGGGAGATGAGTGAGGAGGGCACTGAAATAATTGAGGTGGGAGGTGATGAGTGTGTGGATGATCGTTTCAGCGGTGTTGGATGTGAGGTTCGGTTGGAGGTGGGCAATGTGACGGAGGTAGAGGAAGGCTGTCCTGGTCAGGGACCAGATGTGGGGTAGGAAGGACAGCTAGGGTTCAAGCCTAACGCCTAGGCTATCCACAGGATTCACGACATGGCACTTGACAGCGCTGTGTGACATTCCATCGTGATAAAACGCTATAACAAACTTTCTTGCAGTTAGGTGACTGGATTATTTCTGTGTGTGGCACAAACAAAGGGGACAGATTATCACACAAGAATAACAGTCACCTGAGCAGGACACTGATGGGCTCTGAGTTTGTTTAGCACTGGAAATTGTCCAGGCCAGGGGATGGGCAGCAGGGCTCAGCCAATAGTGCCCTCGCCTCTGGGTCAGATGGACTTGGGTGGGTGGGGGGTGTCTACCTCCTTGAATGTGCCTATGGCTCAGTGTCTAACCCGATCCCTGTGAAATGCTCAGAGACGTTTTCCCAGGGGCGGGTCTAGGGTTGAAGATTGGATCAAGGTCAGGATTTGGTCGCCTTGGCTCTGCCCCTCTGTCTCTCCCAACGCAGCTCTGATTGGGGGGCTGGACACCCAGCGAGTCAGTCAGTGGGAGGGCTGTGGGTGATGTCTGCCTGTGGTTGTGAGTCAGGGTCAGGACAACAGGCTGCGCTTTTTTTTGGTCAGCCGGGGGTCTGACACATCACCTGGGCCAAATATCCCCTCTGCTCCAAACCTGTACACACAGTGTGCTAGGCCTCTGCATGCTGTTTGCTTGACGCTACTACAGTGGGCGGAGTGGCTCCGGTCATGCATGCGCGGAGAGCGTTGGGATCGTGGTAGTGAGTCAGGAAATCAACTTCGCCCATAGTGAGTGAATCACAATAGAAATACCAGCCTTGCCACACTACTACCATCTATTTGCTTGATGACTAGCCTGAACTGAGCTGTGACCAATTCTTGGTAACTGCTGTACTATTCATATTAACATTTTTAGTATTTTAAACATAATTACATTTTCAGGAAATGTATGCCTATAGTTTTAATCCGGCTTGTTTCACAAAATACGTCTCAATAGCACCAATCAACAATTCCGCAATCTCCTGCAAAAACGATCAAATTTCTCCCCAAAATTTGCCAAGTGACCCACAATTTTTGGCAAATACTTCCACAATTTTCTATTGGCCAAGCTCATCACCATGCTTAAGAGCATCCAAACCAAACTGAGAATTCCATGCATCCCACCTACACATAGAAATTCCAGTGATAGATTATTGAAATGGAATGCACACTCTCTCCCTGGAGGATATATCCTGCTTACCTAGTCCAGGAAAGCAGTTGGGGCAGGTCGGCAGGAACCCAGACTTGGGGACTCCAGAATGAGTGTTGGGGTAACTGCTGGAGTCTAACCAGCTAAAGCCACATAGCTTGCCATTGATACCACTGTCTAACAAGCTTTGCTGCCGCTTGTTCAGCTAGAACCACCCTACCCATTAGGACTTTGCTTTGCAGGGTTAACAGGAGCTGAGTGGGATGACTCCCTGCCCCGAGTGACTGTCCTGCCCTTCCACATTCTGCCGATGAGCCAGACTGGTTCTGCTGTCATCAGCAGTGCCTTGGCCCGCCTGGCTCAAGAACCGGACTAGAGACCGCCAGAGGGCTGGCTCGATTCCGATATTCCGTTGCCAGGCATGTCACCATGGAGTTAGACCCCCCGGAGGTTTGTCAGGGGCTTTGTTTGGTGGATTGGTCAGTCAGTGGACAGGCTGAAAACGGCAATGTGATTGTGAAAAAGTAGTTAATTGAGTCAGTTTTAATCCACTCTTTTGACAACTTTGGCCAGCCTCAAAGTGACCCCCCACCTCTCCACTGGAAGTGTGCTGTGCAAAGCCAAGTTGTTATCACATCATCGAAACATCTGAAAACACAGATACAAGAATTATTATGATTATTATAAAGAGCAAGCAGCTTCCAAATCGCAGACTGAATTGAAGAATTTTTAGGAATTATAATAATAATAATCCTTGCATTTGATACAGCGTCTTATCGTGTCATTGAGACGTCTCAAAACGTTTCACAGGATCTACTGGAACGTGAATCGACTGTACATTTGGTGGGCGAAACACTACAGCCAACTGCGCACAGATTAAATTCCTACGTTATATTTTATGGCAAAAGTGGGGTCAAATGGCTAAGAGGACTGAGTGACATTCCAAGTCCCAGCTGGAGGTTACACCTCCCTCTCTCGCTCTGCAATCCCTCCCCCCAATAACTCCAGCCAGCCAGCCAGCCAGCCAGCCTGCCCCCTGTCTGTGTAGACCAGACTAATGATATGACAGTGTTTTAAAGCCCACTTCACAGCTGCCATTGTCTCATGTCTTTTGCAACGTTGCACGTGGTAGAGTCTGGTGTGTGGGTGTGTACATAAAGGGGAGTTTTTTTTTGCAAATAGAGGTGATAAATGAGGAATACTCTTCACCCCCCCCCCCCCCCCCACCCCATTCCCCACCCACCCACACATCCCTCCCATCCAATTCCAGAATGTTCTACCCGCCCATCCCAAGCCCTGAATGGAAAATACCCATTAGTATACTGTAACTGCACAAAGCCTTTTGCAACAGAGAGGGAGAATGAGCAATGGTGTATGAGCTCAACATGGGTTTGGTAGCTGGGGAGCTTTCAAAGCAGATCATTGTGCAGCTGCCAAGCTTCCAAATCATATTTTTATTTGCAAGATAAACACGTAAAGGTTGTTTGCATACACAAAAATAATTAATGTGCATTCATCAGTCCTCTAAATCTTTACACGTACTGCATAAGTTGTTTGCATTTATATACACAAATATAATACACACATTTATGAAAATTATTACTGTGCAAAGTTAGCGTTTTAAGTTCATCTGATGGAAAATAAGAGAGAAAGAGAGCAGCTTCTAAACATGATTTATTTAAAGAAAGGATCAGACACAGGGATCAGTGGTGTATTCCCGAATCCCTTTGTCTTTCCCTTTTCCTTTTGTTGCTTCTGGAATGAAACCTTACACTTTCTAATTTACAACTCAAGTCAGTTCAGAGACACAAACAAACACACACCACAAAGATGCAGTAAAACCAAGCATTTCCAACCCCCCCTCCCCCACCCCGATCCCGTCTCTTCGCACATCCGCACGATTGCAATACCATAAAAATGAATTGTAAATGAAATAAAATTGGCAGAGAACTCACCAATGCAATATCAATCCGGCATCTGTGTCCTCTTCTAAAGGGGGTGTGTGTGTGAGGTGGTGGTTGGAAAGGGGGGGAGGAAGAGAGAGAAATCGATCCTTTTTGCAGCTGCTTTATTATTTTTGGGATACACAAATGATAATAATAAAATTAATGCATATGTAGATATATATAGAGAGAGAGAGGCAGAGAGGATCCCTTTGATGTGACTGTGACACTAGCACGTCTCTTGGCTCTTGTCAATTGCAGACAGAAGGAGCAGACAGTCAGCCTCTCCTCCTCTCTGCTCTGCGCTCTCTCCTTTCCTTCTTTGTATATAAAAATATATATACTACATATGAAACTGTGCAATTAATGCTGCTGAAAGAGGGGAAGGCGGGGATTTAGAAAATGGGGCTTTTTTTTTTGCTCTCACGGGCTGAGCTGGAAGAAAGAGGGAGCAGAGATTGCCAATATCTGTCTGGACATTGTTGGTTTCTGCTGTTGATTTTGCTGCTTTGTCCCAATGGAGCTTTTCTCTCCCTCTTCTCTGATCTCTCCCTTTCTCTGTCTGCACGTAGCACACGCAGTAGTTTGCTCTCTCTCTCTCTCTCTCTCACTCACTCACTCACTCACACCTCACTCTCTCTCTCTGTCCTCTTTGCTCTCTAAGTTGTTGCAGCACAGCGTTAGCGAAGCAGGAATCCAATGCCTATGTGGCCAACGTGGTGGCGATTTGGAGCATTGCTTTTTTTCTAGAGCTTGGCACAAATAAACCTCCAGGCCACTTCCTCACAATGCCCTGTGTGTTGCGTGTATATGTGTTGTGTATATATAGTGTGTGTGTGTGTGCATATTTATTTATTTTCAACCACAAAAAATATTTACAGTATATCCAGTGAAACGCTTTGAGACGTCTCGACGACGTGATAAGGCACTGTATCAAATGCAGGGATTATTATTATTGTTTTTGGTTGTCTTTCCTCTTTGGAGCAGAATTATTTTTTCAAATATCCATATTTGCAAATTGAATAACAGTATTTTTTATATATGTCACTGACACATAATAATAATCCTTGCATTTGATATAGCGCCTTATCATGTCGTTGAGACGTCTCAAAGCGCTTCACGGAAATACTGTAAAGTGGATTGACCCGTGTATTTTGTGGACAAAAGGCAAAAACACATTTGTTTTTCAATTATTCACATGCAGAAACCTGCCACATTATTTTAAGAGTATTAAACCAGACCAACTTGAGAGCGCCGCACACAATGATGCTACTTACACAAGTAAATTTACAGGTCAGTACTTCCTCCCCTGTGGAGGGACACACCCTGCTTACCTACTTTTGGACAGTATTAAACTCAGGTTGGTGAGAGTCAAGGCTTGGATACCTCAGAGTGTATGTTGGCGGTAACTGATGGAATTTAAACAGCTAAAACCTCATAGCTTGCCAACGCAAGGCAGTGTCTGACAAGCTTCCCGCTGCTTTGAGACGTCCACTCGATGTGAAGGGCGTTATATCACATACAACGATTATTATTTCTACGCTCCTGATGGTGAGAAACATTGTCATTCGCCATCTGCCTGAAATATAACTTCGAAAACCACCAATTTGCTACAATAAGAACAAATTTTACACTTATTTCACGTCTGGGGGGACGTCTCAAGGTGCTGGAACTGAGGCAAGCGAGCACCTGATCCTATAAGCACCAAACAAGAGGGAATTTAAGGTGTTTCGAAAGAAAGAACAGTGTCAAAAATTAGACCCAGCATTCCAAATGCGTCTTCACCAATGATCTTATAAAATGTAACTTATTGTAATTTGCAATCGAGTTCCCTTGAGATACATTGCTGTTCTGGTATAGCTGTTTGATAACCATTTTGCATTGACTTTGGATACTTTCAGCAATTGTTCAACTACCAACAGAAAGGTGTTTGTCTCATGTGCACATGTTCCCCATGCTCTCTGAAACTCTTCTGAAATTCTCCCCACACCGACTATCCCCCCACCCCGCCTCACTCCCTATCTCCCTTCTTCTCTTGCTCCCTCTCCGCTTTCAAAACCAATCTACAAAAATGACAGCTTGTATCTTTTTTGGTCCACCAGGCGTCTTGACACATGCAGAAATCCATCAACTTGCTTTGTCTTGCATGGTTAAGAGGAGCTGAGTGGGTAAAATGTCTTGCTTCCAGTGACTGGTCTGCCCCTCCAAGGTCTGCTGATGACAGGCTGGCTAGTCTGTCATTAGCAGTCCCTCATACAGGGCCTTTCATTTCAGAAGAACCTCTCAAAATGCTTTACAAGACTGAATCCAAACAAAGACTTGGCGAATGCAGCAGCTAGCTTAACATTTAACGTCTCATCTAAAGTATGGCATGGAGGGTCAAGTAATGGATATATTATGTCATATGCATCAAACTTATATCAGTTCAAAGTCCCGATGTGAAGCTTGGGACATCCTCCTGATGTGAAAGGCACTATACAGAAGTAATTTTGTTGTTGTGGTTGTTGAAGCGACAACCTTCTGACTTAGAGGCAAGATTGCTACCAACTGAGCTAAGCTGACACGTGTATTAAGTGGTACGAGGAAAGCAGAATTAAGTAAGGAAGAGCAGTAACACAAGTGGTAGACACACAGGCATGATAAACTGTATGGCCTTCTTTCATGAACATCCTCAGGACTCAATGGTAGGATGCCCATCCGTCCCTGATTTCCGGGACAGTCTCTGGATGAAATGTTGTGTACCATTTTGCCCCATCTTGAGTTCAGCAACAAACTGAGCAAGAACAATAACATTGTAAAACAGATCCACTCACTTATTTTATATGTTTGTCCCTGGATTTGATTTACAAAAATATGGTCACCTTATTTTATGGGTCAACTTTAAGCCACTACGTCCCCACTCTGTGGGGCTCTCCCCCCTCGCTCCTTGTCTCCTGTTTTAAAAACCCTTTTAGAGAAAAAAAACCTCCCTCCTCGACCAATGCCGACCATTCCACTGTGCTCAGTGTGTGGCTAAGGCTAGAGAGAGCTCAGCTCAGCCATTTACCCCCCCCACCCGATCTCTCTACAGGTCACCTCTTTAAGGGGAGGTGAGCTGCAGAAAGATAGACACTTCGCCCTCCCTCCTCTTCACTGTGCAGGCTTTGTGCCAGTGTCAAAGATGGCCACCCCCTGCCCTCCTCACCACTGGACCTCAGAGACTGAGTGGTACGAAGGGGGAGGTGGCTATCTTTGACGCTGGCAAGGAGGCGGCACCTGACCTAAAGGGGACCGATCACTGAAACCCACCACTAAAAAAAATATTTTGACCCGTCGCCTACTGTGCTTGGGTTTACACTTATCACATTTAAGCTGGTCTACTCCAACTCCCTGCTTGTCGGCCTTCCCAACTCTGTCCTCCACAAACTGCAGATCATCCAGAACTCTGCAGCCCGTGTCCTCTTCCGCACCAAGCTCTGTGACCCCATCAGGTCCATCCTCGCCTGGCTCCATTGGTTCCCCATCCCTCAGAGGATAGAGCTCAAAATTCTTGGCCTCACCTTCAAGGCCATCCATGGTCTTGCACCTTCCTCCATCCCATGGTCCCTCTGCCTTGTCCCTCCCTTGCCTTCTTCAAGACCGGTTTCAAGACCCTCCTCTTCAACTGCGGCTTCAGTCACCCTCCTACCTCTACTCTCCCCTGCCCTCCACCCCTCCTAATCCCAACAACCAGCTTGGCTGCGGAGTACCTGACTGCCAGGCACCTTGGGACGTCCTCCTGAAAATTACATATGTCTCTGTGAAGAACTTCAATGCGTTATCATAAGTGAAAGGCGCTAAATAAGTGGCCTTGCTGTTGTTTGTGTAACCTATGTGAAACTCTTATCCTCAGAAAAACATAAAACCTCTTTGAAACGAGAATTGAATCAGTCACAGGCTTCCTTTGGCTTTGTTAGCGATAGAGTTAGTGCTGTTGTTTTACTGTTTACAGACTTGTAAATAGTTTAATACCCAAAGATTAGAGGCATTTGCTTTCTCCTGTTATTTCTGCTGGGCCAGTTGTTTTGAATACAAGTCCACTGTGGCATTGTGACTGCAAACCAAGCAACAGGGATCACTGCATGAACTTCGATTTTTGCAATGAAGGAACCTTTGACAATGGAAGGTGACTTGACCAACTATATAGTCTGAGGTGCTGTACCTCTTGTTGTGAAATGTGCAATGAATTATTGAATTTATAATAAATAATAATCTTTACATTTAATATAGCCCTTATCACAATGAGACGTAACAAAGCGCTTCAAGGAATATATTGGAAAGTGGATTGAGTGTGTATTTTGTGGGCGAAATGCAGCAGCCAATGGCGCACAGCAATGTCCCACAAAACAGTTATGGATTGAATGAATTTTTTTGAGAGATTATTAACCACAGAACATGATCTACCAATCCACTAACAACCGGGTTCCTAATTACTGCTAGGTAAACAGAGGTGTGTGGAGTAAGCAAACCTGCCTGAGGTTTCGCCGCTCCCAGTAATTGAACCCGGGTCCTCTCGCTTGCAAGGTGAGTTCTCTAACCACTATGCTATGGGACTCCACAAATTTCTAAACTATATGCTTAAAAATTAAATTTTTCTACACGGTCAACAATTTAGAAATTTGATAATGACACATTTCATGTGAAGAAACCGGTTAAGAAATACCGCAAATTAGCCACCAAGAATTTTAGTAGGTAACTTGAAGTGGACAGTGCATGAGGCAGTCATGAAGATGTTAAAGCTGGAGGACAGAAATCGCAACTGTTACAACACATACTGTAAATAATAATAATCCTTATATTTAAGATAATTAACAAAAGTGTTTTTTTCTTACAATTAAGTTTTATTTTCTGTTGCAGATGAGTTGAGCGTAACAATGTCTGACACCAGTAACTTCCTTGTTACTCCACCCATGTTACAGAAGATGTTGCAACAAATATAGTGACGGATCATTATCTGCCACGAAAATTATGGAGCTCGCACACACTGATTCTCTGGACGTTTAATACAGTTAAACATTTGTACTGAATACAATTAAGTACTTCTAAATACAATTATCATTATTCTTTTACATGTTTTAGTTGTTGATCAGTGCACTGTGTAAAAAGAAAGGGGATAACAGGACTTTGTGAACACCCTGTATAACTTATGCAACCACTGCACTTTATGAAGTCTCCGAACAGATTGATTTTAAGATCTTTTGTACACAAATCAGCAATCTCAAGTAGGAGTTGATTATTTCAGTACCACCTTGCTAAGCCAGTCCCAAACCTTGGGGTCTTGTTTGACCCTCAACTGTCCTTTCTACCCCATATCTGCGCAATGATCCGCTCTGCCTTCTCCACCTCCGCAACATCGCCCGGCTCCGCCACTGTCTCACATCGCAGGCCACTGAAACCCTCATACATGCTTTCATTACATCGAGGCTTGATTATGCAAACGTGTTGCTTGTCGGCCTCCCCAACTCCTCCCTCCACAGGCTGCAGAACATCCAGAACTCTGCATCCATGTCCTCTACCCCACTTGGCTCCGCGACCCTATGACCCCCATCCTCGCCCAACTCCACTGGCTTCCGATCACATTGAGGAAACATTTGAAGATCCTGGTCCTCACCTTTAAAGCCCTCTATGGTCTTGCTCCCCCCTACCTCTGCGACTTCCTAGCCCCCTACCATCTTGTCTGCTCCCTCCACTCAGCGGGCTCCAGCCTGCTTCACGTCCTCCGCCTCCCTCGCCCTACTATTGGCGGGTGGGCCTTCCACCACTCTGCCCCCACAGTCTGGAAATCCATCCCCCAGTCCCTCCACATCGCCCCCTCCCTTGCCTCCTTCAATTCCCATCTCAAGACCCTCCTCTTTGACTGTGCTTTCGATCTCCCTGCTTCCCCCCTGCCCTCCACCCTCCCTGACCCACAGCTCGGGTCCGTAACTTTATCTGTCCTGCACCTTGGGACATCCTCCCGACGTGAAAGGCGCTTTACAAGTGTAATTTTGTTGTTGTTGTTGTTGTATCAATGAGACTAGTAGACTATGAATTGTAAAACTATCATTTTGTTCTTCTCTCAATTTTACCGGTCGAACATTAAAAAAAATTACTTTCCCAGAAATCTGCTGTGCAATTTAGGTTCCCTAGAGACAGCTGCCTAGTTTGCCTATAGCTGGTGCAGTCCCTCGGGAGGGTGGGATTTAAAGAGGCCATTTTCCTACCCGCCCCACTGTTTCTATGCTGGCTTCTTTAAGAACAATTAGTCCCATTTCAATCCCATTTACCTGCTCTTTCCCCATACTTCAGTAGGTGACTCCTTTTCAGGTATTTGTCTGAGGTGCTGTACCTCCTGTTGTGAAATGTGCAATGAATTATTGAATTTATAATAAATAATAATCTTTACATTTAATATAGCCCTTATCACAATGAGACGTAACAAAGCGCTTCAAGGAAGATATTGGAAAGTGGATTGATTCCTCTTAAAGGGAATACAAATGTAATCTTGTTATTGTTGTTGTTGTTAAAGGCCAATATGGAATGGAAACATTCTTCTAACCTCCCCGTTTGTTCATTTACTATCTTACATTAATGGCCTTCAGTCACTGACTCACTGACCAGTGGAAATAATTTCTCCCAGTTGACTTTATCAAAACCTCTATCAAAAAGGGAGTTTTTCACTCCTGATCGGTGTCCTGGCCTACAATCCTACAAATAAAATTGGTCCTTTGTTTGTTTCATGGATCTTTGTAGGACATTTGCTGTATGCCATTGTGCTGTTGCGTTTGGCTATAATATACAGTTATTCCTTTCACAGCAAATGCTCTTTGAGATTTCCTTCTGATGTGATAAGGCATTTTACCAAATGCAAGGGATATTACCATTATTAGGTTGCGATGACCAGAATTGTACTCAGTACTCCAGTGGTGGCCTGACCAGAGTATTATATACAGGTAGCTTGACTATGATGTCTGGGGATCTGACCTCAAATGATTTGATAATAATGCCCAGGATCCTGTTTGCCTTGTTTCTCGTTGCCTCACAATTGGAAACACAACAAATAATACTCCCCTTTAAAGGAGCTTTAGTGTCCTCTAGTGGGAACCTGTGATAGTTAGTAGATAGTAAAAGGCGAATTTATTAGTCTTTGATAGTCCCCTGGTATTTTCAGAGCAGATACCATCTCCGAAACAATTGCTTGAACTCATAGATTGAATGGAAATGTTTTCAGTCAAACAGTGAGGCCTACATAATACACCGTTTTACAGTAAATCCTATGAAACACTTTGAGATAATAATAATATTAATAATCCTTGCATTTGACATAACGCTTTTCACATCTTCTAGACATCTCAAAGCGCTTCACAGAATATACTGTAAAGTGAATTGACTGTATATTTGTGGGTGAAACACATCAGCCAATTATGCAAGGAGGGTCCCACAAACAGTTGCAGATTAAGTGACCAAATTATTATTGTATTTTTTTTAAGGATTATTATCCCTCGAAAAATGATCCGCCAATTGCCTAACAACCGTGTTCCTACTTACTGCTAGGTAAACAGAGGCGTGGGGAGTAAGGAGACTTGCCGAATATTTTGCTCCATCCGGGAATTGAACCTGGGGCCTCTCGCTTGTGAGGCGAGTGCTCTAACCATTATGCTACAGGATGCCATGTATTTGTTTGCATATATTAAATGCAAAGATTATTGTTATTATTAGAAGGGTTTGAATTTGCAGAGAGATTTATTTCTAGGTTAGACAACACAATACTTCCAAGCACTGTGCTCCAGCAGCAATCACTTGCCAGCAAAAGAGCTCTGGCCCCTCAATGGACACTCACTACAGTGTTGTAAATACCAAGGCTTGCTGAGCTGTCCAGCATACTAATGGCTAAATACTATTGCCTCACTACTCAGATTGGATTTTGTCCAATTCCTTTTGCAGCAAAGGCGCACGCATCCAGCGCTGACCTCAGGCTTTACACAGGGCAACTGGTATCTTTGCAGTGAAACTGCATTCAAAAACCAAAAACGTAAATAGATTGACGTCATTATTTGTTACACAGAAATAGACTTGGTTTATCAATTATCTTAATGACTTGATAATTTCCCTACATATGCTTTGCACACAATGGGGAAGAATTACCACGATTCCCCCGTGTATGCTAATCAAGATTCGGATTTATTTTATGTGAATTTCTACGTTTCTAAAATTGAAAAGCGTCTATTGATTATGTTTGACAACTGAGAGCAGACTGAGAGTAATGAAAGGAGAGTTGTTTAGATCAGCACAAGGATTTACGTGTGCCCAGCGGACAAGTAGGGATCCAATCTTAATTTGTTGTTAACAGAAATAGCACATAGGTCAGCACAGCTCAGAGAGAGAGAGAGAGAGACAGACAGACAAACAGACAGACAGACAGAGATATGGGGAGATAAAAAGAAGAAAGAAAAAGAAAAATGAGAGAAAAAGTAAAAAAAAGAACAAAGTTTCATTTTTGGAACATCTTATTATCCATTGAAACATCTCAAAGCATTTTGCAGCAATTATTACCATATATAGTGACGCTTTTTGAAGCCATTTTGTGCACAGTACTGTCTCACACGCCTCTATGAGGTGAATGACAGATTAATCTGGAGGATTATTGGTTAGGAGATACTCCCTTCTCCTTTCAGAGCACATCACTCTGAAATACATCACTCTATACAAATGTATACATCACTCTATACATTAACAACAACATTTGTATAGCGCCTTTCACTTCGGTGTTGTTGTTGTACATCACGTTACACTGCCCGTAGGATCACTGCTCCCATACAATCTACATGGAGTTTCCTGACAGTCAAAAGGAATTCCATGAATACCGCTCACCATGACACCCACTGCTCACTGTCCCAGAGCAGCCACGTTAGCTCTCCCAACCACGTCTTACATGGCAAAACCCATCCCGGTCCCTGGGAGTGAACCACTCTGCTCTCATTCCCAAAGCTATATCTCCTGACTCTCCTTCCCAATATCTCTTGTGCAAACTCTCTTTTGTCTGTCCCCAAACCATGACTCTCCAAAATCTATGCTCCCTCACAATCTCATCCTGAACCAATAACTTGATTGATATTGTCGGCCTCCCAGAAACATAGCTCAGCCTGTGGCTCCTTTCCACTCACAGAAGCCACCACAGCCCCATCCCAATCACATTGTTCTTATTTTATCAGGCGTCTCACAGCTGTTGTGATGTGGAAAGCCCTGCTAAGTAAGGTGGTAGAGGCAGAGTCTACTTCAAGAGGGAAGTAGACAGGTATATATAATAATAATCCTTGCATTTCATAGAGCACCTTATCACGTCATTGAGACGTCTCAAAGCACTCCACAGAATATACTGTAAAATGAATTGACCATATATTTTTGGGCGAAATGCAGCAGCAGTGTCCACAAACAGTCGTGGATTTGAATGACCAAATTTTTTTCTAAGGGAATATTACCCCCAGAAAGCGATCCGCCAATCGACTAACAACCGGGTTCCTACTTACTGCTAGGTAAACAGAGACTTGTGGAGTAAGGAAATCTGC